>NC_141136.1:82842897-83156561 GCF_053477565.2 Lygodium microphyllum | reverse complement strand
GGCCAAAATCTTCGCACATGCTGAAATATGATCAGCCACAAAGTATCTGCATCCCTACTCATTTAGGCTCTCATTCTTCTCTTCTTCTGCACACCCCTTAATGGGCACATCATCCAAGAAAGGCATAGTAAGCTGAGGTATGTAATCACGAAGGACCTTATGCATGGCATTCATCATATGCATAACAGAATTAGTAGCACCTTGAGGCAAGGTACACATCCTAACAAGCCCAATAGGAGTTCTCATGGTGGTTATGTCCCTGCTTTCCAAAGCCAGCTGAAACTGATCATATCCTGAATACAAATCACCCAAAGAATAGATGGCACGTCCAACAAATGCCTCTGCAAACTCATCCACAACTGGACCTATACCAACATTCTTGATAGTAACTCTGTTCACTGGCTGCATGTCCTGAATAAATCGGAGAGTACCATTCTTCTTTGGAACTGTAAGCCACCTGTTTGAGTATGGTGCAGATGAAGGCTCAAGGATTCCCATCCTGATTTTCTCATTCAATAAATCAATCAGCTTTGGCAAGTGTGCTTTAGGCACTGGAATAGGTCGGAGATTCCATGGGATATGAGGAATAGTAAAAATGACCATAGGAGCAACAATATCAGGATTCACACATCCAATCTTATGCGGAAAAAAAGCAAATCCCCTTCCATGACGCTCAAGCATATCCTGAAAGCATTGCTTCTCTATGGGTAGCAAGAAATCACCATTTCCAATTTTCAATTCAGCAAGAGTCTCTGCTGAAAATTTATGACCAATATGCTCCGGATTCCTCAAAATTTGCTGTTTAGCAGCCCTCTCTATTTGTTGATCACTGTCAGGTGGAAGCGGTACAGCAACCGGCTTCACCTTCTTATCCACAGATTTGTATTTCGTGTCAACCCTGGCTTCATTATGCTCTCTTGCATTACATAAATCTTGCTGTAAATTAGCAATTCTGCACTCCAATGGCTGAATATCCTCAGCCCTCTGTTCTATGGACTGCATAGGAACAGCCCCAAACTCTGAATGCTGAAATATTTCAGCAGTAAACTCTGTTGGCTGAAAATTTTCAGCCCTCTGTATCTCTGAAAGCTTATCATAACCAGCTGGAAACTCTGTTTGCTGAATTTCTTCAGCACTCAACACTCTTTGCTGAGTTACCTCAGCCTCAGACTCAATCTGTGACATAAAATCTGCAATTTCATGAAACATATCCAGGGACTGCACTAATACATTACTGTGACAGTTTAGCATATCAGTTTTCAGCATATCTCCCATCTCTGTCATCGTATCTGCACAAATCACACTGTCATACATCCCATCTATGTGCTCATCATCCTCCAAAATTCTTGCATTTTTTAAATTTTTCTCCTTCCTGCATATATATTGCATGGCAGCTCTAGGCAACCTAGAAGTCTTCTGATAACTCATCGAACTGTTTGCTGAAATCCCAACAAAACCGGAGGAGAAAACACTGCTGCCACAAGGTGAGAACTCCAATCTCCTCTGCTCTATACCATCGTCATCTCGCGAAACGGCGGTACCTAATGAAAACCCGAATCCCTCACAGTGGCCAAAGGTGCATCTCTGAGAGTATCCCTGTTTCTAACATGGTTCACACATACAGTCATAAACTGAACTGCTCTCATACCATCTTTAGTGCGAATCCATGCATAAGCAGATCCATCATCCATGACCTTTGTTTCCATGCGCATCTCTGTAATAAATGGCTGACCAAGAATTATGGGATAAGAGCATGAATCATGCACAAAGAAATGAAAATCCTCCTCTACATCACCAATAGAAACCCTGACACTAGGACAAGCAGCATATAAATCACTTGCAGTGTTATTGGCGGCTCTCATACGCCACCCATGCTCTACATCCATAGGCCATCTGTTACTCTCGTAAACTCCATGAACTATGAGATTAATCTCTGAACCATGATCCACCAATGCAACATAAGGCACCTGTTTCTCTCTAATCTTTACCATCGTCTCTGTAGTTGCCCTAGCCCAATGGCTCCGCGAAAAGTGACTATGTGATATCATGACAGGCTCATCAATTTCAGCATAATGCATAGGCTGAACCCTCTTCTCTACCTGCGGAAAAACAGAAGCATTATCAACCATAATCTCATCCTCATCCTCATCCAACTCCCCAATCAAAACTCCCTGTGTATCAGTGGTAGACAATGCATGCCTTTTCCTCTTCAGGACCTCCTGAAACTGATCCTGAAACTCTCTTTTCGAGATGCCCAAAATCTCAGAAATAGTGAAAGTCACCTCACTGCCAAGTATCTTATCATTAGAGATTTTCTTCATATCTGTAGATGTCTCAATATCAGACATCAATCTGAACCCTGGCTGCTTTCTCTCTCTAGGCTCTTGCCTCTTTTCTCTCTTTTGAGCATCCTCCATCTGTCGATCTGGCCCTGGTCTTGAACACGGTCCTGCAGTAGGTGGAGTAACAAACTCACCCCCTCTAGTCTTCTTAGCTGCACTTGGATTTTCTTCATCCCTCTTACGCTTCTCCTCAACAAGTACGTCTGCACCATGAGATTTAGCCAAATAAGCATAAATAGAGTACCTGTCAACAGGCGAGTCCCAACCTGTCTCTGATCTGATGCTAGAGCCTGCACTAGTCAAAACAGTTTGCTGAATTTTCCCCTTGTTTGCAGTCTCCATAGCATAAGTCCATAGCGCTGACTGAGTCTTTGAACCCTTCTCAATCTGGACTCCATATGTAGAAGCATCACCTCTAGCTGTCACATAAGAAGTACGCGCAGCCATGTCCTCCACTAACTTCTTCATTCCACCTTTACCAAAGTTGGTAGCAAGTGGAGCTCCTGTCTCAGTCAACCAAATCTTACCATCTTGCCCCCAATATACCACATTCTTCCTCCTTGCATCCTGAAAAGAGTCACAATCCCTGCAATGCTGATGGTCCGTACTATCACACCAAATATATCTCTGATCTCTCCTAGGTGCACTAGGAGCACTCCTAGGTGCAGTAGGAGCACTAGAAGAAGTAGTAGGCACAGTCGAAGCAAACTGCTTCTTCAACTTTCCCACCAACTCTGCTTTGACTGACTCCAGTGTCAAATCTGTGATACCTTTGATTATGTCATCAAGAGAAGTAGGCACCGATGGAGCGGATGGTTTTGGAGCAGAAGGTGTAGGCATCGATCGTGGAACAGGAGGAATAGGTGGAGTGGAAACAGTAGGCACTGGCATAGGCCAAGAAACTGGCTGAGGAGGAGAAGAAATAACAGGGATAGAAGTAGGCATAGGAGCTGATGATGGTGTAGGTGTCATGGAACCATTCTGTAGGCGAGTCTTCCATATCCTCCTCTTGGTCAAAGTCGAGACTGCATCCTGAGCATCTTGCCAATCAATTTTAAGACCCATAGGCTTCGTGCGATCCTCAAGAAGCTCATCCAATTCTTCTTAAAGAGCAGGATCTGCAGCTTACAAGAAAAGCTCAACTTTTTCAACATCCAATGCTCTTTGTTCAATGGCATCAAGTTGACTATACCTCTCTTCGAATTCTCGAATCAACTCCGAAGCAGCTAGACCTTTGTTTGGCATGTAGACCCACTCTCGGAATGACCGCCGAGTAGCCAAACCAAAGTCCTCAAGGAAGTATTCTTCTTTCAGGGCCTTCTTAAAATCTTGCCAATGTGTATTTTGAATAAAAAGATCAATCACTTTTGTCCTCAAAGCAGGTGTGACAAGACGAAGGAAGTACTTACTCATAAGTCCAGCAGGAACTCCAAAAAACCCCATCTTGATCTCATATGTCTTCAAATATGCTGAAACATTACGCCCGTCAAATAGCTTCTTCTCATTCTCAACTGCTTCAATAGCCTTAGTCACGCTGTTTGCATTCTCCTGCTCCGAATAGAGTTGCCTTTGTTGAGACAACTGCTGTTGATGCTGCTGCATATACAATTGTGTTTGTTGATTTTGGAGCTGCATATACATGGACATATTCTGTAAAATCTGCTTTAGATCCTCCGTTGAAGTACTTGACGCAGCAATCATTGATGGAGCTGAAGTAGATGCAGCTGGAATTGTAGAAGAAGCTGAAATAGAGGCTGAAGTATCTCCCATCCTGAAATTTCTGCGACGCTTTCACGTCGGGTTCACCAAAGATGTCGAAGGGTTTCGAAAGCAATGTCGCAACTTCAGAAGTCCTTGATAAATTTCAGGATAGAAAATCAAGCAAGAGAACGAAGTCAAATCTGTTATGACAATAAATTCTTCCTGTGATGTTGATCAGTTGAGAAGATAAAAAATGTACATGATCATATAGAATTCTTTGTATTGAATGAACCATCTTCAAAAACATAAAAGAGTTCTGATAATATATATCTTATGTGTCTCTCTTTTTCTGCATTGCCGTCAGAATAATCAATGTTTTTTGGTGATGGAGTAGATGGAATGAAAAAGTGGCATATGGAGACCCCTTGTAGAGTTGAGATACTTGTACCAAAAATAGGAGATGTAAAGCTTCGACCAGTAGAACTTAAGAATGATCAATAACTGTTTGTATTGGTACCAATGACAGGGCTCAAGCAACTCAATACCCTCAAAAATGATACTCAGCATGCTACTGTTCCACCTACTAACAAATATCTTATTTGTTGAAGCAATCAGACCCATATGACTATGAAGCTTTCCATATAATGCTGAAGTACTCCTGATTCCTCAGATTCCAAAACTGTTCACAGATTTATGCGTCTGATTCCAAACTGTATTTTGAGGGCTTTAAGACACCAATGTAGGGCAAAGAACGATAGCGCTTAGCAAAATCCATTCTATGCGTTTAATTTATGCATCCAGATTGATTCCCGTAGTCCAAAGTACTCGCGAGACACACTTTTGTAGGAGCTCCATTTTCTTCAGATTGTTCAGAATTCATCTGTGTAGAGGCCTTCGAGCTTTTTGCATCTGGAATATACTAGATCAATATGATAAGTACTGGCCCCCTTTCGATTCAAAAGAGTGGGAATCCTTAACTCAACCTCCCTCAACGTATGCCACTTAATATTCTTTGGTTGGATATACTATCCGTTACGGTAATCTGGGAGCTTTTCATGCTTTTTATGATGCTTGATATTCTAACACAAACAATCAATCTCAACCACCACAACACCACCAATGAAGTACTTTTTGTCATTCTTGAGAGACGTGATAGCTCCCAAGAGCTCCCTCTTAATTTGTGGATACTTACGATGCTACTCGTTTAGAACTTTCTCCCCAAAATGAATAGCATACCTATTCCCTAACAACCCATCCAATGCCGATAGGACTAGTATCAATAGTAAGAACAATAGGTCTCCCACACTCATAATCTACTTTTCAAAGAGTCAAAGCAACTCTCAATAATCTCTTCATCTTCTCCATAGCTTTAGTATGTCTTATCTCCTAAGAAAAATGATGCCCTTTTCTCAAGAGCTGATAAAGATCATTTGCAATATGAGAAAAATGAGAAATCCAAATAAGATAAAACACACAAACTCCAAGAAACTTGCAAACCTCTGAAGTAGAAGAGCAAGTCTTTGCAATCTTTTCTATGGCATCAACCTTCATAGGAGAAGGCTTCCTGCCATAATATCTACACATATGCCAAAAAATCCAAACATCTCTGCACCAAAAATAGACTTCAACCCTAACAATGTCAAATTTACTTCTTCTAGCCTGCAAAGAATCCTCTCAACATCTCCAATATGTGTGGCCACAAAGTGTCTGCATCTATGATCATCTAAAGTCTCATTCTTTTCTTTTTCCAAACAACCTTTAATACAAAAAATTATCAATGAAAGGCATGGTAAGCTCTCGAATAAAATCCCATAAGACCTTGTTCATCTCATTCATCATATGAGCAACTGAATTAGTAGCTCCAAGCAGAAGGGTACACATCTAGACAAGGCATAAAGGGTCTCACCTATATGTACTAACTCTACATCAATATGAATCATTATTTGGGAGCATGTCTTGTGTATCTCTCTCGTACTCTCTCTCTCTCTCAACACCTATGAGTGAAGATAACCCTCCTATGGATCAACCATCATCTCACTCTTTGCCTAGACACAGGCGTTTGTGGTGTACATGCAGAACATATTGTGGAGGTGGATGTATGGTTCCTCACTCAACATATCCAAGACACATGAAAATTGAGGAAAGATTTAAGAGTCTCACTACTAATCTTGGTTTACATGACTCTCAAGGACTACCAGAAGATGACATTCTACTAGAGCATAATGACATGGGAGATGAGGTCCAGAATGACCCATCAGATGAGATTGACAATTTAGACGAAAGGGAGGATAATGAGGTGGAACCACAACATGAAGTGTTCGAGATGGATGATGTTGAAACATCTTTATTTGACAAAAACATTCAAAGAATAATTCAATTGCAAGCACTTTGGGATGAGCTTCAAGCTTCAATTGAGTTACAAGATAAAATGCTTAAAATTCTTTTTGGTGATATGGTCAGTTATAATCCCCCCCAAGCACATATGGACAATATATATATGCCAAGCTTGGCCAAACTACTAGTGCAGATTCCTAACACATGGGATGGAGACTTGAATGGTATAAATATTCCTACTTGTTGGGAGAAACTTGGTATCATGTTCACATGGCTAGGTACGGTTAACTCCCAACGTTATAGGGTATGCCAAGGAAGTGAGAGCTCTATTCACACACCATTGCTTTATCAGCCAAGCAAGGAGGATAACTACATTAGAGGCACAATTGAATGCTTGTGTAACACCAGAAAAGGAGGAAGGAAGAAGTTAAAGCGTGATTGTTCACAATGTTGTGAAAAGTGTTCCAAGTGTTCTCTACCGAGGAAAGATATGCTCTCTTTTGACTATGTCTCCATTAGAGAACAATTGTGTGTACTAACTAGAAGTAGAACTCTATGCCATGAATTGTTGGAAATGTGGAGAAATAAAAACAAATGGTTAATACAGGAGAATACACTTTGTGATTCTACAATAAATGAGTTTTGGGATGGTACAAAATGTAAAAGTGTAAATGATTTTTGGAATCGTAAATCATAGTTTGAGCTTCCATTGATATGTAATAACATGCATTGCAAACAAGTCTATACAGCTTGGCCTTCTGCCCAAAGGTCACCATTGCTTGATCATTCATGGGATGATATTGAGAGGGCCTACAAGTTTATTTGCAAATCATGTCGAACTCACATACATGGGTACAAAAGGATTTGTAAGGTACACTTTATTATCATGCTCATCTTTTTAATTAATATAAATGAAATTTGATATAGGTTACTAAAATGTGGTGTATTTTGTGATAAATAGGGTGATCCACGCAATTTCACCTTGTTATTACATTGGGATGGATTCCAAGCCTCAAAGACAACCCATAAGAATTGTGGAGTTGTTGAAATCAAAATTCTCAACGTTGGAAAGAGCTCCTTTATTGGAGTTATACCGGTTTTATTTATTCCATTCAGTTGCAAAAAAGTTATTGGAAGCTCTAATAAACTTTTTCACATATTCATGCAACCATTGATAGATGAATTAGAAAGTCTATTTGTTGATGGATTTAAAGTAGAATTCAATTATCCAGTCACACAGATCGTTGAGCATGAAAATTCTATTAGTCGCTCCGCTGGGGGGCGCTGTGACGGCGTTGTGATGGGGCTAGGCGCTGTGACGGGGCTAGGCGTTGTGTCGATGTAGTTGTGGTGTCCACCAGGCCCACCAACGAGTGCCATCTAGCACGAAGTACAGGAGCTCCGTGGCGTGCGAGTGCGTATGCGGCGGGTTCAGGGAGCCTGCCGAGAACTCCAGGAATTAGCACAGGAAGCTGTGCAGACGTGATCTGATGGTGGCGATGCAAGAAGAAGAAGAAGCTTCATCGACCGCCCGAGCCAGCTCTAAGCCAACCATGCACTTGACGAGGCGGCAATACGGGACTGGATAGAGCAACTTGCTCATAACCAGCATGTCAGGAATCCAGAGCAGGCTGGCGCAATGCACATCCTCCCAAATCAACAGGATTTTCTTGTCCAGCTCACTGCACAAACGGGAGCAGCCCGCCCCAACTATTGCCAGTATCTCCTCATCGCGATCATAATTAGAGATACTAACGTTCTAAGCCACGGACGACTGTGACCTGCCATTGTTGATATTAGGAC
Organism: Lygodium microphyllum; assembly: GCF_053477565.2. Classification (NCBI taxonomy): domain Eukaryota; kingdom Viridiplantae; phylum Streptophyta; class Polypodiopsida; order Schizaeales; family Lygodiaceae; genus Lygodium; species Lygodium microphyllum. The sequence continues at coordinate 83,148,381 of NC_141136.1, read as the reverse complement.
CCTCCTGAGGCACTGCTAATTAGGTGCACGCTATTCCCAGCTCCTCCATATACCACCGTCTCCATATCGAGCTGGTTTAGTAGAGTGCAAGAATAGAATTATAGTACGAAAGGAGAAGGATAGTAATTAAAGCGGCGTTGAAGGAAGGAAGGGAGATTATATAAAAGAGAGGGAACTTGGAAGTATCTGTTGGTGGGAATTAGAGGGTAGGTAGGGAATTAGGGGGTAGGTAGGGAATCTGCCATCCTCTTCTTCTACTTCTTCATCCCCTAGACTAAGGGCAAGATCACCCTCGAGGAGCTCTCCTTCTTCTTCGACCACGGCTCTGGCCATAAGAAGAGGTTGGTAGCAGCTGATGATCAATGCCGGGATGAGTCGAACCAGGGCACTCGTCGTGATGTGAATGCTTGCTGAAGCTGCATTAATATTGAATCAACGCATAGCTTCTAAGGCTTAAGATTTAATTTTAAAGTTGCAATGTTGAATCAATATTTTCACCATCAAATTGCATTCGAATCCTAACTTAAGAGATATTCCCTCCTCTCACTACCAAATCGGTAAACTTTACTTACCCTTGTTGTACTTATATTATATAGCCTTGAGAGGTGAGCCGCACACATAAGATGGTAGTTACAATAAGCGTAACCAATTAACTTGGTAGTTCCAACATGGGCACACATTTGGCATAGTTTAACTATCCCAAGGTTTAATTTATTTGAAGAACATGAGGCACACATTTGGCATAGTTTAATTTCTTTGAAGAACATGAGGCCTACTCGTAAGAATGTACGTGTTAAATGTTTATCCACTATATTAAACAATTGCCTTTCATTTCATCAACTATTCCCTATTTGAGTGTAAGAAAATGTGGTGACACGTCTAATGAATCTATGTATAGTGTACTAAGCAAACGTGGTGGTAGCTCTAACGAATCTATGAATAATGTAAGCAAATGTGGTGATAGGTGTAATGAATCTATGTGTAGACAACATCTTTGTTTTTATAGCTATCATATATGTTGTTCTAGTACATCTTACTTTCAAATAAGGATCAGGTCATTTCTGATGCAATGCGACTCCTTATTTCTTGTAGTGTCATCTAGCATGATGGTGAATACGCAGCCTACTAATGTACCTTGAATTGGCTTTTTTGGTTGTCATATATGTACTTCCTCCCTTACTCTCCTTTTGGATTTCATATGGATTTGTTTACCCCTTTGAGCTACTTCTAACACGAGAACTATTTTCATTACTTGCATTGGGGTCAATTATGATGAAAAGAACTCAGTGGAAAAGAGAGACTGCATAATTGTTGAAGTTGTAAATCATGAGTTTATGTTTGCCTTATCTGTGAATTGTCATTATCATTCCTACCAACAAAGGGTTTTCCTTTTGAATAGATTGTGGTGGTAGATGTGGATAAAGTAATTGTAGTTAGCAAGCAACCATTGCTTGAACGAGTATGTTAGAGCTTGAGTGCAAGAGATGAAAGACCAAGATGGCATGAATTTTTCAATAACAAGAATACCTTTAGAGTGGTGGATGTTAACCCCTCTATTCTATAGTCAAGTCAGGTATTAGAGCTATCTCTATTCCCTTCTTGCTTACAGTTTCTTCATGGTATTAGAGCCTGATATGCTCTATGACATTTGTCAAGTAAAAATATTATAGATGTATTGTTGAAGAAGCATGTATAGAGAAAAAGGGGCTAGCAATGGAGTTCAACAATTGGTGAGAATTGAGTGACCAAGTGTTGACTCATGTTTATGCCCCAACCTCCACAACGAATGATCTTTTTGAGCCACCTTGTCTAGATCGATGATGGTAACCTGGCACCATTAATTAGTGCTCCGAAATCCCTCCAATATGTAAAGAGTCGTGTAGTATATGATCAAAGCCTCCAACTTTGGCTTTCATTGGCTTGGTTAGTAAGCTAACTAAATTTCGAGTTGGCAGCTTATTAAACACTTCTTGTGCTTTTGCAAGCAAGCTAAGTTCAACGCACATATCTACCATTAAAATGCCATGACTACTATATCATGTGTATTTCTTAGCCCTTCTATGCCACTTCTATGCACCCACATGCCTTGAAGATGCAACCAAAAGTGACTAAATAAGCCCCATCTTGTGTACCTTGGTATGTATCTTTTTTCCCTTCTTTGATACAAGCTTTCATAATGCAAGTATCTATATACACATAGAGCTAGGCAACACCAACACAGATGTCATTTTTAAGAAACCTTATCTTGATGATATCTATATGCATCATGCTGCCTCAATGGCGATCTTACAAAGCTTCTTTGGCTTCATAGCTAACTAGGTGGAAAACATGCAAACCCCTACTAGCCATTACTAAAACCTCTACTTCCACACTGTCTTTCATGTGCTACATATCCTTATTCTTCTAATCCCCACTAAAATCAATAGATTGCATGCTATCCTTTTTCCTATAAGATTTGCTAATGTGAAGGGTTCCTAATCTATAAGAGAGCTAATTCATATTCAAAGAACCACATAGAAGCTTGAAGAAGAATTCAAATAAAATAAAAGTATATTCTACACAGTGCATACTAGATGTTCTATACAAATGTACTTGTGTGTCCACACTCGCACTTCAATTTCTCCAGACACGATATGTACATGTGGACTAATGTATTGCATCTTACTCTCACACCTGTACAAATTGCCCCAAAGACCTTGTACCCTAGTTCTTATCCTAAGGTACTTGAAAGTGTGTGTACAAATGCATCTACAATGTGTGAAAGTATTTGCACTCTTGTCCAAGAATGGTGAAAATTTGGCCTTATATATTACCTAAGTGCATAAGGTAATCATCTGCTTCAATATGTCTAAGTAATCAAGTGGATAAGGTGTTCTTTTAGTAAAATGCTATGAGCCATAATGACATGGGATGACCATTTTCTAGCTTGCCATCCTAGACCTAGCTTATCCTCAAACCAACCCACATCCCAATCCCATCCACTTATAAGAGCCCACATGCCCATTCCCATTCCCATTCCCAAAACCATCCACATCACTATGCTATGAGCACCAAGTAGTAGAGTGTGATGGTGGTATAGTGTCTAAGTATGATATAATCATGTGCTAATGCTACCTAGAGTGATTCATGAGTGCCTAATGTGGCCTAAATTGCTGAGTGAGGTTATTGTCATAAAAAAATGAAGTTCTCAATGTGGTCAAAGGGTGCCTCGTGATCAAGGGTAAGAGACTGGAGATGGTAAAGTGAGTTGAAATAAGGTGCATGATTGTGCAACTACGTGACTATGTGATTGAGTATGTGCATGTGGAAGAGTGTGCTTGAATTTTTGCCTAATTAAACATGTGGCCAAAGTGCTCCAAGTAGTTAGGATGATGTGCTTCAAGTGATCGAGTTCTCCAATGTGGCTAAACAATCATGTGGCCTATCTACATAGTAGTTGAGTGGACTAAGGTGCTTAAGTGGTTGGGTGAAAAAGGCAATGTGTGGTCTGCATGATGAAGAGGGAAAAGACAGTGTGGTTCAAGGGTACTAACCAATGTGGTGAATGCTCATGCATAGCCATGGTTGATGCAAATATATACCCATACAATATTGATAGCTTGTAGATATGTTGCAAGATGAGACTCATGTGGGTACTTGTGATATAGGGCAGATGCCATGTACACCTCAACCTATAGCCAAGTGAGAAAAATGCTACTTGATGCAATGGGAACAACATTCCACTCGTCAATAAGCTAGTTACTTGTGCACAAGTGAGAGATCAACTTCTTCAACTAATCTTGCTAATTCTCAGTCCCTTAAGATAATCTATGAAGTATGTGGTGTAATATTTTAGTGGTTCACTACACCAATACTTTAACCATTACTTTGCTGCTATGATCATAAACCATATGTAAGAATCAACTCCATGGTATTAGAGCGATGATTGCAATGGAAAGTTGAGCCAAATTAATTACAAAAGCATATTATAACTAGCAAACAGTGTAAATGAGGATGACTCAATCGCACTCAAAATGATTAGTTCTAACATAAGCCTCAACTTAGCTCTAATATTTTATTTTTAATATTATAATTACAATTAATTAATGAAAAATTTAATGAATATGAATAAAATAAAAGAAAATAGAGACAACAATGCACTCTAAATAGATGAGTACAATCTCTTTAAAGCTAAAGCATATAAATAGCTTTATGTGATAACAGTCTCCATAATAGTAATAATTTCACATTGCACTCCACTAGTGATCAATATTACAATCATTACATCTCTATACTTGTCTAGTTATTTGCTCACCAAAAATAAAACAAATTAATTGCCTATTATTGTCTGTTTAGCACAATATGATCATCATTACACAAATAAAAGGTTAGAATTCTACTACAAATAGGTCAAAAATAATGAGAATCCACAAAATGACTAAATACAACTTATTTTTATAGAAGTAACACATGATGTATAAGCCTATCTTCCTCTCTATATTCTTTACCTTAAATTCAAAGGATTAGACTCAATATATACTAGGCTTATACTACATTAAAGGTTGGTGTTAGGGCTAGGATCGTAGTAAGGTAGAGCTTAAGCTTAGGCTTAGGTTTAGATTGGATTAGTTATATAGGCAAGGTATATGCATAGGCTCCTCATACACACAAACTGATAGAGACTATAGAGTGGCTAGACATAGGTATGTCTAACATAAATACACAAGGGGTAGGCATAGGGTACACGTATGGCAAGTTAGGAAAATACTAGGCATACTATAAGCCAATCCTATGTGTATACATAGGCTACACATATTCTAGGAAGATTTTTGACATAGGGTAAGCATATGCTAGGAGCCAACGCCTAACGCAACCCTATCCTATTCTATGGTTACCTTGTGCCTAGAAAATGCTAGATATAAGTTGTATTCTTATGCATAGCATATAATGTTCCTACTTTATATTATCGAGCCAATGCCTAACCTAGCATGTGCTTATCCTATGCCTAATGTATAAGCTAGGCTATATATAAGCTATGGATAGGCTAGACTAAGCATAGGCTACACAAACTAGTGAGTATTGCTATAAGTGTGGAATCAAAAGCTCATAAGTGAGTAATATACAAATGTAAATTTCAAATAAAATAATATTTATTTACTAGTTTTACCTAGCAAAATCGTGAGTCTACGTTAACTTGAAAGACTATCCATAATTTCCTAGTTAGATGATAGTACTTGCTAGTTATGATTAGTGGAAAAAAAAAATCCTAGTTATGTTGATATTGTTACTAGATATACAATAACTTACTAGATAATGTTACTAGATAAGGCTTCAACTTTCTAGATACTATCTAGAAAAAGGGATTTACTAGCTAGAAGAGGTTCGTGATGACAAAATTATCTAGTTATAACTAGAAAATTCTACATTCTTCCTAGTTTGGTTGCTATTCTTCCTAGTTATAGTGTGAACTTTCTATATAGTAAGTGGTCTAGAGTTTGTTGTGCACCCCCCTTATCACCACGTGTCACCCCCCTCTCTCTCTCTCTCCTGGCACGAAGCACCAGAAACTAGGCGTGGAGCGCCTAGTACACACACACACAGAAAGCGTGTGTTTTCATAGCACTTCTTCACTCATGTATAAAATTAAACTCAAAATCACAAGGTAACCAAATCCACAAACATACATAGACACATCAAATTACCACATGCACAAAAATACATGTTAATGCATATCCACATCATCATTGATGCACAATCACGTTTACTAATAACACAATGGAGATGCTACCATAGCCTGAGCGTCATATTTTGGTGTAGTTGCTTGTGACGTATTGCATGGCTTGGTGTTGTGAAGGTGCCCCCACTACTCGATCCAGTCCACTTGACTCCTCACTTATGGCTCCCTGCACGGCTTGGTCAAGATGGAGGGAGAGGGAGTGATCCACGGGCCTGACTTCTTTTAGCTCGCTCCAGGTTTTCAAGCATTACACAGATCCACCATCACGGTCCATACATCCCAGTAGCCAGGCATGCGAAAGGTTCCCCACATAGGGTAAGTGTTATTTTACAGTGGACCACATAACCACTTGCCCTTAGGCAGTTGCATTTCCTTTGGCACCTTGTCGAAGGATTCTGAAAGCAAAGTCGCGACCACAGAGGACTTTGAATAATTTCAGGATAGAAGGTCAATTTAGCATATCAAAGTCAATTTGAAAGCTCTATTTCTGCATCATTTTTGGTCTCTAAATCCGTAAATAACCAGGGTACATTCATGCACAACATTAGTAATATGAGGAGCTTCTAATGCAAGTTTGTAAGTTTGCATCAATGTATTTTTGCCTTTCAAAACATCAATAGGCTAACTTCATCTTCAAAGGCAAACTGCATAATACGAAGAGAATTTTGTTGGGTAAACTCAACATGATCTTGCAAGTGATCAAATCCAAGCCCTTCAAGTGAGATGACAAAGGCTAAGCTTTCATCTCCTGCTACTCACAGTTCTATTCTAACTGAAGCTCAGCCCATGGGTATGGGCTGCTTCCAGCTGCTCTTAGGAAAGAAAAGAACCCAAAGTGATCAATGATTGAAAGAGCTCTGACATGATCCTGTTAATCATAGGGAAATGGGAAAGGAAACAACCTTGCATAAGCATGATCCAATGCTAAATTCTCTGGATATACATTTAAGGCCAGACTTCACATCAAAGCTCAGATTCTTGACTATGCATGTACATCGATTCATTAAGATCCCTGATCTGCATACACTGGTCTACATGAGGATTTAACCCTTTGTATCGATATCAGTTGCCCCAATCGACTTCAGCAGTCAAGTATTCTTCTTCATTTTTGTCAGCACTCATTCAGTGCACCAACTGGTCGTGTCATGCTGTTCAAGCTTATTGGTTCACTGTCCAAGGTACCAACAGAAGTGTAATTTCCATCAGATGGATTCCACTTGCTCTGTTTCCCCGTAGATGCATTTAATACAATGCTTGCGATTTTTGACAAGCCTTGAGAGGCTTCAATTCAGTCACTGTGATGGCAGTTGTACAATGAATGAGGGATTTTCAGCGATCTATGGTTGTGCAGCTGCAAAGAGGATAAAGAGGACGTAAGGGAGATGATATGGCTCCTTCGTGCAATTCCTTTGAATTTTTGTTGAAGATGGTATTATTAATGGTTATGCTGTCTCCTCCTTGGAATCCACTCTGCCCAATCCTCTGCTCCGAGTTATCGCAGAAGGCTGAATTGAATTCAGCTGATGCTTCTTTGTCTTTGTTGCAGTCTTTAACAGCGTCTTTAGTGTCCTCAGCTTCGTTCGTCTCTTTAACTTTGACTCTTTCATCAATTTCATCTATCATCTGCTTGTCTTCTCTGCATCACTTCATTCCTCTTCGTTCGTCTATCATTTGCTTGTCTTCTCTACGTCACTTCATTCCTCTTCATCAATCTCAGCTTGCCAGCTTCAGGTCGCTCGTCAGTCTGATGTCTCGTCTTCATCAGTTATCGTTGCTTCGATTATCCACTTCTCCTTTCCCTCCTTTGCTTCTTCACATCACAGACCCTGCAAAGGTTGGATTTGCTACAATAAACCTGCCCGTGATAGACACTCCAAGAACACGCAGTCTGGGGTGCTATTTGGCTCTACTCTTCGGCCGAAACACCAAAATCGACATGTTAACAAAAAGCCTCAAATATGGATGGCTGGGGGGTCTACTCTGTAGCTAGATTTGTACACACAAAAATAGATTTTGGCACCTAAGATGAAGAGAGCCTGCGATCCAAGCTTGGTCCGGCCTCATACGAAGTCAGTGAGGAATCCCCTTTCGTCATCTTCTTTGTTTCCCCTCCAATCCTCCCTCTTCCGCAAGGCTTCAGCACTCCTTCCAATCCTCTCTCTTGCACAAGACTCCCCCACTCCGTCTGCATTCCGAGCTTTTTTTTCAGCTTTTTCGTCGTTTACTCCTCTCTATTCTGCGCAGAGTATCGTCATCCAGACGACAATTCTCCCCTTTTTCCTTCTGATTCACCTCCAAAAAAATCGTGTGCCAGATCCATCAATCCCGGGAAAAAAAATCCCCCAAGCTCGATTCAAAAACACGAAAGCTCCTCCTTTCCCCCCCAAAGCACGGCTCCTTTCCCTTAAAGCACGGCTCCTCTCAATTTATCGTTTCACACTATTTTTTTGTCTTGTCAAAAGCCTCAAGAAGCGGATTTGACTCCAAAACCTGTTGTTCAACTGTTCATCCATTTGTAACAGCCCTTTGTAACAGCCCTGACCTTCGAATGTCCCAAAATCGAATGGCTCCATCACAACCACCCGTAACAAGAACCCATTCTCTTCTCCTAGACCACTGTACAGCCCACACACTATCTCGATGACCAGTGAGTATATGAGTGAATGCTCCTGTTGCCATATCACAAAGCCGCTTGGCTGCTGAATGTCATAAGCAGCAACAGATCCATCTGATGCTCCCGAAATCAGGTACCTAAAGACTATTAATGCTTCTGTTGTGTGCACTCACAATCTCCTTGTTGCGTGCAAGTTCTATGCTTGAAACCCTTCTCTTCTCTAAAAGACTTGTAAATGATGAGGGAGCCATACTTCCTGTAAAAGTCCGCACGAAAATAATTGATTGGGTTATTTTTATTTTTTTTATTTTACTTTCCCCCCCTTATCCCTCTAGCCGACTGACGAGCTGGAGAGGGGGAGGGAAATAGAAGGAGTTTACGAAGCTCCTTGGTGGAGCTTGTGGAGGGAGGGAGGGCATGCGTGTTGACACGTAGAAGGAGAAGATCCCCCTCCCTCCACTATTTAAACGAGGGGAGGGGAGGGGCCACTGGACAGGAAAGGCTGGGGGGAGTCCGTGAGGAGAATCTAGCACGGTGAAAGGGAGAACGCTACCAGGAATCCGACGCCATTTGCCGAGGAGGTGCAAGGGGAGTCACGGCCTTCAGCTGCCGCAGGCCCTCGTCGCCTTCCAGAAATGGGCCGCTAAAGTCCGCCAAGAACAGCTATCCACCGCCCCCGTCGACGTTAAGTTTCCCCCCCCACGTGCGGAAACATTGGAAGCATCCTTGGGGGGGAAGCTTCCAAAGGGCTTAATAAGCCCCTTTTCACCCCTCTTTCCCCCGGGTCTTAAAATTTCCCCCCAAGACCCCCTTCCTAAACTCCCCCCCCCCCCTCCGTGCTAAACCCAATGACCCTTTTTTTTCTTGGCCGTATAAATCCTTTCACCCCCTTGTGTTCCCTTTCACCTCCTTGTGTTGCCTTTCACCCTCCCCACTCCCCCCCCTTCCACCCCCCGGTTTTTTAACTCCTATAAGCTCTTTCCTTGGTATTTTGAAACCCCCCTCCTAGTGTTCTTAATTTTCCTTTAGCCCTTACGTTTGGTTTTGGAATCATTTCCCCCTTTACGTGTATAAACCCTCATGAGCCTAAATTGCCTAAAGGTCCTTAGACCCTTACTTATAACCTTTACGGTTATTAATTTCCCTTAAAGCTCTCCTATACCTTGCGTCTTTTTCCACACCTTGATATTTCCGTTCCTGCAAGCTTACTAAGGCCATTAAGCTTGTCCCATGGCTTTATTGTGTCTTAGTGGTAAAAGTTTCTAAAACACCCTTTTCAATTCCCGAATTCAAGGAGGGAGCCTTCCAAAACTACTTTTGACGAACGGTGCAAGGAGCGACGGTGGAGTTCTAAGGAGAAGTTATAAAGCTACTTCCACGTTCGACGGACCACACTTGCGATGCCTCCTAAGAAAGTCCAAGGCGTAGCCGCGGGAGGGTCATCTCCCTGTATCCATGTGGATATCTCACCTCAAAGCCAGGTTTTCTTCTTGATGTTAATTTGGGTTTTAGTCAATCATGCAAAGAAAAATTATCAAGGAAATATATATATTTGTTCGAATCAATTTTAACGAAGGAGTTAGCTTATGAATGACAAGGTATTCAAATTAGCTTCCATCAAATTGCATCAAGCATTATAAAATAATAGGCAATACTATCCATTTACTATAGTATTATAGTCCTAAAATGAAGAAATTATATCTTGCTCCATTAGTCTTATTCTTTTCGCAACGGATCATGGCAAAATGGCTAAATTCATGAAAAGTTTCCTTCAATGCTCAAATTATTAGAGAGTTATCTTTGCTAGTTGCAAGGCAACTGTTGTTAATTGGCATGAGTTTATCTTAAAGAAAACGGAAGTTAAAAGTTAGAAATTAACAAGTATAAAAATTAGACATACGAAATTATTTGGAAAGAAAATGTAATGGGGATTTGCTGAATGATACTTTATTAACACTTTTTCCCCTTCAAATTGAGGACTTGGAACAAATAAAGTGTGTATTCACCAATTCCTTAGCTAGGTATTTGGGAGTATCGTCACTCTTTGTATCATCATGGCATTAGGCTATATGCCAAATTAAACTGTATTGATTGAGAAAGTTAATCGAAGATAGTAAAACCGTGACAAGACGAGTAAGATTACCTTCCAAAAGCTGACCAAACCAATCTTTCCGAAAGCTAACCGGACCAATCTAAACATAGAAACATTCATACCCTAAAACACTGGACTACTTACCTTACCACAAGGACAATAAATTCATAAGGATAAGAAATTAGGGTTCGTCCCTAAGGTTCTTAAAAAAAAGAGAAGGAACCCTAGGCCTGACATACGTCAACTTAAGGAATCTAAACAGATTATTCCATCGCCGGACTTGCGCAACATGTATGAAATCATTTTGTGATTGAGTCACAAAAAGAAAGGAAGAAAAAACAAAAAACCCTTTTCAAAGACGGCAGATCCTTACGCAAGTTATCTTGCAAAAAGACGTAGTTTTTGGATATCCTTCAAAAATAAGAAAAGTTGTAAAATAGAAACTAGTATATCTAAGGTACCTTAGGGTAAACCAAACTAGGTATACCCTATATCCGAATGTAAGGAATCTTGCCAAAGTTACAAGACATCTTAAGAACCACTGCTGATACACTCAAAAAAAAAGAAAGAACACTTCTTTAGCAGTTTGCCATACAACTGGGTTGGTTAATGGAAATGTTTGTGCTTGCTAGAGATTTTAGAGCTCTATTTGATTTATGAATTACAAATTAAATAAGTATCTATACTTCAGGTTAAAAACCTGAAGGGAGAGGCAGCTTCAGTTACCCCCGACTGCCTGCCTGACCCTAACCAAGGGGGTTGTTTGACCGTGCCGGGAACGTGGACCGAACCCGCCGCGAGAGGTCTCTCCGTTGAGTTCTACTTGGAGCAGGAGGACGCTTGGGTGCCGGGGGGGCTCTGGCCGTAAATCCCTCGCCTTTCGGGTCCTGCACAAGGGGCTAACGCGACTCGGGATTGGATCCCGAAGCCCGTATACTAGTTGACGGGCGGAAGCTTGGAATAATGATCCCTGGAGATTACTTGTTAGCCTCCGGGAAGATTATGGATAAGCCTACGGGTGGAACTTCTTGTAATTCAAAGATAAAATGATGAGATGTTGAAAGAACTTGCTTGATATTGTTTTTATATGTCACGTGATAAGATTACGTAAAGGAACCAGTGCTTAAACAAGATTAATTAAAGAAGCTGATTGTTATATGTCAAATTAATGTGTTAGATAATTACATAACTAAAACAAACCGAGGAAAGTGCGGAGGATGGACCATGGGTCTGTCCTACGGTTGGGTGGTCCCGGTTAGCCGGGAACTTTTCTCATAAATCTCGAAAGACAACGGAATGATCATCATCATCAAAAAGAATAACAAGAACGATGACCTAGAGTTACGTCTTACCCGATTTACGTTGTTTTAGGGGAACGGAATGGGACTATGCCTTATGGCAGAGAGGTTGAGCTTTGCATCCCTCTCGTTTCCCATTCTCCTTGAGCCAAGTGCAGTGTGAATCCGCTTCGGACCTGGCGTTTCTGCGTAAAGTAGTTCACTCGGGTCCGACGCTAGTGGCTGTTAGCTAGTGACCCATTAGGAAAACCCTAATTCCGATCGATCCTAAGTGGGAACGGCCAGGATACTTCCGCTACGTGGCAGATGCTGGAAGAACTAGATCGCAAAACCCGCAACATTCCATGGGAGTGTCGGGTGGAGCTTTCTAGACATCCTTTCCGATGGACTGCTACGACGTGTCCTGGATGATACTAGGGGACACAAAACCCGTAACATTCCATGGGAGTGTCGGGTGGAGCTTTCTAGACATCCTTTCCGATGGACTGCTACGACGTGTCCTGGATGATACTAGGGGACACGTTACAGTTGGTATCAGAGCGGACCAACAACGGAATTGTTTTTATGAGATCACAATAAAAATAAAGTAAAGAAATTGTTGTTGTCCAAACATTTCCTCATCTTCAATACTGTCTTGCAGAACTATGAAGCGTGGAACAAGTTTTTGGTGTTCCGGGTCATGTTTATGACTGCAATGCATTCTCCGCATTATAGACAAAGAGTTGGGATGATGAACATCCTAAAGCAGATTTATAATCCATCACCTTTATATATAGAACGAAGATGGACTGGGTCTTCAGGAATCTACTACATAGCTGCCCACCGGTTCGCTTATCTACAGACCAACCTAAAGAGGATCAAGTGGTTGGAAGACTTGAAAGTCGTGAAGCTGTTCATTTTTGTGGAAGCTCACGTAAATTCGACTTTACACATTCAAGGTCAGAGGGTTGAAATGAACTCATATGTATATGAGGAAGTAACACGTGTAATCCCAGCCGACAAGATTAAGGTGTTGGGCCGCCATGAGGAGTATGGATTCCAACGAAAAGGATATCCTGAACTTCCAATGAATTATCGATTCCTAAAGATCCATGACCCAAAACCCTACTATTACACAGTTCCTGTAGACAAATGCAATACAACGTTGTTCTCCCTAAACTGAATGTAATGATTGGATTATCATCACACGAGATGTTGTATAAGGCTACGCCCATGTAAATATAAATAAGGACTTCTTTTATCAATATCCGACTATGCATCAGAGTTGTAAAAAAAGTTAAGTAGCTTCATGATTTACGAGATAGCTGAACTAAAGATAAGCTAATGTCAATTATCATATAATAACGTTAAGAAAACTTTTATCCAGGCACAACCCCAGGTACAGGTTCCAAATTCGCCCCCTACATCAAGTACTGCTCTGATCCAGGAGAAGAAGTTCCTTCTCAAACAGATAAAGCCACCCGAGTTTGACGGGAGAGGCAGATTCGTCCAGTCTGATGCTGAAATTTGGATTGAATCTATGGAGGATTACTTTGAAGTAGTTGGTACTGCACCTACCAATCAGGCCATGCTCGCCAAATTAAAACTCACCGGCGAAGCTAGACTATGGTGGAAACAATGGTGCAGGGATCAAGGGACTTCAGAGGGGTCCATTACCTAGGAGAAGTTAAAGAAAGCCGTGCAGGGGAGATATTTGCCACCTGCATATTGGACACAGAAAATGAATGAGTTCTATGAGCTAAAACAGCTAGGACTCACCCTTGACGCATACTACTCTAAATTTGTCTCACTTTTAAAGTATGCGCCACAAATGGACATGACGCAGCAGGTGTCCAAATTTTGTGCGGGCTTAAATCCACCTGTAAATACCCGTCTCGAATCTATGCGTCCGTCAGATCTTCAGGATACACTCATTCGAGCAGCGCCTATAATTCAGGAAGTGCAAGCTAGACCAAGGGGTAACAAAAATTGGTCCTATAGCGACCCGAACAGAGGAACATTCAGACCCCAAGTGAAGAGAGTTCAAGGTCACAATCAGGGACAAAGGAAGAAAGCAAGGACAAATAACGTCAACAACTTTGTTCCTACTCACAGTAATGGCCGAAACCTCTGATGTTTCCACTGCAACGAACTCGGTCACTTCAAAAGGCAATGTTCCAAGCTCAGCGAGGGACATCGTCAAGGTGCAGGCCGCGGTCAAGGAGCCGCCACCCGTGGAAGAGGAAGAACTGCCTGCATTACCAATAGGCAAAGATGCAAAGCAGAAGAAGAGGAAGATCCGACTATGGAAGCAGAATTCGAAAGAGCGACAGTCCATGCCGCTTTACACAAGAAGGGGCCGAATCGCCAGTTCTCGGTGATTCAAACACCGTCGGACTATCAAGGTAAAGGTTTCAAAACCTTGATTGATTGTGGCAGTACACATTCCTTTATCTCACCAACATGTGCAAAAAGATTAGGAATAGCCATAATAGAAGCACCTACCCTACTTGTGGAATTGGCAAACGGTCGTGAGGTAACTTGTACCAAGCAAATTGCTAAGGAAGAATTCTTTCTGGTAGGAAAGAAAACCTCAGTCAAATTCAGAGTCATGAATTTAGGTATCCATGAGTGTCTACTCGGGATGGATTGGCTTAAGCCTAATGACGCCCACATCCACTGTGGAAAGGGTCAAGTTTCCTTTCGAAACTCTGAAAGGGAGTTTGTTACAACTCAAGGTGAGGCAAGAGTGCCAAGAATCCAGTTAGCCAAAGTATCACGGATCATAAAAGGAGTCAGAAAAGGATTACCTGTTTATCTGATCAAACTTAACAAGTTAGATCAAAAGCAAGAGTCTCATGAAGGACCTTCTTGGCTAAAGGAATACGCTGACGTATTCCCTGAGGATTTGATTGAACTTCCGCCTCCAAGAGAAGTTGATCATGAAATCAGGCTAGTGCCTGGAGCTGCGCCAATTGCAAAGAGACCTTATAGAATGCCCATACCGGAAGCTATTGAGTTGAAGGAACAACTCAAGCAACTGTTAGATCAGGGTTACATCCGGCCTAGCAACTCACCATGGGGAGCTCAAGTACTATTCCAAAAAAAGAAAGATGGGACACTTCGACTATGTATTGATTACCGTGGGTTGAATCAATCAACAGTCAAGAACAAGTATCCTATACCTAGAATAGATGAGCTTCTTGATCGCCTTCAAGGTGCAAATATCTTCTCCAAGATTGATCTCAGATCAGGCTACTATCAAATAAGGATCAAGGAAGAAGATATTCCAAAAACGGCCTTCAATACAAGATATGGGCACTTTGAGTTCTTGGTTATGTCATTCGGGCTTACAAATGCACCTGCCACCTTCAATAGATTAATGCAGGATATTTTTAGACCATATCTTGATGATTTCGTACTTGTCTTCTTTGATGACACTTTAGTCTATTCTAAACAGGAAGAAGATCATGAACCTCAACTATGGATTGTCCTTGAGACAATGAGGTCTCATAAGTTGTATGCAAAAATGAAGAAGTGTGAATTCTTCAAGCGTCAGATTGAATATCTGGGATTCATAGTATCATCAGAGGGAATATCAATAGACCCAGCCAAAGTCAAGGATGTGCTTGAATGGCCAATACCAATATCCATTAAAGAAATACGTAGCTTTCTTGGCTTGACAGGATGTTATAGGGTCTTTATCAAAAACTATGCTTTGATTGCAGCACCTCTTACAGACTTACTAAAGAAGCACACTTCTATTACATGGTCAACTCCCGAACAAAATAGTTTCGACAAATTAAAGCAAAGTTTGGTATCAGCACCTATTCTAAAACTCACTGACCTCAACAAGGAGTTCGAGGTAGTAACTGATGCCAGCATTCTTGCCTTAGGGTGTGTACTTATGCAGGAAGGTCATCCAGTAGCATACTCTTCAAGGAAATTGAAGAGTCATGAAAAGAATTATGCCACGCATGATCTGGAATTATTAGCTGTCATCCATGCTCTAAAGCTTTGGAGACACTACCTGTTGGGTAACAAGTTTACTCTAATAACTTATCATAAGAGTCTCAAATGGATTTTTACCCAGAACGAGCTCAACATGAGGCAACGGCGGTGGATTGAAGTATTGGAGGAGTATGATTTTGAAATCAAGTACCGACCAGGAAAAGAAAATGTAGTTGCCGATGCACTCAATCGCAAGGCATTCCTAAATTCCCTAATCTTGCAGAATCCATCAACGGCCAGATCTCTGGCTACAAAGGTATCTATGCCAAGCAATCCTATACTGGAACTAGCTAGAGAGGAAGCATGCCATGACTTGGTCTACCAAACAATGATAAAAGAAATATCTACCAAGGAGCAAAATCTGAAGTCACAAGCTAAGTATCAGGAATTTTCCATTGATAATGGACTTGTCTACTACAGAACAAGGCTGTGTATACCAACAAGCCAGTCACTTAAGCAGAAGATATTATGGGAAGCTCATGATTCCCCTTTCGCAGGACATCCTGGCTATGCAAAAACTCTTAATGCAGTTAGGAAAAGTTACCACTGGGAGAGGCTCAAAGGTGACGTTCTCAAGTATGTCACTGAATGTTTGTCTTGCCAACGTATCAAGGCCGAACATGTCATGATGCCAGGGAAACTACAACCGCTTGACATTCCCCAAATGAAATGGGAATTCATCAGTATGGATTTTGTTGTGGGCTTACCCCAAGTCCAAGGAGGATACAATTCCATTATGGTTGTGGTTGACATGCTTACCAAGGTTGCACACCTGATTCCAGTAAAGACAAACTATAAAGCCTCTGACATTGCAAGATTGTTTATCAAGGAAATATTCAAGCTACATGGGTTACCTAAAAGAATCATTAGTGATCGAGATTCTCTCTTCACATCACACTTCTGGAGAGCTATCTTTGAAGCTATTGGGACTCAACTCTGTTTTAGCACCGCCTACCATCCCCAAACGGATGGACAAACAGAGCGAGTGAATCAAATCATTGAGGATATGCTTAGGGCATACTGCTATCGAGAGCCGAAGAGGTGGATTCAATACTTACCGTTAGTTGAATTTGCCTTCAATGCTTCTTACCAGCAGAGCATTCAAATGACCCCTTTCCAGGCATTGTATGGTCATGATTGTCGAAGTCCCCTAAACTTTTCTGATCCAACCCTAAGAGTTGAAGCTTCAAGACAAATGTTGGAGGACATGGATGATCAAATAAGGTCAATAAGACAAGACATACAAGCAGCCAAGGACAGACAAAAGGCATATGCAGATTTGAAACGTCAAGAAAGAGTCTTCAAAGAAGGAGACATGGTCTTCATTCGAGTACGCCCTAAAAAGAGTTCTCTATCCCTAGGAGAATGCAAGAAGCTAAGTCCAAGGTATTGTGGGCCGTATAAAATCCTCAAATGCCTAGGATCCAATGCTTATAAATTGCAACTCCCTGAGAACCTAAAGGTTCATAATGTATTCCATATCAGTCTATTAAAAAAATATATACCCAATCCTAATCATGTACTTAATGACCAAAAAATTGTAATGCCTAGCCAAGGAATCCTTTAACTAAAACCAGAAAGGATCTTAGATGTTAGGGAAAGACAGTTAAGATCTAGAACCTTGAAAGAATGCCTTGTCCAGTGGAAAGATTACCCCCAAGAGGATGCCACTTGGGTAGATGAAGGCACTCTCAACCATCAATATCCCCAGTTTATCTCAAGATGAGGACATCTCGATTCCTCCAAGGGGGAGAGAATGTAAAAGTCCGCACGAAAATAATTGATTGGGTTATTTTTATTTTTTTATTTTACTTTCCCCCCCTTATCCCTCCAGCCGACTGACGAGCTGGAGGGGGGGAGGGAAATAGAAGGAGTTTACGAAGCTCCTTGGTGGAGCTTGTGGAGGGAGGGAGGGCATGCGTGTTGACACGCAGAAGGAGAAGATCCCCCTCCCTCCACTATTTAAACGAGGGGAGGGGAGGGGCCACTGGACAGGAAAGGCTGGGGGGAGTCCGTGAGGAGAATCGAGCACGGTGAAAGGGAGAACGCTGCCAGGAATCCGACGCCATTTGCCGAGGAGGTGCAAGGGGAGTCGCCGCCTTCTGCTGCCGCAGGCCCTCGTCGCCTTCCAGAAATGGGCCGCTGAAGTCCGCCAAGGACAGCTATCCACCGCCGCCCATCGACCTTAAGTTTCCCCCCCCACGTGGGGAAACATTGGAAGCTTCCTTGGGGGGGAAGCTTCCAAAGGGCTTAATAAGCCCCTTTTCACCCCTCTTTCCCCCGGGTCTTAAAATTTCCCCCCAAGACCCCCTTCCTAAACTCCCCCCCCCCCCCCCTCCGTGCTAAACCCAATGACCCTTTTTTTTCTTGGCCGTATAAATCCTTTCACCCCCTTGTGTTCCCTTTCACCTCCTTGTGTTGCCTTTCACCCTCCCCACTCCCCCCCCTTCCACCCCCCGGTTTTTTAACTCCTATAAGCTCTTTCCTTGGTATTTTGAAACCCCCCTCCTAGTGTTCTTAATTTTCCTTTAGCCCTTACGTTTGGTTTTGGAATCATTTCCCCCTTTACGTGTATAAACCCTCATGAGCCTAAATTGCCTAAAGGTCCTTAGACCCTTACTTATAACCTTTACGGTTATTAATTTCCCTTAAAGCTCTCCTATACCTTGCGTCTTTTTCCACACCTTGATATTTCCGTTCGTGCAAGCTTACTAAGGCCATTAAGCTTGTCCCATGGCTTTATTGTGTCTTAGTGGTAAAAGTTTCTAAAGCACCCTTTTCAATTCCCGAATTCAAGGAGGGAGCCTTCCAAAACTACTTTTGACGAACGGTGCAAGGAGCGACGGTGGAGTTCTAAGGAGAAGTTATAAAGCTGCTTCCACGTTCGACGGACCACACTTGCGATGCCTCCTAAGAAAGTCCAAGGCGTAGCCGCGGGAGGGTCATCTCCCGGTATCCATGTGGATATCTCACCTCAAAGCCAGGTTTTCTTCTTGATGTTAATTTGGGTTTTAGTCAATCATGCAAAGAAAAATTATCAAGGAAATATATATATTTGTTCGAATCAATTCTAACGAAGGAGTTAGCTTATGAATGACAAGGTATTCAAATTAGCTTCCATCAAATTGCATCAAGCATTATAAAATAATAGGCAATACTATCCATTTACTATAGTATTATAGTCCTAAAATGAAGAAATTATATCTTGCTCCATTAGTCTTATTCTTTTCGCAACGGATCATGGCAAAATGGCTAAATTCATGAAAAGTTTCCTTCAATGCTCAAATTATTAGAGAGTTATCTTTGCTAGTTGCAAGGCAACTGTTGTTAATTGGCATGAGTTTATCTTAAAGAAAACGGAAGTTAAAAGTTAGAAATTAACAAGTATAAAAATTAGACATACGAAATTATTTGGAAAGAAAATGTAATGGGGATTTGCTGAATGATACTTTATTAACACTTTTTCCCCTTCAAATTGAGGACTTGGAACAAATAAAGTGTGTATTCACCAATTCCTTAGCTAGGTATTTGGGAGTATCGTCACTCTTTGTATCATCATGGCATTAGGCTATATGCCAAATTAAACTGTATTGATTGAGAAAGTTAATCGAAGATAGTAAAACCGTGACAAGACGAGTAAGATTACCTTCCAAAAGCTGACCAAACCAATCTTTCCGAAAGCTAACCGGACCAATCTAAACATAGAAACATTCATACCCTAAAACACTGGACTACTTACCTTACCACAAGGACAATAAATTCATAAGGATAAGAAATTAGGGTTCGTCCCTAAGGTTCTTAAAAAAAAGAGAAGGAACCCTAGGCCTGACATACGTCAGCTTAAGGAATCTAAACAGATTATTCCATCGTCGGACTTGCGCAACATGTATGAAATCATTTTGTGATTGAGTCACAAAAAGAAAATGAAAAAAAAAAAACCATTTTCAAAGACGGCAGATCCTTACGCAAGTTATCTTGCAAAAAGACGTAGTTTTTGGATATCCTTCAAAAATAAGAAAAGTTGTAAAATAGAAACTAGCATATCTAAGGTACCTTAGGGTAAACCAAACTAGGTATACCCTACATCCGAATGTAAGGAATCTTGCCAAAGTTACAAGACATCTTAAGAACCACTGCTGATACACTCAAAAAAAAAGAAAGAACACTTCTTTAGCAGTTTGCCATACAACTGGGTTGGTTAATGGAAATGTTTGTGCTTGCTAGAGATTTTAGAGCTCTGTTTGATTTATGAATTACAAATTAAATAAGTATCTATACTTCAGGTTAAAAACCTAAAGGGAGAGGCAGCTTCAGTTACCCCCGACTGCCTGCCTAACCCTAACCAAGGGGGTTGTTTGACCGTGCCGGGAACGTGGACCGAACCCGCCGCGAGAGGTCTCTCCCTTGAGTTCTACTTGGAGCAGGAGGACGCTTGGGTGCCGGGGGGGCTCTGGCCGTAAATCCCTCGCCTTCCGGGTCCTGCACAAGGGGCTAACACGACTCGGGATTGGATCCCGAAGCCCGTATACTAGTTGACGAGCGGAAGCTTGGAATAATGATCCCTCGAGATTACTTGTTAGCCTCCGGGCAGATTATGGATAAGCCTACGGGCGGAACTTCTTGTAATTCAAAGATAAAATGATGAGATGTTGAAAGAACTTGCTTGATATTGTTTTTATATGTCACGTGATAAGATTACGTGAAGGAACTAGTGCTTAAACAAGATTAATTAAAGAAGCTGATTGTTATATGTCAAATTAATGTGTTAGATAATTACATAACTAAAACAAACCGAGGAAAGTGCGGAGGATGGACCATGGGTCCGTCCTACGTTTGGGTGGTCCCGGTTAGCCGGGAACTTTTCTCATAAATCTCGAAAGACAGCGGAATGATCATCATCATCAAAAAGAATAACAAGGACGATGACCTAGAGTTACGTCTTACCCGATTTACATTGTTTTAGGGGAACGGAATGGGACTATGCCTTATGGCAGAGAGGTTGAGCTTTGCATCCCTCTCGTTTCCCATTCTCCTTGAACCAAGTGCAGCGTGAATCCGCTTCGGACCTGGCGTTTCTGCGTAAAGTAGTTCGCTCGGGTCCGACGCTAGTGGCTGTTAGCTAGTGACCCATTAGGAAAACCCTAATTCCGGTCGATCCTAAGTGGGAATAGCCAGGATACTTCCGCTACGTGGCAGACGCTGGAAGAACTAGATCGCAAAACCCGCAACATTCCATGGGAGTGTCGGGTGCAGCTTTCTAGACATCCTTTCCGATGGACTGCTACGACGTGTCCTGGATGATACTAGGGGACACAAAACCCGTAACATTCCATGGGAGTGTCGGGTGGAGCTTTCTAGACATCCTTTCCGATGGACTGCTACGACGTGTCCTAGATGATACTAGGGGACACGTTACACTTCCAATGTCTTTTTTCCATCACCATCTTCCACATCGCTTCTCCAGTTGAGAGTGTAATGAGATCATCACATTCCATGCCATGACAATGTCTTGATCAAACAGCCCATCAAACATACTCTCTACTTCTAAAATGTTGCCACATTCACCATAGATACTAATAAGTGTGCTATTAACAAAAGCATCTGAAGTGAAGCCCTTCATGTGAGCATCTATACTCATACGCAGAGAATAAATGTAATCACAACAACTAAGTATGCATAAAGTATTAAATCGCACACACAACTTTCGGGTGGTTTTCACACCTCGAATGCGCAGCAATACGACATCCACCCCCTCTAATCCTGCGCATCCTCCGGATGAGCCAACTACCCATGATCGTTATCATCAAGATCCACAAACAGATCAATCTCTTCATTATGCATTTCGGGTAGTTCAAAAAGATTATCTGTCATATCATCTATCTCTTCCATTGGAGTTTCTTGTCGTTGCTCTTCTCTTGAAAATTCTTCCAAAGCATAATCCTCATCATCTCTTTTCTTCAAAATCTTGATTCTTTTTCCAGCAATAGGCAGTCTAAGCACTGTTCCATCCAATTCTGTCAGCTCATATGTTGCATTATCAAAGACATGTCTGACTATGTACGGCCCAAACCATCTTTTCACCATCTTCTGAAGTGCAGTATGCTGATTTTCAAGACTGCTATCAAACACCAATACCCAATCTCGCTCTTCTATTGCTCTTGGCCGCAAGCGATGCCTGCTATCAAACCTGTCCTAATTCCTTAGTCTAGCAACTTTCAACCTGTCAATAGCTAGCTGAATATCCTCAGGTCTCCTCTCCAACTGTCGAATCCGAAGAGCTAAGAGCTCCTCTCTCGTCAAATCCTCCTGCCAAGGTAAAACTGACCAAGTCAAAGCACAAGTCTCAATCGGCATAACAGGTTTCTGACCATACATCAACTCTGCATGCATATATCCTGTGGTAACACTATGAGTCATACGATCAGCCCACAAAGCAAATGGTAGAAGTCTTGGCCATTCTCCAATCCGTCCTCTGCATGCTTTGGCTAATGCTTTCACCATTGGCGGATGCCCTCTTTCACTCTTTCCATTTCCCTCTGGATTGTATGCTGTGGTTAGAGCCAATTTGATTCCTAGCTGAGAGAAAAACTCCCTAGCTTCATCTGCATCCAATTCACCACGATCCGCAGTGATCTTGCCCACACAACCATACCTGCAGAAAATTTCCTCCAATAAGAACTTACACACTGCACTAGTAGTCTTCGTTCTCAAAGATCTGCCCTCAACATGATTAGTAAGATCCTCTCTAGCCAAAACAATGTACCTCATCTGCCATAGACCCATAGGCATGGTAACCAAATCAACTACCCACTTATAATGAATGCATAATGGATAGGTCGGATGAAGCTCATCTCGATGACGCACTACTGAATACATCTGGCAATCTCTGCAAGTCTCAACAAAGTGAGAAACATCTCTATACATGCCTTTCCACCAATATTTCTCCTTGATTTTCTCATAAGTAGCCCATATTCCTCTATGACCAACCCAAGGACTCTCATGAAACTCCCTCATCACCTGTAACTGTGTCTCTCTATCGCAGACAACCCGCAAAGGTAATCCACCTCTTTTCTTCGGATGCTTCCAAAGAAATCTGTCCTTGAGAAAATAACCATAGGCTTTCCTTCTGATCTTATTGAACTCTTCATCTGTCCATTCATCTCTTTTGCTTAGTGTACTAAGGTACCTACCAATCTGCAACCAATCTCCAACATAAAGTTCTTCTATGAAAGCCACAATATCATAGACATGACAAACATGATCAACCTAGGTGGCAGAAATTTCTGCATCATCCTCTTCTGCAAGTAGAGTCTCCTCATCATCATATCTGGCTCTAGACAACATCTCTGCCACTGGATTATCCTTCCTTGCTATGTGTTTAAATTCCAGATTTAATGACTTAATATATGCAATTCATCTCAACATGGCTATATCCGGAGTAGAGCAACTCGTGATCATACTAATCAATGGCAAGCAATCTGTCTCTACCACAACTGAAGCTCCAATAAAGTACTCCTTGTCACATTTGAGAGCCGTAAAAATCCCCAATAACTCCCTCTTGATTTGCGGATATATCCTCTGTCTCTCGTTTAGGACTTTCGCCCCAAACCGAATAGCATACCTATTTCCATTTGCATCATCTTGACCCACAGCCCAACCTATGCCAATTGGACTAGTGTCAACTGTCAATACAATAGGCCTATCACAATTATAATCCGCTTTCCTGAGAGTAGGAGCATTCTGCAATAACTTCTTCAATTTCCGCATGGCTTTAGTGTGGCTCTCATCCCAATAGAATTTCTGCCCCTTTCGAAGCAGCTGATACAAACAATCTGCTATGTGTGCAAAATGAGGTATCCAAATCATATTAAACACACAAGCACCAATGAATCTCCGTACCTCCGAAGTAGTAGAACAATACTCTGCAATCTTGCCTATAGCATTCACCTTATCAGGTGAGGGTTTCCTGCCGTAATATCCACACATATGCCCAACAATGACAACCTCATTCACTCCAAAAACAGATTTTTGCCCTGAAAGTGTCAAGTTCACTTCTTCTAACCTGGCCAAAATCTTCGCACATGCTGAAATATGATCAGCCACAAAGTATCTGCATCCCTGCTCATTTAGGCTCTCATTCTTCTCTTCTTCTGCACACCCCTTAATGGGCACATCATCCAAGAAAGGCATAGTAAGCTGAGGTATGTAATCACGAAGGACCTTATGCATGGCATTCATCATATGCGCAATAGAATTAGTGGCACCTTGAGGCAAGGTACACATCCTGACAAGCCCAATAGGAGTTCTCATGGTGGTTATATCCCTGCTTTCCAAAGCCAGCTGAAACTGATCATATCCTGAATACAAATCACCCAAAGAATAGATGGCACGTCTAGCAAATGCCTCTGCAAACTCATCCACAACTGGACCTATACCAACATTCCTGATAGTAACTCTGTTCACTCGCTGCATGTCCTGAATAAATCGGAGAGTACCATTTTTCTTTGGAACTGTAAACCACCTGTTTGAGTATGGTGCAGATGAAGGCTCAAGGATTCCCATCCTGATTTTCTCATTCAATAAATCAATCAGCTTTGGCAAGTGTGCTTTAGGCACTGGAATAGGTCGGAGATTCCATGGGATATGAGGAATAGTAAAAATGACCATAGGAGCAACAATATCAGGATTCACACATCCAATCTCATGTGGCAAAAAAGCAAATCCCCTTCCATGACGCTCAAGCATATCCTGAAAGCATTGCTTCTCTATAGGTAACAAGAAATCACCATTTCCAATTTTCAATTCAGCAAGAGTCTCTGCTGAAAATTTATGACCAATATGCTCCGGATTCCTCAAATTTTGATGTTTAGCAGCCCTCTCTATTTGCTGATCACTGTCAGGTGGAAGCGGTACAGCAACCAGCTTCACCTTCTTATCCACAGTTTTGTATTTCGTGTCAACCCTGGCTTCATTATGCTCTTCTGCATTACATAAACCTTGCTGTAAATCAGCAATTCTGCACTCCAATGGCTGAATATTCTCAGCCCTCTACTCTATGGACTGCATAGAAACAGCCCCAAACTCTGAATGCTGAAATATTTCAGCAGTAAACTCTATTGGCTGAAATTTTTCAGCCCTTTGTCTCTCTGAAAGCTGATCATAACCAGCTGGAAACTCTGTTTGCTGAATTTCTTCAGCATTCAATACTCTTTGCTGAGTTTCCTCAGCCTCTAACTCAATCTGTGACACAAAATCTGCAATTTCATGAAACATGTCCAGGGATTGCACTAATACATTACCATGACAATTCAGCATATCAGTTTTCAGCATATCTCCCATCTCTGCCATCGTATCTGCACAAATCACACTGTCATACATACCATCTATGTGCTCATCATCCTCCAAAATTCCTGCATTTTTCAAAATTTTCTCATTCCTGCATATATACTGCCTGGCAGCTCTAGGCAACTTAGAAGTCTTCTGATAACTCATTGAACTGTTTGCTGAAATCCCAACATAACCGGAGGAGAAAACACTGCTGCCAGGAGGCGAGAACTCCAATCTCCTCTCCTCTGTACCACCGTCGTCTCGCGAAACGACGGTACCTAATGAAAACCCGAATCCCTCACAGTGGGTAAGGGTGCATCTCTGAGAGTATCCCTGTTTCTAACATGGTTCACACATACAGTCATAAACTGAACTGCTCTCATACCATCTTTACTGCGAATCCGTGCATAAGCAGATCCATCATCCATGACCTTTGTTTCCATGCGCATCTCTGTAATGAATGGCTGACCAAGAACTATGGAATAAGAGCATGAATCCTGCACAAAGAAATGAAAATCCTCCTCTACATCACCAATAGAAACCCTGACACTAGGACAAGCAGCATATAAATCACCTGCAGTGTTATTGGCGGTTCTCATACGCCACCCATGCTCTACATCCATAGGCCATCTGTTACTCTCATAAACTCCACGAACTATGAGATTAATTTCTGAACCATGATCAACCAATGCAACATAAGGCACCTGTTTCTCTCCAATCTTTACCATCGTCTCTGTAGTTGCCCTAGCCCAATGGCTCCGCGAAAAGTGACTACGCGGTATCAAAATAGGCTCATCAATTTCAGCATAATGCATAGGCTGAACCCTCTTCTCTACCTGCAGCAAAACAGAAGCATTATCAACCATAACCTCATCATCATCCTCATCCAACTCTCCAATCAAAACTCCCTGTGTATCAGTGGTAGCCAATGCATGTCTTTTCCTCTTCAAGATCTCCTGAAACTGATCTTGAAACTCTCTTTTTGAGATGCCCAAAATCTCAGAAATAGTGAAAGTCACCTCACTGCCAAGTATCTTATCATTAAAGATTTTCTTCATATCTGTAGATGTCTCAATATCGGACATCAATCTGAATCCTGGCTGCTTTCTCTCTCTAGGCTCTTGCCTCTTTTCTCTCTTTTGAGCATCCTCCATCTGTCGATCTGGCCCTGGTCTTGAAGACGGTCCTACAGTAGGTGGAGAAACAAACTCACCCCCTCTAGTCTTCTTAGCTGCACTTGGATTTTCTTCATCCCTCTTACATTTCTCCTCAACAAGTACATATGCACCATGAGATTTAGCCAAATAATCATAAATAGAGTACCTGTCAAGAGGCGAGTCCCAACCTATCTCTGATCTGATGCTAGAGCCTGCACTAGTCAAAACAGTTTGCTGAATTTTCCCCTTGTTTGCAGTCTCCATAGCATAAGTCCATAGCGTTGACTGAGTCTCTGATCCCTTCTCAATCTGTACTCCATATGCAGAAGCATCACCTCTAGCTGTCACATAAGAAGTACGCACAGCCATGTCCTCCACTAACTTCTTCATTCCACCTTTACCAAAGTTGGTAGCAAGTGGAGCTCCTCTCTCAGTCAACCAAATCTTACCATCTTGCCCCCAATATACCAAATTCTGCCTCCTTGCATCCTGAAAAGAGTCACAATCCCTGCAATGCTGATGCTCCGTACTATCACACCAAATACATCTCCGATCTCTCCTAGGTGCACTAGGAGCACTCTTAGGAGCAGTAGGAGCACTAGAAGAAGTAGTAGGCACAGTCGAAGTAAATTGCTCCTTCAACTTACCCACCAACTCCGCTTTGACTGATTCCAGTGTCAAATCTGTGATGCCTTTGATTATGTCATCAAGAGAAGTAGGTACCGATGGAGAGGATGGTTTTGGAGCAGAAGGTGTAGGCATCGGTCGTGGAACAGGAGGAATAGGTGGAGTAGAAACAGTAGGCATTGGCATAGGCCAAGAAACTGGCTAAGGAGGAGAAGAAATAACAGGGATAGAAGTAGGCATAGGAGCTGATGAAGGTGTAGGTGTCATGGAACCATTCTGTAGGCGAGTCTTCCATATCCTCCTCTTGGTCAAAGTCGAGACTGCATCCTAAGCATCCTGCCAATCAGTTTTAAGACCCATAGGCTTCGTGCGATCTTCAAGAAGCTCACCCAATTCTTCTTGAAGAGCAGGATCTGCAGCTTGCAAGAAAAGCTCAACTTTTTCAACATCCAATGCTCTTTGTTCAATGGCATCAAGCTGACTATACCTCTCTTCGAATTCTCGAATCAACTCCGAAGCAGCGAGACCTTTGTTTGGCATGTAGACCCACTCCCGGAATGACCGCCGAGTAGCCATACCAAAGTCCTCAAGGAAGTATTCTTCTTTTAGAGCCTTCTTAAAATCTTGCCAATGTGTGTTTTGAATAAAAAGATCAGTCACCTTTGTCCTCAAAGCAGGTGTGACAAGACGAAGGAAGTACTTACTCATAAGTCCAGCAGGAACTCCAAAAAATCCCATCTTGATCTCATATGTCTTCAAATATGCTGAAACATTACGCCCGTCAAATAGCTTCTTCTCACTCTCAACTGCTTCAATAGCCTTAGTCACGCTGTTTGCATTCTCCTGCTCCGAATAGAGTTGCCTTTGCTGAGACAACTGCTGTTGATGCAATTGTTGTTGCTGCTGTATATACAATTGTGTTTGCTGATTTTGGAGCTGCATATACATGGACATATTTTGCAAAATCTGTTTTAGATCCTCCGTTGAAGTACTTGACGCAGCAGTCATAGATGGAGCTGAAGTAGACGCAGCTAGAATTGTAGAGGAAGCTGAAATAGAGGCTGAAATATCTCCCATCCTGAAATTTTTGCGACGCTTTCACGTCGGGTTCACCAAAGATGTCGAAGGATTCTGAAAGCAAAGTCGCGACCACAGAGGACTTTGAATAATTTCAGGATAGAAGGTCAATTTAGCATATCAAAGTCAATTTGAAAGCTCTATTTCTGCATCATTTTTAGTCTCTAAATCTGTAAATAACCAGGGTACATTCATGCACAACATTAGTAATATGAGGAGCTTCTAATGCAAGTTTGTAAGTTTGCATCAATGTATTTTTGCCTTTCAAAACATCAATAGGCTAACTTCATCTTCAAAGGCAAACTGCATAATACGAAGAGAATTTTTTTGGGTAAACTCAACATGATCTTGCAAGTGATCAAATCCAAGCCCTTCAAGTGAGATGACAAAGGCTAAGCTTTCATCTCCTGCTACTCACAGTTCTATTCTAACTGAAGCTCAGCCCATGGGTATGGGCTGCTTCCAGCTGATCTTAGGAAAGAAAAGAACCCAAAGTGATCAATGATTGAAAGAGCTCTGACATGATCTTGTTAATCATAGGGAAATGGGAAAGGAAACAACCTTGCATAAGTATGATCCAATGGTAAATTCTGTGGATATACATTTAAGGCCAGACTTCACATCAAAGCTCAGATTCTTGACTATGCATGTACATCGATTCATTAAGATCCCTGATCTGCATACACTGGTCTGCATGAGGATTTAACCCTTTGTATCGATATCAGTTGCCCCAATCGACTTCAGCAATCAAGTATTCTTCTTCATTTTTGTCAGCACTCATTCAGTGCACAAACTGGCCGTGTCATGCTGTTCAAGCTTATTGGTTCACTGTCCAAGGTACCAACAGAAGTCTAATTTCCATCAGATGGATTCCACTTGCTCTGTTGCCCCGTAGATGCATTTAATACAATGCTTGCGATTTTTGACAAGCCTTGAGAGGCTTCAATTCAGTCACTGTGATGGCAGTTGTACAATGAATGAGGGATTTTCAGTGATCTGTGGTTGTGCAGCTGCAAAGAGGATAAAGAGGACGTAAGGGAGATGATATGGCTCCTTCGTGCAATTCCTTTGAATTTTTGTTGAAGATGGTATTATTAATGGTTATGCTGTCTCCTCCCTGGAATCCACTCTGCCCAATCCTCTACTTCGAGTTATCGCAGAAGGCCGAATTGAATTCAGCTGATGCTTCTTTGTCTTTGTTGCAGTCTTTAACAGCGTCTTTAGTCTCCTCAGCTTCGTTCGTCTCTTTAACTTCGACTCTTTCATCAATTTCATCTATCATCTGCTTGTCTTCTCTGCATCACTTCGTTCCTCTTCGTTCGTCTATCGTTTGCTTGTCTTCTCTGCGTCACTTCATTCCTCTTCATCAATCTCAGCTTGCCAGCTTCAGGTCGCTTGTCAGTCTGATGTCTCGTCTTCATCAGTTATCGCTGCTTCGATTATCCACTTCTCCTTTCCCTCCTTTGCTTCTTCACATCACAGACCCTGCAAAGGTTGGATTTGCTACAATAAACCTGCCCGTGATAGACAGTCCAAGAACACGCAGTCTGGGGTGCTATTTGGCTCTACTCTTCGGCCGAAACACCGAAATCGACATGCTAACAGAAAGCCTCAAATATGGATGGCTGGGGAGTCTACTCTGTAGCCAGATTTGTACACACAAAAACAGATTTTGGCACCTGAGATGAAGAGAGTCTACGATCCAAGCTTGGTCCGGCCTCATACGAATTCAGTGAGGAATCCCCTTCCGTCATCTTCTTTGTTTCCCCTCCAATCCTCCCTCTTCCACAAGGCTTCATCACTCCTTCCAATCCTCTCTCTTGCACAAGACTCCCCCACTCCGTCTGCATTCCGAGCTTTTTTTCCAGCTTTTTCGTCATTTACTCCTCTCTATTCTGCGCAGAGTATCGTCATCCAGACGACAATTCTCCCCTTTTTCCTTCTGATTCACCTCCAAAAAAATCGTGTGCCAAATCCATCAATCTCGGGAAAAAAAATCCCCCAAGCTCGATTCAAAAACACGAAAGCTCCTCTTTTCCCCCCCAAAGCACGGCTCCTTTCCCCTAAAGCACGACTCCTCTCAATTTGTCGTTTCACACTATTTTTTTATATTGTCAAAAGCCTCAAGAAGCGGATTTGACTCCAAAACCTGTTGTTCAACTATTCATCCATCTGTAACAGCCCTGACCTTTGAATGTCCCAAAATCGAATGGCTCCATCACAACCACCCGTAACAAGAACCCATTCTCTTCTCCTAGACCACTGTACAGCCCACACACTATCTCGATGACCAGTGAGTATATGAGTGAATGCTCCTGTTGCCATATCACAAAGCCGCTTGGCTGCTGAATGTCATAAGCAGCAACAGATCCATCTGATGCTCCCGAAATCAGGTACCTGAAGACTATTGATGCTTCTCTTGTGTGCACTCACAATCTCCTTGTTGCGTGCAAGTTCTATGCTTGAAACCCTTCTCTTCTCTAAAAGACTTGTAAATGATGAGGGAGCCATACTTCCAATGTCTTTTTTCCATCACCATCTTCCACATCCATTCTCCAGTTGAGAGTGTAATGAGATCATCACATTCCATGCCACGACAATGTCCTGATCAAACAGCCCATCAAACATGCTCTCTGCTTCTGAAATGTTGCCACATTTACCATAGATACTAATAAGTGTGCTATTAACAAAAGCATCTGAAGTGAAGCCCTTCATGTGAGCATCTATACTCATACACAGAGAATAAATGTAATCACAACAACTAAGTATGCATAAAGTATTAAATCGCACACACAACTTTTGGGTGGTTTTCACACCTCGAATGCGTAGCAATACGACAACCTGCTCCACCGTTCAAGCCATACCAACACAGTAGCTAGACTTTGGAGACACGACCTCACTTTGCCCACTTATTTGTATCGCTCGCTAGCATCCACGAGCTCCAGTTTCTTTTTCCTCACTGGCACCTACGAGTTTCAGACGGTCTAAACACAAAGAGATCATAATATATCTTTGCCCGGTTCTTTACACGCTCGCCGGCCTCTATGAGGCCTCACTTGTTAATGGTCGTAGAGGCATACAAGTCTCGGTCCAATTCATGAAGCACATTTGGCTTGGTTTCTTTTCATTCACCCCATGTCCACGAACGGTGACCCGATTTCTTTAGGCTCCCTCCAAGCTCAAGAGCTAACATTTTTACATTCTCTCATGTCAAAAATTTTGAGAGAATGTGGGGATTCCCTTTAGTGTCATTGAATTGAGTTGCATCACGCTTAAGCAAGAGGTAACTTGCATAAGTCTACATGAAAGGATACCAATTTTGTTTACGATTGACCTCTCCCATGGTATTACTGTTGCAAAGACGACGATGATGTATTACACGTATACATGCAAGAAATTTAGGTAGCCATCACTCAAAATTTTATTTCACCGTGCTATTGCTTTTGGGAGACTTTTGTGGATCAACAATACTTGGACACATTTGGAAAGCATATTTCTAGACAATAGGGATACTAGAGGCATCACATATATTTCTTCCTATTCCATCATTTATGCTACTATAGATTGGGATGAGGATTTCTATATGGTTGGTATGATACTTCAAACACCTACTCCAGGGCTAGTCCATATCCCAATGTCATCCAACTTATAGGAATGATTATGCCTTGTATTATGTAGGGCATGATATGGACTACAATATGATGCTTGTGCATTATACTTGGACCATGTTGGTCATTATCAAGAGACCGCGGATCATTCACACGCCACCTCCTCAATAGGATGTCGATGCCCTCTAGGAAATACATGCACAAATTTTAGGTAGCTAACACTCATATTTTATTTCAGTGCATTATTGCATTTGGGAGCCATTGGTAGATTGGCTAGTACTTCGATGCTCTTAGGAATTGTATTCTTCAATGAATGATAATAGAGCCTCATGGCAATTCTAGCATAACTAAATACAACAAAAACATTAATACTTTTTAAGGATGAAATTCAATGTTTCGTTTGGTTCTAATCCACAACATCCAACACATTTTACTAACCTAAATGCTAATTCATGTAGTTTCATTTGAGAATAAAACCCTCAATGCATGTAGTGTGATATGAACATAATGTGGTTGGATGCATCTACATCATCAATACTTTCTCATTTCTCATCCTCTTGCTTGATGATTTGCTTCCATTGTTTGTTCTTGTTCTCTCCTGCTTGATTTGTCTTTCTTCAACATCAGAATCTCTATAGACTTACATGTCCTCAATGTGCAAGTGTGTCCGACACTAGCATGTGCCATCACTTTCCATTACACACCTTGCAGTCTTTTCACTCTCGCATGGCATACACCATTCAAGAACGTCACATGATATTGGAAGATACTTTCATAAACACATCAGAGAAGGTTGTTATACATTACAAGATTGGTATGCATACACACACAAACACACACACACACACACAATGCATTTCATTGCAATACTGTAAAAAACAATCTAATAGTAACTAAAAAGATTGTGTTTTTTGGTATTTTGCCACTTTGACTTCATTTTTCCTAGGTTTATTTGGGAATATGTGTTGTACATATATAATACAACAAAATCTTTGCTTATGTATGTTAAATCAAACCACCTAGTACATTATTCCATTATAGCCCCATAGAGAGAGAGAGAGAGAGAGAGAGAGAGAGAGAGAGAGAGAGCACAAAATTGTTACCCTTAAGACTTCATTTTTCCTAGGTTTAATTGGGAATATGTGTTGTACAGATATATAATACAACAAAATCTTTGTTTGTGTATGTTAAGTCAAACCACCTAGGACATTATTCCATTATAGCCCCATATATATATATATATATATATATACATAGAGAGAGAGAGAGCGTGCACAAAGTTGTTACCCTTAGAAGTTAATGTTAATGTTATAAATACAACTATAATATATTTAAATTCTCATGATTAATTTTAGTTTACCAAGCCTTTCTTGTATACCCATCATAGCTACCCATGTGGTCTAGGAATGGGGCCTGAATGAAAGTTAAACATAGAAATAAAATAAATAAAATACTAAATATTAGTGTTGTAAAAATAAGATTAATCTAGTCACCTTAGTCGAGTATGTGGGCTAGGTGTGGGACCAGCAAGTTTGGCTAGGTGTTGTATACCCAAAGCTAGAAATTTTAGTGTTGTATAAGTTGTAGCAAAGGCACATTCACTTTCTACAAGCTCGAGTACTAGCACAAGAGGCACATGCTATGGTTGCACAATAATCTCTTAATCACTAGGCATTTCTAGAAATGACATATGTTGTAAATGTGATTCTAAGAAAACAAGCTCGAATGCTTGCATGGGAATGGAGGGGATAATGGTTGGCATGGAGCATTGTGGAATTGTAATATCTTGTGTTTTGTCCATGCATGTGTCTCTTTGGGTGTGAAGGGGGGGGCTCATGGATGAAATTAAAACAAAGGTTGAATAATCTTTACAAAAGCCTTTCCTTTCTCTCGTGAACTGGAGCCGCCTCAAATTGCAATTGAAATATATGTTCCTCATCGTTTTCATTTTTCTTATCCTCATCACCACTGTGATAGTCATCATCACCTTTGTCCTTACCTTCTCAAAACCATCAGTATCAACTTGAATTGAGAAATAGAGATTTGTGATAAACATCATCTTTATCTTATCCTCATTGTACCTTTAATTCCCTATTACATAAAAGTAGGGAATCACATCCTTATAATTCCTTATGTAGGGATTCTCAAAGGAATGTGGGGAATGCTCTATATTCCCTATTATAAGATGTAGGGAATGTAGGGACTTTCAAAGGAATGTAGGGAATGCTCTATATTCCCTATTATAAGATGTAGGGAATGCAATTTCCTAGTTATAGATGGGGAATACGTACTTGTCTACATAGGAAATATTGGAGAATTTCCTATATTTCACCAAATTGCCTATGTGGGGAACGATTGAAAGTTCCTTGTGCTGCCTTTCTTCACGAGCCAAGCTGTGCAGCAGCGATGGCTGCCCACCATGGACGATGAGATAGAACTCCTGATAGGCCGACTTGCATGCAAGCCCAAGGCCTTCATTCATGGCATTGTTTACAATGTCCTCATGGTTTACAATGTCCTCTACCGGGTGGCCTTCCGAAGGAGCAGCACAACATGCCTTCATAAACTTACATTCAAGTCTCAAAACTTACCTAGACATCTGAGTAGGGGAGCTTCTAAGTACTGCATGTTCACGGAGGACTGAATAGGACCTTGCATTTGTGAATTGTGGCCGCCAATGGGAGCAAGCGAGATGGATCCTCACCCTGCCTTTCTTCACGAGCCAAGCCGTGCAACAACGATGGCCGCCCGCCATGGACAATGAGACACAACTCCTGATAGGCCGACTCCCAAGCAGGCCCAAGGCCTTCATTCATGGTGTCGTGCTGCGAGAGAACATGAACCTCATGGCTCACAATGTCCTCTACCGGGTGGCCTTCGGAAGGAGGTCGAGAGCGAGGAAATAGGATAAAGGCATATCACGCTGAGAAATGAAGACGATGGTGATAAAAATGAGAACTTTTAATCTAAGGAAGGCTTTGTTGGATATTTCAGAAGCTAGAATTTCATGGATTATATGTGTTTTGTCATTGTGTATGAACATGCCTAATGCGCTTTGAATGTTTCCTTTATCCTTAACTGGGACCTGTAAGTCCAAGTATACATTCCTAGGGCTTTCAAGTTCTTAGTCAACTTTGTACCCACTTCTCTTGGCATTCAATCTCTCTCTCTCTCTCTCTCTCTCTCTCTCTCTCTCTCTCTCTCTCTCTCTCTTTGTGTAGCGATTGGATAGAACTAGACATGGTTTTACTCTAGCATAGTCCCATCGTGAAGTTATTTCTTGGCATTCTTTTATAGGCCACTTATTTTAATGTTATCTTTACCTTATTGATAAGATGCCACAATGAGCCTCTCTACATCTAGCTGAAGTGCTTGAACAACCAATGTAGTTGCCTCCTGCAAAGCTTCACTTACAACTATGGCGACCTCTTCCCTATCCTTTGCCATCCTGGCTCCATCATAGGTTACTTGTAAACATGCAATGCTATCAAAGAAGCTCGCGAAAGCAGGTTCAAATACTTCATCTAGAGCTGACTCAGGTAATGTCACATATGCCCATAGTTTGCCCTCTTCTCTGTGCCTCCCATACTAATTTAGCAAGGCAATCAACTCTAGTACCAAAGGTGTCAACTAATTGTTTGCCTTAACACTCTTGTTTGATTGATTCATTAGGGAGCTAA
The DNA here is from genome assembly GCF_053477565.2 of Lygodium microphyllum. NCBI lineage: Eukaryota > Viridiplantae > Streptophyta > Polypodiopsida > Schizaeales > Lygodiaceae > Lygodium > Lygodium microphyllum. The sequence goes on along the minus strand of NC_141136.1, from coordinate 83,113,195 downwards.
ATGGGCTAAATGATCTTCCGGAACAAGAGAAGAGGATATTAGGTTTTGATCACATCCTTGTAGCTTTGGAGGACAATGAAATCAAAGAGGAAAACATGTTATACTTTGTAGAAAACTTAAATGCAATAGTTAATTGATGTATTAACAGCCAACACATAAGCAATATGCGAATTACAAAGGTTGGAGTATATATTTCAAAAGTAAAGAAAGATTGAGTCTAGTTATTTTTTGGAAGTTTTCTTCTTGAGGTATTGAAAAACATATATCTCATTAGCTTCATAGGAGAGATTTTTCAAGTGCTCACACCTTGATACAACACTAATGATCTTGAAAATATATGAGCACATGCACTCTAAGAGAAGCAATGTATAGCCTACTTATCTATATTCTCATTCTTATTATCATAATAAAAAATAGTGGGTTTTGAGCTTATTTAGGCTATTTTTTCCTTTTGTTTAGAAATACAAATAAAGAGCAACATGTGATAGCTATTCTTCATGAAACTTATAAGATATTAGTTACCATATTAGAATCACCTACAAATATGGCTTCCATATCAAGTTCCAGTTGAACCATCTTAAGCCAATACCATGAAATGGGGCATTCAAAAGAACAATCCACACATGTAAAAGGATGGCGAAAACTCACTATAGGGTACTATAAATAGAGCCCTTGTGAGAGAAAGTAGCCTCCTCTCTAGAGAAACCCTAATATGACTTGGCTTTAAGTGAGCACAAGTGCAAAACCTCATAGCCCAATATGATCCAATATGGCAAAATGAGAGTTTGTATAGAGGAAACATGCTACAACTTAATTTCATATAGCCAACTTGATTTCCCACTTAATGTTATTGGTTGATCAGTACTCCTCAAGTATATATTTGTTGTAGTTGATTTTATGAAGTCAAGTGGATGTTCTTAGGGATAATTTGTGAGTCTATTTGTTGCTATGATCAAAAGCTTGGGGCTTGAATCTTCTTTGACATTATGTGGCCTTCCAAATGCTACAATGATTGAATGGTCTTCTTGGAGCTTTGAGAAATTGTTGGACATTGATGAGCTACCACATGTGGGATTTTATTTTTGTATCCCATGCTTCACAATTGTTGAATCTTCATTGTGTTGTCTTCGAGGCACATCTAGTCTATGTGTGAGACCGAGTATTCATGGTTGTAGTACCAATCCCTTGTTACTATAGCATTTATTAAGTATTAAGAGGGGCTGCTAGAAACGTCCATGCCACTCTATAAAGTGTATTGTAGTTTTTCTCATTAGGGTCCTCATTTATATTATTTATACTTCACCTTGTGGGGGTACCAACTAAGTGCACTATCTTCCTCAAGCGAATAGCTTATTAGCTAAGGAAGATAATGGAGTAGCTCTCTCTAAACCCAACTAAGCATGAAGAATGCCCTTTCCAATAATTTTGTTCTTAAGGATGATTTGTGAGTCTATTCGTGCTACAATCAATAGCTCAAGGCTTGAATCTTCTTTGACATTATGTGGCCTTTGAAATGCTACAACTATTGATTTCATGAAGTCAAGGTGCATGTGCTTAGGGATGATTTATGAGTTTAGTCCTTGCTATGATAAATAGCTTGAGGCTTGAATCTTCTTTGACATTTTGTGGCCATCCAAATGCTATAACTATTCAATGGTCTTCATGTTCTTCAGGTGAATGATTAAAAATATGTAACAGGATGGGGTAAAAACCTGTTAAGACACTTTGGCAGCACACATCCTGGCAAAATCAATATGATTTGTGAGTCTATTCATTGCTATGATTAATAGCTCGAGGCTTGAATCTTCCTTGATACTATGTGGCCTTCCAAATGCTACAGCTATTGAATGGTCTTCTTGGAGCTTTGGGAAATGGTTGGACATTGATGAGCTACAACATGTGGGAAGTTTTTTTCTTATCGCATGCTTCATAATTGTTGAATCTTCTTTGTATTGTCTTTGAGGCACATCTAGTCTATGTGTGAGACTTGAGTATTCATGGTTATAGCATCAATCACTTGTTACTATAGCATTTATTAAGTATCAAGAGGGGGTGCTAGAAATGGTAATGCCACTCTATAAAGTGTTTTGTGGTTTTTCTCATTATGGTCCTCATTTATATTATTTATAATTTACCTTGTCTTGATACCAACTAAGTGCATGATCTTGTGATATTTTAAGCACGCACTATCTTCTTCAAGAGAAGAGGTTATTAACTAAGGAAGATAGTGGAGTAGCTCTCTCTAAAGCCAAGTAAGCATGAACAATGCCATTTACAATAGATTTGTATTTGACTCATTGTGCAACCTCCTTCTGAGAGGGTGTTTGACCACGAGAAACATGAAAAATAATAGCTATAGCTTGAAATATTCAAGATTTGCTAGGTGTTGTCATGAGAATTGATTCGTCACCTAAATTCTCTATTTGATTGAATGCTTTGGGCTTCAAAGTGGTTATATTTTTTATTAATGAAAATCTTAAAGTGGCCTATTAGTTCTCGAAAATATATCAATTTTTGGAAAACTTTTACAATTACAAGAAATTAGCAAGGTACATTTGTATCTAATTTTTTCATTGTACTCCTTAACACATGTGTGTTGAGAAGCTAACCCATTTTCCTTAGGGTTTTGATATCTATCACACTTTCTATTAGAAGACTTTTAACCTCAACTATGCTTGATCATAGGTAAGATGGGCAATGTGTCCTTAAACTCTAACATGATTTGGGATAATTGAAGTAAGTGCAACAAACTTATGTATGTGAGAAAATGAAAAAACCCTAACCTTACCAAGATGGAATGCCACATCATTTTATGTAAGTTTTATATGTTTTTTTGGAGGTTAGTTATTTTGGTGTTTATTTTAGGACATTACCCTTATGGAAAAGAGGATCCTTTTCATCTCTTTTAGCAATGCACATGCACCAGAAATGTGTGGAAGAAGATGCACAAATAGCACATACAATAGGCTCCTAATTTTCATAAGTATTGAGCTGGGTCACACGGTGCTCAATATTAAATTGTTGATCAATATAGTTACCTTCATAGGGCTTGGTGCACCATCAAATAATCTTTAGAGGAGTAGAAGAGTTTGGCCAAATTTGGTAAAAAGGGATGAGACGAAATGTTAGATAATTAAGTGACCACTTAATTTCAGCCTAATTTGTTTGGTGACCACTGCCCACAAATTATATGTTGGTATTTATTGATATAGATATTTGTAATTCCCCAGTCTAAAATTTGGGGAATCGAATTCCCTAGTTATGTAGCCTACAATTCTCTACTGTGCTGTTATATGACCTATAAATCCCCAGTTTAAAATGTGGGGAATAAAATTCCATGGTTATTTATAAGGAAATCATATATGCATGCCTAAAATTCCGTACTATGAGATGTGGGAAATGTAATTCCCTGGTTATATATAGGGAATCCATATATACATACCTAGGAAAAATTAGAGAATTTCCTACATTTCATAAGTTTTCCTATGTAAGAATTGTTCAAAAGCTCCTTGTGACAATGATTTAAAAATATTTGTAGATGATCTCCGCTACTATAAGAACTTTCCTCAAAAGGTGCAAGTTCTCTAGTTATTATTGCATATTAATACTATTTTTCTAAAAAAGAAACATTCAACGTCCTTGATATAAAGAAGGAGACCAACACAATGTAACATGTATACATACCATTTAAGCAAATAAATGACAAATCACTTGCCATGTGATAATCTTGCACTTGTTTTGATCATTTCATTGCTAACCATCTACAACCCTAGAGCTTTTCATAGAGACAAAGTGGGTATTTTATTATCTTCTTTCATGTGAAAAAAACAAAGTCAATTCACATGTTTACTAGCACATTCGTAAACCCAAATGACATTACTTGGCAAGAGAGAGATCACACATACCTTTTAGATTGCGCACTAAAGAGAGAATTACTGTTCCGGATGGACTTGAAGCAATACTCACATTAGGTAGAGGAAGTGACCATGAAAAGCATTTCCATGGATTCGATCAAAAGAATACACTAGTGAGAAGTGAAGTAGCTTCAACGTAAATAGCCAATGATTACAAGTCCAAGCAAGTGGATAAAATAAGAAAGGGCGACGAGCATTAACTAAAGCTAAACAAGTCATGCCCGTAAGTCAGAGTTGGGGTGCTAGGTCGACGCGGACGCCGGATAGTTGCATTGATCATTAGCTGTATCAAAAGCATCCGAGAAGAACAAACATGTGTCAAGTTAGTAAAGCTCCGAGATATAAAGATATCAAACACATATACTGTAGAAGGTGAAATGACAGGACGACTAGAGGATAAATCAAGACTAACAACGAGCTGCATTACGAGATATTATAGCATACGGCTGGGGTTGGACGAAACGAGCATGGCGGCTCCCTGGAAGTCGCAGGTGGCTCCATGGGGTTTCATGCTTTGATAATAGTCGTTCACGGCGTAATTCGCGTGGGAGTGGAGGTCCGTGGGAACGTAGCAGGGGTTCCCAGGCATTATTGGCGTGCAATTGGCTCCATTGGAGCAGGCCCACACCATGACCGACTGCATGGCGTCGTCGCTTAAGCCGTCTTTTAGGATGTACCATTGAAGACGCTGCCATTAATATTATCATCTGCATATGCAAAATAAAGGTCGACATAATGTTCAACGTTAACATGATATATAATCATGCCAAGACACCAACGCAGTTTGTAAAGGCATATTTTACACACTACCTGCATATGATATATGGTCCAATTTTTTGGCACTCTAGCTTGTAACAAGCCTTACATGAAATTGGCATTCACTATGTATTGACCTTGCATGTTTGAGGTAGCAAGATTTAGTGGTACAAGCATCCTTTGCGTTGAATCCACTCGTAATAGGTATTGTTCCTCTATAGTATCAATCACTTGTCCAATAACTCAATCTTGTGCATACAATTGTTTTACTTGTCTAATCATCTAATTAATGGTGATTGCCCTCACAGCAATCTCAAGTTGCATGGACTATGAGTACATAACCTATACACATTAGAGCAATGCTTCATCCCTTCAGTGATGACTAATCATGCACACCTTTCTCTACCCGTCCATATTTTTGTTGAAACCAAAATGTACAGATGTCATCATTATGGATTGAATGGCACTAGATTTACAAGGCATGAATTTTTATAATGTATTGCATAGCATAATCATTTTTGGAAGTACCACTAGTACTTTATATTGTGTATATTCGTCAACAAGTGTTACTCTTATGGAAGCCTATTATTATCAAATTTAAGGATACTAGGAAGTTCCAAATTTATCTACATACCAGAATGAATGATTTACAAGATAACCTTTGATACACTGACATTGCCATTATTTCTTATGTTGGAAGGATACTTTGTGTTATATCTTGATGGGTTAGGAGTCATAGAAATATATATATCATAATCCTTCATGGCATACTAGCCTTTTTTAACTATGGCCATATGTTGAGTAGACAATTTGATACTTTTCCTTAGTCCTTGCACGGGGCTAGTTCTCACCTTTTTCACTACATACATTGGCACACATTGAATAAGATTTCATCACTTGCTTTTTTTGGTTTTGTTGTTGAATGATAACTTGATGTAAATTAGAGCATACTTTATGGCCATGCATTTTGTCAAAAGGATACTTGTGAATAAGTCTCTTCTTAAATGACACTTGTAAATAATGCTCTTTTCAAATGATACTCATATACATAGATAGATTAGCAAGGCAAGAGTGTTTTGATTTGTTGTATCAAATTTTCTTGTTGAGTAATAGAAAGATACTTGTGTGTGATTGAGTTTAGAAAAGAAGTACCTACACTCATGAAGCACACACATATGCATGAATGTGTGCACATATATGCATTCATGCACACTTCTATAGCTCTATAAAAAAATATAAAGCATGGTTGTTTCTATTTTCTAACCTAAGTAAGTGCCTAATTAGGCTTATTATCTTGTTATTATGGGATGTCCTCTTTCACATTTCTTTTTAAATTTAGCTAGACTTAAATTGTCAATAACTAGGTGATAGTTTTACCCTTGTTATCATTTTTAAATCCTTGTATTTAGTAGATTTATTTTTTGAAGCTATAATCTTCCAAAACTCGAGAAAATAATTTTTAGATAAAAATGATGCATAAGTATTCTCTTGAAACCACAAATAATTTGCTACTAGATCTAATGTAATTTTTGATTCACTTGCACAAATTTTAGATATGTATAAAATATTTGGGGTACATTCCTTTAATATCTCAATAGGTGCAATCAAAATGATAAGAGAGCCTAATATCAACACTTACAAGACATATTAGGGATAAACTTATTACCTTCCTCTTTTGTATGGATATAGGTAACAAGTGGACCCTTTATCCAATCAGACCTAGAAAGACTAGTCCCATGGAAAACCATCGACAAAATGTAATAATTTTGTGTACTTATATTTATTTCATTGGAAAATTATCATTTATCAATGTATAATTCATAGTTGATCATATTTGAATAATATTCATCTGATTGTAATATGTATATATTTTTTAGGTTTAATTTTTAGTTATATATTTTCTTTTATTAAATTTATATGTCATTTGATATATTTGAGGTAGTCACTTACTTCTATATTTTAGAACTTTTATCTTTGTAAGTACTATATTAAAAGTGAGCATTAATTATTAGAATTTTTATATTTAAATTTGATGTAATTTATAGTTTTTAATGAATATTGAAATTTTTCTATAATAAGCTTAATGCATTATTTACTTCATTTTATAATTTTTCTTGAATTAAGTTATTGAATTTAGCTTAATTTATTGATTGTATGATCAAATTATTTATTTAAAATAATTGTTAAGTAGTATATATGATTCGAATCCCCACTAATCGTTGGTCGGGTCAGTATCATATAGGTCATTTAAAAACTAATAAATCATACCAATGTAACTCCAAATCTAGCTTTTAGAATAAACAATTGGTTTTTGCAAAAATATGGCCATTTGGATATATGCCATTGGCACTACAAGGGTAGGAAGGCATATTGATAGTCATTTCCAATAGAAATTGGCAGTGTTGCTATCTACATTACAAAAAGTGTCGCTATTTGCATCACAAATTGTGATGCAAATTACAACATAGATAGCAATGCAAGTTATGAGGTAGATAGTGACACCATTCTAGAGAATGAATAGGGCCCAAAACCCAAGCGTGATATTTTGAGTGGAACAAAATGAAAACGAGTGAAAGAGAGAGGGAAAGAGCTTGACACTTTGTGAGAGAGAGAGAGTAAGAGAGCGAGAGAGAGAGAGAGAGAGAGAGAGAGAGAGAGAGAGAGAGAGAGAGATAACCATTGCTACTACCATCCTTTCCAAGGCAAGAGGAGAGGGGCATTGTTGTATCGCTATGCGGACACAATATGAAAAAACATGGAATGCATCAGCATCTAGCTTTCTTATTGATCTAGGGAGTCAATATCTGCTTAGTCATTAATGCTAGTGTTCCTGGTATGTATGGTTAAAAAATACTAGATTTTTGGACAAGTTTAGCCTATTTTTTATCTGTTGGGTATTATTTCTTGTAAATATTCTAAAAAGCTATGAAAACTTCTAGAATAGGGTGACATACAAAAAGAAAGTTACTTTTTCAACCCCTTTTGGAGATTTTATGCAAAAACTAAGGATTGGAAAAATCACGTGGCACGTGATCACAGTTTACATGCAGCAAACAACACTCCAAACTGGGAGAAGAAGGAGTGATTTAGGAGAATTCAGAGTAGGTGTTGTGGAGTTTTATCCCCCTTTCCGAGTGAACAAAACCATCAAATTTGTGGTCTGAGCAACCGAGAAGAAATTAATGTTTGTCTGATATGCGTTTTTGGTCTACAAGGGAGTCAAAGGAGATCTAATGCTAGGCGATTGCTTCTGACTAGTGCCAGACAAGAAATTTGTTTATCTTCTCAGGTTCTATCAATACATAGTGTTGTGATTCATTATGATTTGTCTTTATCTTATATAGATCTCGTCTATTCTTTTTCTTCTCTTCTATCTCCTATTCTCTACTTCCTTCTCTCTTTAATCCCCCACGGATATGACCTTTCGACTAAAACCCCTTCGACATTGGTGAACGCAACCTGAAAGATCGTCGGAAGGAAAGACAATATGGTAGAACCTTCAAGCACAATTTCTACCAATGTTTTGCAACAGTTTGTGTAGAATATGAACATGCTTATGCAGATATAATAACAATAATAGGTGATGCATGCTTCTTCTCAAACAGAAACTATTGTGATAAATACTTTGCTAGTAATAGAGCATGAGATAAAATTGTTTAATGGTAGGAATGTATCTGCGTATTTGCATACCTATGCGCTCAAAAGATGGAGTTCTTTGGGGTGGCTCAACTTGCATGGAGCCGGATATTTTGTACGGGTTACTATACATGAATTGAAAGCCTGGTTTACTGAATTATACATGCAAGATGTTGATTGGGCCCTTAATCTTTGGCAGTTTTGTTCCCATGCTCTTCTCTAAGTACTTTCTATCGTTTCATTATCTCAACTAAAATAGATTGTGTAGTGCAAAATTTGATTTAAATCTAGGTATTTTGATCAAAACTGCCAACATCTTCAAATTTAAAATCTTCCTCCAAATGCTCAATAATTCTATAGGATAATGAATTATCATCACTCCTAGTGTGTTTTCTCTACTCAGTAGGGTTTCTACTATAATAGCAAGTCCAGAACAAAGAAAAGATAGGGAAAAGAGAGCTTCAAGGCCTTCAAATGAAAAAGAGAGAGAAGGGGGAGGTAAGAGCCTAAGAAAAGAGGGGTTTAAGAAGCAAAGAGTGTAGGAGGAGAGCTCATTTGTCATTTTTGAGTGTGAGAGAGAGCTGAAAGAGAGAGAGAGAGAGCTAAAGGGCTGGAAACCATTTCATGCTTGGCAATCTTCACCACTGTGTCCCCCGAGCCCTATAGGTAAGCTCTAAGTGTGCCTTTGCATTGGATGATTGCTTCCAAGATTATAGTTAAGAGATTGATCACGGTGTGTGTGAGATTTTCACTATTCTGAAACTTTTGGTGCCACACTCGAATGGAGTCACAATTATCCAAGTCCCACTACCACTCAAACAATCTGAGTCCTCAGTCTGCTCAGATGAACTATATCAATCTGAGTCATAGGCTCGCACTCGCACAAGATACTTGGTCTCGTATGATTGATATCTGCCTTTGATGGCCAGATTCAGGGACTCCCAAAATAGTCAACTCGAACACACAAACATTTGGCCTTGGATGATGATCGAGTGCCCATTCACTAAGATTTCTTTAACTTGAATGGCTTGAGTCTGATACTTAGAAAATTTGTGCAGAGTCTAGATTTTGGCAAATTGAATTCACCCTAGGGTAGGCAAAGCCTAAGCCGAAGCTAAACAATACCCCCATAGGCATCTAGACATGTAGAACGGCTGATAGGGCTAGTAAACAAGTGTGGTCTCACTGACCTTCAACCTGTGTATCGACAGATACCTACACTAACTAACCAAATCTACTATCCCTCAGATCACATCTCTAGAATCCCATAGAGACTAGAATGAACCAGCTAGAGTGGCCATCACTCATACGAAAGGTTCAGGAAAAGTGCAAGCTACACTTTTCATTGAATTCGCAACACACGGAATTAATTAAACATTAGACATCCATAAGAAAATCTGAAAGCCTAATTTCACACAACACACTTTGAGAAGCATCCCACTAGCATCATTTGAGTACCCATAACATTGAGGATTGTTTTGAATAACAAGAAATCCATGCAAGATAAGATAAGTTGAACAAACAGTTGAGATGGCAAGCTCAACATGTGCAGACTTTGATGATGGATGGCTTGGGTAGATGGGTCCGCATGTCTACACTTAGCACGTTGGTGGTCATTATGACACTCACATGGCCACTGACGTATCACTTATTATATTTAGATTGTTACACCTACCTAGAGTTGGCAAAGATATAGTGCCAGTCGATTAGTGTAGTCGGTTATGCACTGTTTGACTTAGAAGGTCACTTTCCTTTATGTTGTATCTTATCTATACTTTTTGTATATTGTATAGTGTATGGAAGAAGAAGAAGAAGAAAACATTAGCAAGAAAACGTTTTGTCCTCCATCTCTCTTGTTATGTTCTTGAGTGAGCTTCCTCTTATGTCACTACAACAAAAAGGCCTCATAGACGCACATTTAGACGCGATTTTTGAATATAGAGAAAAACTTACGAGCGCGTCTATCCACCCGTCTATTTGCGCGTCTACCATTTCGCATCTATAATCGCATGTATCAATGAATTTACACGCACAAATAGATGCGCAATAGACGCACATATACACACGCATATAGACACGTTGGTAGACACGCTTTTACAAGCACTGTGATAGACGCGAACAAAAAATAGAAAATGTCATTTTAAAAAAATATATATTTAATTTCTTTTTTAAATTTGAATTATGGAGCGCATGTATAAGCGCGTATAGTCTGCATTATAGACGTGCGTATAAACGCGAATTATCTGTAATTTAGACGCGCAAAACAGAACTGGAAAAAAAAAACCAAAGAGCATGTGGTTGCAAAGCCACATGCTCTCTCCTTTTTTTTCCGCCTCCCATACATCAGATTGTGTATTTGGGAAAAAGACAATATATCTTATGGGCGCGAGAATTGAAAATAAAAGTACATGTGTTCATTATATATCAAAAGCATTTACAAGGGAAGTTTAAGTGCTTGCGAACTAAAGCGTGGCCGCAAGCAGTGGGCTCAAAGAGATATCATACATATACAATAAATGAAGGCCTCATGAGGAGGTATGGTGGTCCTCTATGAATCTGAAGAGGAAACATCTTCGCTAGTACCACCATGGCTATTAGCATCGCTATCCCCCTCCTCGCTATGCTCCACATCCGGGTTCGCCTATGCACACAAAAGATCAGGGTTGCTTACATAGACAAGGTGGAGAAAAAGTTATAACTAGCTATACTTTTAATAGGAAAGCAAGAAAAACATACCTCCTCTGGCTGTCGAATCCTCATGGCCTGGTTGTATTGGTCCTCAGTGATGAGACCCTCCTCATAAAAGTGAAGCCATGTCGCTGCGCGGTTATGGCCTCAATGGTAACCTACCTCTCTAGGAGTAGGTGTCCTACCAACGATGGTAGTCTGCAAAACATTTTGACATATACAAACAACTATGAGTCACAATATATTAGACTAAAATATATAAAGAATTGAAAGAAATATAAATTAAAAAAAACTAAAAATCAAAATATACTTACAAACTCTGCCTCCCACGACTCTCTGTCGCCTGATCCATGATGCGACGATCCCATGGTTTCCATTTGGATCCGTTGCGCCTCTGCGTGCTGGCGACTCTTCACTTTCTCAGCTGCTTTCTTCTTGGCTTTCTTCCACTCTATGTGGTGGCACATAGGTGGTTGGCTATAGGCTCCACGCCCCTCCTCCAGCCTCCGCAGTGAGTCCCTGGCCCGTGTTATGAGGTGGAATCTTTTGTTGTGAAGCATATCCCTCACTTTTGTACTTCCCTAATCATCCGAGAATCACTGACCCTCAGGATTTGGGTACCTCCTATGAACTGCCCTCAACATCTCCTGCCACAAGCCGCTTTTCTGATTTTTGAAGGCAATGAAACAATCTTTATACATCGCATGCACAACGCTCCTCATATATGCCATTACATCCCTTCCCTCATCATCATGAAAGATGCCACCAACATCTATAACTCTATAGTACTGGCGTACAACCTCCTCTACATGATCTATTGGTGAGGGTGATCGCTCGCAACCTCCTAGGTAACCCCCACACAAGCTTCGTCCTCCCCCTCGACTCTCCCTCCTCCCTCTCTATCGACTACCCTCTGCCTCGCTGGATGCACGATCTTTTGCAGATGCACGTGCTTCTGCAAATGCTTGTGCTTCAGCCGATCCATGTGGAGCACGTGAAGTACCTGCATATGGAGTACCTGCATGTGGAGTCTGGGAAGTAGTGTCAGGCAAAAATGCCAGAGTCGTCCTAGACATGATAGCAAACACCTCGTCCGCTATGGGAGAGCGGCCAAGGTGTCTGGTCATCTCTCCCATGAAGTCTTCCCTACTAGGAAAACCTCCAAAAAATGCATTGACCCCCCTACCAAAGGAGGCCAATGTATCATTCATGTGATCCACATCTGGGTCATTGCTAGATGAACCAAGATACGACATCTGCAAAAAAAACAAGACAAATTTATTTTCATACAAAAAATCATATATTACCTACATTTTCATAGAGCTTTCTTTAGACATTGAGCATAACACTTAAGTGCTAATGCTTCTCTTAAACAAGAAAACTGATAAACACAAACATGGGATTGGTCACATTCATCATTGCAAAAATATATTCTTTATTATCATAATTGGGAGACCTGGCGCGTGTATCCCCGCGTCTAAATTGCAAGTTAGACGCGCCCTCAGACGTGCTCCAGAGTGAACATTCTCTCTAGCGCGTCTATCTACGCATCTAAGATGCAGCACAGACGCGCTGTCAGACATGCATCCCAAGTCAATGTGTGTGTATAATCGCGTGTAGACTGCAGGTCAACCTTCTGTGTAGCGTGTGTACACTGCAGAGCACACGCACACTAAAACACACTCTCAGACGCTCTGAGAGGAAACATTTTTCATGTCTATGTCTGCGTCTACACTGAGATGTAGACGCGCTATCAGACGCGCTCGGTCGACCGATTTTAGGCCGACAACCGCCATTGATGATTTACAAAATGCAATACATAATGGAATCACAAATCCTAAATACAGAGACAGAGCAAAGAGAGGAAGAGAGAAACAAAGAGAGAGAGAGAGAGAGAGAGAGAGTCACCTTGGGTGTTTGGTGTGGCGGGTGGTAGCGCTTCTTCCTTCTCCTTCTTCCTCTCCTTGGTAAGTTACCCTCCCTTGATGCTTGCTTGCTGCTTTTTCTTGTTCTCCTCTTTCTTGTTCTCTCTTTCTTCCTCTCCTTGGCTTTCCTTTTTCCCTTCTTGTGTGTTTGAAATGAAAGAAGAGGTGAATCATGAGGAGCTGAGGCATGAAAAGACTAGGTGAGGCATGAAGAGACTGCATGTCGGCTAAACTCAAGCTTCAGAACCGCAAAAAACACAGGAAAGGAAAGGCACAGTTTGAAAAGAAATGATTTAAGTATGGTTTGAATTTTGACGTGTGCGTCTATTTTCGCATGTATATGTGCGTCTATTGTTCAGATAGACGTAAGTATAGACGCGAAAATAGACGCCAATATAGATGCGTAGGTAAACGCGGATATAGACGCGCATTTGGGCTTTTTCATAATTTTTCGTTTTTAAGATAAGTTTTGATAGTGAATTCTTATCATAAGTTTTAATGTATTTATGATGATTTTTGTGTATTTAAAATTGAGATCTTATGTAAACATATGAATGACAAATATTTTGCTATTGTCATGAATTAGGTTTAATCATGTCGACATCGTCATCACCTAGTGCGGTGCAAGTTGATGAGTCAATGAGCACATCCTCAAGTGCATGTGTAATCGTTGTCGAGGGTGTATTTTTCGAGCACGTCGAATTGCAATGTCACACCTTAGCTTGTATGGAGAATGGGACCGAGAAAAATCACCGGTATTCATTGTACAAAACGTCGACGTGAGGAGGCAGAGTCTTCAAGAAGAGTAGAGACTGACGACCATGATAGTAGCCCTCATGAAATGTCCCATAAAGTCATAGAGGATGAGATTTTGGACAACATGGTACACCATCTATTTTCGCAACTGGTTCAGGGAGAAGGTCACTCTACGAAGCTAGATGATCCACTATATGTAGCATCATCTACTCCGTTGTATGAAGGTTGTACGTACTCTGTTCTTCGTGCGTCCCTTGAGATACTTAACTTGCAAACAATTTATGGATGGAGTAATGTCAGTTTGGATGCATTATTGAAGTAGGTATCAATTTAGTTTGGCTTATGAATTATAATATTAATTTCTCTATTTTGAAATCAGACAGAAATATATGTTGGTGGTTTTTTAACTCACTTTTAAAAATATATGTAGGTTATTATCACAAATACTTCCAAAAGGAAACAAATTGCCAACTAAGAGAGAGCAAGCAAGACATTACTTGACATCTCTGGGAGGCCTCGATTATGTCAAGATCTATGCATGTGTCAATGATTGTGTCTTATTTCATGGGATTCATGAGTTCGCACGAGAGTGTCCTGTTTGTGGCAAATCAAGATACGAAGTGGAGATGAAGTCAATGGATGTGCCTCGTAAGGTTTTGCGATATTTTTTTATTGTTCCTCGTAAGGTTTTGCACTTTGTGAGGTAGTTCATGTAAGGTGGATGTCTTTTCTTGAGGGCTTCATGAAAACCTTGAAAGATTTTATGAGGCAAAAAGCACGGCTTGAGGGAAGCATGGCTGAGGGTTGGTTAGTGCAATCATCCCTTGTTTATATCTCTGAATATCTTGCTGAAGTGGATCCCTCTCAACCACGACTATGGAAAGATCATGAAGACTTAAGGATGACCTCTATAGTACCTCGAGGAAAAGGAATGAGTAAAGTGCTGACAAAAGAAGAACTTTGTAAGTTAAATAGTTTTTGTGTGCTCAATAGTGATGTAATGAGCAAATGGGTTACACTATATAATGAAGCAAGGGCAAGAAGAAAAAGCGAAAGACAAGAATTTTGCACTAGATATGGACGTAATGTCTCATTTTCAGATCATCTAAATGCGCTCCCACGTCATATTGATATAGATTGGTTACATGAGGAAATGGAGAGAATGGAAAAAGAGGAGGAAATTAATATATCTCAAGAAGAGTGGGAATATGCACGAGGTTGCTTATCAAAGCTGAGACACACTATGAATTAATTTGTTTCTATAAGTTTTATTTTATGTAAATAATTGACATGTTTGATCTTTTATCTTTTACTACTAGTGCACATTATTCAACGCACTTTGGTGTGAGGGTAAACATCTTCGAACTCAACATATAGATGAAAAGAGAAATACCCAAGATTGTGGTGTCCTTGCTCACTTCGAGGATGCCAATGGTACCATGGAAGGTTATTGTGGCTTGATCCAAGATATTCTGAAGCTTGACTTCAGACAATTCTTTATATATGTATTAGATGTGAAGTGGTTTAAAGAAGTGGTAACAAATGGTGAGCATTGCACAATTAGACGTCATCCAAGTGGTTTTGTAATCATTGACTCTACAAAATTTCACCAAAACAAGAATGACACATTAGTATTATCTCAACAATGCGAGCAGGTATATATGCAAAGGCTAATTTTTTTATATGTATACATGTGATACATATACACAATATAATAAGTACTTAAGTTTTTTGCTTTTGTTTTTCAAATACAGGTTGTGTATCATCCAATGGTAAACAATAAACGATGGTGGTATGTCATCCCTATATCTAATCGTTCAAAACCAATATATGGTAATATTACCGACATGGAGATAGCAGATGAGAATCCAACAATTAATGATGATGTGCATGATGACACCATAATGGATGATATGCATGATATAGTACAAGATGAACCTCGCGAGGATGTTCAAGGAAACGCAGAAGAAGACAATAATGTGATTTTCGATGATATTGATGAAGTTATTGAGCAATATAGCAACATATCTGATGGTGGGATAGACTTATTTGTTTTGTTACCTCTTGGTAACATAGATCTAGAAGTAGATAGTTTAGCAAGGGCTGATCTCATTAAAGATGAGATGGATCATTCATTGTAACATGCTTAATTTGCTTATTGATTCAATGTGTATTCCTAATTCTATGGTTTTTATCATGCGCACACGTACATACTCAAGAATCAATAGTCAATTTTAAAGCTAAATTGAATTTTCCATAATAAAAAGGAAGTATCTTTTATCATCTTCAAGTACGTAGAGAAATTACGAGATACATATTGCAATGCTTGCTACTAATTGTAAGGTTTCTGTCGCTTGTCGCTAATTACTTATATTAGGCTTGTCAACTGGAGGAACTGGCATTCATTAGAGAGCAATGAAAAAGTAATTATTAACTCTATTTTTTATATTCAATGATTCAATGTGTATTCTTAATTCTATGGTTTTTATCATGCGCACATGTGCATGCTCAAGAATCAATTTCAGGTGGTTAAATAATTATTAACTTTGGTTTTTTAATTATGTGAATTCCTAATTTTAGGTGGTTAAATAATTGTGCGTCTGCTAGTGCGTCTATATTAGCGTCTATTTGCACCGATATATAGACGCAAAATTCGCATCTATTTACACGTACATTTACACGCACTTATAGACGTTGTGATAGATGCGCCCGACTTTACGCATCTAACATGCACGTCTATGCCTCGTTTCTGTTGTAGTGTGTATACAGTGTGTGTTTGGTGCAGCAGCTCAAGCAAGTCCCCCCACCACGCGATTCTTGACACAAACCCACTAGCACCAGGAGACCCCACACATCGAATAGTGGCCAATGACACCAACAAGCAAATACCTGAGAGAATTGAATCGTCAAGCCGCTTGGGGAGCAACAACGACATGCACAATTAGGAACACATGTCTACCCGACTTGACCAATCTCATCATGACACCCTAGTTGTTCAAGAAACCAACAACATGTCAAGAGAGTAGCATCAACCATAAAAATAATGAGCTTGACTTGGGAGAATTTCCAATCAACATCTAGCAAATGATAACCCCATATAAACTACAAACCAAAATGAGTCATCATGGTAGACTAGCCAAGGACGTCATAGCCAATTTGGAGAAAGAGCACAAGTTGCCAAGGAAAGCACTACAAGGCATAGCTTCTTACAACCAAGAGCAGCAAGCCCAAAAGCTGAGGCAAGACATAGAAATGTGCAAACTCCAATGCGTCTTAGCACTCGCCAACCAAAATAGGAAATGAACAAATACTAAGAGGGAGAGAGCATAGAGACCAATCTTACGTTGAGAAATCTTAACATTACCAATCTTACGCTAAGTGAGCTATTTATAGAGCGGTCCTTGGACAATACGATTGTAGAGTTGAGTGAAGCAGTCATAGAATCTTCGTTGCTAGCATGACTAAGAATCACCCCAAATTCTAAGAGCCAAACCAAGATACATGTGGTTTCTAAGTAACTAGACAAGTATCAGCTCCGATAATGACCCCAAATCATGTAAAATACACAAGCTCCCACAAATCTCCGCACCTCTGAAGTAGTCGAGCAATACTCTGCAATCCTACTTATGGCATCCACCTTTGTAGGTGAAGGCTTCCTGCCATAATATCCAACCATATGCCCAACTATGATGACTTCATTAACACCAAAGACAGATTTCAGCCCTGAAAGAGTCAAATTTACCTCCTCTAATCGTGTCAATATTTGCTCACAAGCAACCAAGTGGTCAGCCACAAACTGTCTACATCCATGCAAATCAAGACTTTCATTCTTTTCTTCTTCTGCACAACCCTTAATAGGCACATCATCTAGAAAAGGCATGGTATACTGCGGAATATAGTCTCGTAGAACTCTATGCATAGCATTCATCATATGAGCAACTGAGTTTGTGGCACCTTGAGGCAAGGTACACATCCTCACAAGACCAATAGGTGTCCGCATACTAGTAATATCCCTGCTTTCCAAGGCAAGCTGAAACTGATCATAACCTGAATACAAGTCACCTAGAGAATAGATGGCTCGTCCTGCAAAAGCCTCAGCAAATTCATCCACAACTGGACCTGTTCCCACATTCCTGATTGTCACTTTGTTCACGGGCTGCATATCTTGAATAAATCTCAAAGTACCATTCTTCTTTGGTACAGTAAACCACCTGTTAGAATAGGGTGCAGAAGAGGGTTCCAAAATCCCCATCTTAATCTTCTCATTCAGCAACTCTATCAGCTTTGGCAAGTGTGCTTTAGGCACAGGTATAGGACGTATATTCCATGGTACATAAGGAACAGTGAAGATGACCATAGGTGCAACCAATTCGGGGCTAATGCAGCCAATTTCATGTGGAAAGAAAGCAAATGCCTTACCATGACGTCGAAGCATCTCTCTAAAACATTCTTTTTCCACTGAAAGCAAGAAATCATCATTTCCAATCTTCAGTTCTGCAAGAGTTTCAGCTGTAAATTTATGTCCAATATTTGCAGGATCTCTCAACATAGGCTGCTTCATAGCTTTTTCAATCTGCTCATCACTATCAGGAGGAAGCGGCCCTGCAACCGGCTTAACCTTCTTATCAACTGTTTTATACTTCGTGTCAACCTTGGCATCATTCAAGCACTCTTTTCTTTGCTGCAATTTTTGTAAATTTTCAGCAACTCTCAACTCTGTTGGCTGAAAAATTTCAACCCTTTGCTCTATGGACTGCATGGGTGCAGCCTGAAACTCTGTATGCTGAAATTTTTCAGCATTCGACTCTGTTGGCTGAATGGATTCAGCCCTCGGCTCTATGCACCGCATGGATGCAGCCTCATACTCCATATGCTGAATTTTTCCAGCATTTAACTCTGTTGGCTGAATGATTTCAGCCCTCTGCAACTCTGTTAGCTGATCAAGATCAACCATAAATTCAGTTTGCTGAGTTTTCTCAGCCTCTAACTCTACTTTCAGCATAAAACCAAAAATTTCCTGAAACATATCCAAGGTTTGCACAAGTATGATCTTTGAACCCTTACATACACCAGTTTTCAGCATCACTCCCATCTCAAACAATGTATCTGCATAAGACATCCCTTCATACAATCCATCTACATGCTCTTCTGCTTGCAAAATTCCTGCATTCTTCAATTCTTTCTCCTTACAACCAATTTACTGCCTGGCAGCTCTAGGCAAATCTAAAATTTTTTGATAACTCACTGAACTATCTGAAGAAAAACCAACAAAATTATTGGAGAAAGACTGGCTGCCAGGAGGTGAGATCTCCTCTTTTCTCCACTCCGTACCACTGGCGTCTCGCAAGACAGCGGTACCTAATGAAAATCCAACTCCTTTGCAGGTAGTGGTGCCTCCCGCAAGGAGTCCTTGTTTCTCGGATGATTTACCTCAACAGTCATAAACTGAACAGCTCCCATACCATCTTTACTGCGTATCCGTGCATAAGCTGACCCGTTATCCATCACTTTCGTTTCCATTCTTGCTTTTGTAATGAAAGGCTGTCCAAGAATAATCAGATAAGAGCAAGAATCCTGAACAAACAATGATAATCCTCTTCAACATTACCAATAGAAATTCTGATACTCGGACAAGCAGCATACATATCACCAGAAGTATTATTGGCGGCTCTCATGTGCCAACCATGCTCTGCATCCATAGGCCACTTGCCACTCTCATAAACACCTCGAGCAATAAGATTAATCTCAGAACCATGATCGACTAAAGCAATCAAAGGAATTTGTTTCTCTCCAATCCTTACCACTGTCTCAGTGGTTGTTCTAGCCCAATGACTTCGTGAAAAATGGCTGTGAGGAATGCGAATAGGGGTATCATCATCTTCATACTGCATAGGCTGAACTATTTTCTCCAATTGTGGATTAATAGAAGCATTCTCAACCATCACTGCATCATCATGCTCTTCCCCAAGAGCTTCATGCCTAAATCCCTGTAAAGCAGGTCCCTCCATCGCATGTCGTTTCCTTCGCAGAAGATCCTGCATCTGATCCTGTATTTCTCTTCTAGCAATCCCAAGAGCTTCTCCAACAGTAAAAGTAACTTCACTATTCAAAATTCTTTCATGAAAAATCTTACTCATATCCGTCTGCATATCAAGGTCTAACAAGAGCTTGAATCCTGGCTCCTTTCTTGGTTGCCTCTTTTCTTTCATCTGCTTGTCTACCATAGGTTGTTCAGGACCTGATTGAGCTGGAGAACTTGACATAGGTGGATCTGTAAGAGCTAGTGAAACAAAGTCACCTGCTCTAGTCTTTTTGGAGGTGTTGGGACCCTCCTCATCTCTTCTTCTCTTTTCCTCAACCATGGCATCTAAACCCTGTGTTTTAGCCATATAAGCAAAAATAGAATACTTGTCAACAGGAGAATCCCATCCCGTTTCTCCTCGGATGCTGGAGCCCACACAAGTCATAGTAGATGCCTGAACTTTCCCTATTCTCGCTATCTCCAAGGCAGAGGACCATAAAGCAGAGTCTCCATCTGATTTCTGCTCAAGCTGGACTCCATAAGCTGAAGCATCTCCTCTAACACTCACATAAGCTGATCGTGTAGCCATATCATCAACAAGCTTCTTCATGCCTCCCTTACCGAAGTTCGTGTCAGGAGGAGCGCCAGTCTCTGTCAGCCATATCTTCCCATCTTGTCCCCAGAACACTACATTCCTCTTACGCGCTTCCTGAAAAGCATCACAATCTCTGCAGTGTTGGTGCTCTGTACTATCACACCAAATACATCGTCTCCCTTTTCTTTGACCAGCTAAAAAAGCAGTCGTTGGAGCAGGTGCTACAGCAGGTGTACTGACATAAGTTTCTCCTTTCACTTACCAACTTCAACTTTGACTGCTTCAATCGTCAAATCTGCCAAGCCTTGAATAACATCATCTACAGATAAGGGCACTGGCGCAGCAGGAACTGGTGGATTCACAGCAGGAGGAGTAGGCTTAGGCAAAGAAGTTGCAGCAGGGGTAGAAGAAGAAGTCTCCAAGGATTTTTCAGAAACTGATCATGTATTACGATTCAATCGTACTCTCCTGCGCTGCTTCTTAACAAGAGTATTCACAGCATCAATGACATGTCTCCACTCGGTCTTTAAACCTGAATCAGTAGCTTGATCTTCCATAAGATCATCCAACTTTTCCTGTAAATCAGCATCAGCACCTTGTAAAAATAACTCTACTTTCTGCATCTCCAAAGCTTGCTGCTCAGTTCCATCCAACTGATCATAGTGGCTCTCAAACTCTCGTAGAAGAGCGGTAACTGAAAGTCCCTTATTAGGCATAGAAACCCATGCTAAGAAATTCTTGCGATTCATAAGACCTGTATCCTCCAGGAAATATTCATCTTTTAATGCCTTCTTAAACTCTGCCCCAACCTGCATGTGTTTCTTGAATTTCTGAAATTCGAACTTCAAGAGCACGGACCACGATCCGCAAGAAGTAGCGGCTCCAAACATTTTGAGAAACCCCAAAAAACTTCATCTTTTCTTCGTACAAATGCAGGTAAGTTGACACTTGCTGGCCATTAAACTGCTTCATCTCCTGTTGGACAGCTTTCAAGGCATCCATAGCATCACTATCACGTTTCGCGTGAGATTGCTGCTGCATATAAATGGTAAATGACTGAAACAGGTTCTTCATGACATTATCATCTGTCATCTCTTTTTGCGAGTCTCCCATCTTGCTGAAAAGTGACGCAGCACTTTCACCAGAAATGTCGTAGAGTTCACGCAAGGGCTGCAGAACACGGGGTTCTAGATACAACAAGAGAAGAGGCTAACAGGAAGAACTCAAATATTTGATGCGAAAGTTCACTATATTTCTTGTCAAGAGAGTTACATGCGGTCCATGTTCAGAAAAAGCTGAAGTATCTCATAAACTGTCTTGCATTCCGATGTATGATCTCAGTTACATTAAATAAAATAATGGCATTAACTAATAATCCAGTTTTGAGGAAAAGTGATGAGTTCTGGCAGAGGGCAGATTGACATTTAGATTTGATGCAGCTGATACTACTGATTCAGAAAATGATGCTACTGAGGCAACACCTGAAGATACTCAACTAGTTGTGGATGCTGAACCTGTTGATGAAAATACCCCCGTTGAAGGAGAGAGTTAGTAGCTTAGGCATTAGGTATAGCTGTAAGGACCTGCTGTTGTCGTAGATTTTGCATTTTGGAATTATCTGGAGAGGACACAATGGTAGGTCCAGATTGTCACACAAAGTAGAAATTCATAAGGCATGTGCCTCTTTCAAGAGGGGAACAAGCTTGTTCTGAGAATGCAGGGCCACTATGTCGTCACAGCCGCCAATATGCTTTCCACCAATAAACACGCTGGGAACTGTTCTCTGGTGAATCCATTCAGCTTGAGCAGCCTATATGTCAGCCCAATCACTTTCCTGATCAAGCTCAACAACCTTGGTCTTTGCAACGAGGGATGCCAAAAGGTCCTTTACACGCTTGCAGTACGGGCAATATGTCTTGCTGCATCATGCAACCAACAAAACATCCGGCAAAACATTGCTAGCCTTTCTATCCTGACTTGTAGAGTTGCAGACTTATGTGACTTGCAAAGTTGCAGACTTGCAGAACTTAGTCGATTTAATTGACTTGCAGAACTTGACCTGAAGATACTTGCTGAACTTGATTAATTGGGTTTGACCTGGAGTTTGTGGCTTGCAGGATTATAGAACTTAGGTAACTAAGCTTAATTGATTAAGCTTAAAGCTTAATAAGCATAAACGACGCAGATCGTGAGGGGGGGGCCGTTTTTTTATGACGCCGCGAAAAATTCGGAGGTCCTCAGAGACCTCGCGTTGAGAATTGGAAGCTTAAAGCTTCTTAAAGCTTTCTAAGCTTTAAAGCTTAAAGCTTGAAAATTATGAAATTGATGACTTATCTCTGTTTATCCACGACTTGTGAAGGAGATTTGGAAGTGGTCCTCCATCGATGTAGCCCGGTCCTTCGCGATTGAATAACAGAAACAGGGGTTCTTGATCGCCAGAAGTCTGCCTATATCGACGGTTCGCGACGAGATTGACCGTAGAGCCCGATCATTCTAGAAGCTCCGCCTTCGCACGAGATGGATAGCGATTGTAAGCTCTTGATCTCAGCTCCGCTCTGATACCACTGGTGCACAGATCGGACGCTGTATGCTCGCGTAGTGAATGCCGGAAGGTCCCCAAGAACAATAAACTCTACTTTTTGCACAAGTTACAAGGTAAAAAGCATGAACGACAAGAGCAAGAAACCAATTGGGTACAATCTCCCCCCATGCCTTGTGTGAGCGCTCCACAAAGCATGTATTTTATGTATATTTCATCTTCATGCTCAATAATAGCCCAATTTACAAAAATATAGTAAGCTTTTAGCTTTTTGAGTTTGCTTTAACACAAAAATAAGAATAAAGCTAATGGACGGTGCCCAAAGAGTCTGGCACGCCCAATACAATATCCAAATAGAAATAACATAACCGTGCGTCCATGCGCATACAAAATAATAATAAATAATCGATGCCTCACTAAATAGGCATGACAAAATATAGACGTGGCGCCTATCAAAATATAATCCATAAATCAAATACTCGCTATTCTCCAATGCTTTCCTCCGCCATTGCTGCTATCTCTACACATCAACTGAAGCATTCACAATCGTTAGTAAAATAATACAATTAAACCGACAAAAGTGAATACCTAGCAGTCTTCAGCTACATAAATAAATCAATTGGTTAGAAATAAATCCTAACCTTAATTTATTACGAGTGTGCACTCTAAACTCATAAACGTTTATTAATTTAATATGCATTTTGTGGAATCACCCGCTATGGAATCACCCATGTACACACTAAATTAATGAAACGCCCGAAAAGGACAGGCGTCCCCATCAACTTCTCGCACAAAGAATCCACTTTGTGTATGAGCCCCGGTCATCAAAGTTTACGGAATCCACCGTAAAACCTCACGGAATCCACCGTGGCACGGAATCCACCGTGGCACGGAATCCACCGTGGAATATGCCTCCTGGCATCAATAAGAGAAAGCAGGGCTATTTCCAAAAGAAAGGAAAATGGAAACTACTTTTTCATTTTATGATGCAGAGAGGATTCTGTGAGTCACCAAAGCAATGTGAGGATAAGATTTAATGACTTCTCTCCCTTGCACACATTCTTTCTTGCAAATGAAAATTGGAGGGAAAAGCACACCGCGTGGGTTGTAAGGAAGAAAAACACAATAATGATGATGAGAACAGAGGAAATAAGAGCTATCTATGTGTGTGTGTGTGTGTGACTCTCACTATCTCTCTTTAGAAAAGCCAATGTGGAAGCTTGATTTTTTGCATCACAATGTTTACAAAGATAGAAGCTTGAACTTAGTGTCAGTGAAATACAAGATGGGATTGATTGAAAGGTTCTAAGAAGATGACTTTGAACCAATATCATCATCGTCCTTAATAGTGGTGCGTAGATTGGATGCCGTAAGCGCGCGTAGTGAGCATTAGGAGGTCCCCAAGAACAAAAGAACTCTACTTTTTGCAAACAAATTTATGTAGAAAGCTTGCACTACATGAACAAGAGACCAATTGGGTGCAATGTCCCCCCATGCCTTGTGTGAGTGCTCCACAAAGCATGTATTTTATATATTAGTCATCTTCAAGCTCAAATAATAGCCCAATTTACAAAATAGCACGCTTTAGCTTTTGAGTTTGCTTTTGTGCCAAATAGAAATAAAGCTAATGGGTGCCCAAGAAGTCAGATGTACCCAAATACAATGTCCAAATACAAATATATAAATCGTGCGTCCATGCGCATACAAAAATAATAAATAAATATCAAGCGTCTTGATAAATAAGCACGACAAAATATAGGCGCCATGCCTAAGGTATGAGCCCATCAAAATATTGTCGATAATTTGAATACACGCTATCCTCCAATGCTTTCCACTGCCACCGCTGCTATCTCTACACATCAACTGAAGCATTCACAATCATTAGTAAAATAATACAATTAAACCGACAAAAGTGAATACCTAGCAATTTTCAGCTACATAAATAAATTAATTGGTTAGAAATCAATCCTAACCTTATTTTATCACGAGTACGCACTCTTAACTCATAAACGTTTATTACTTTAAATATGTATTTTGCAGAATCACCCGCTATGGAATCACCCATGTACGCACTAAATTAACAAAATACCCGAAAATGATAGGTGTCCCCATCGACTTCTCGCACAAAGATTCCACTTTGTGTATGAGCCCCAGTAATAAAAGTTTACGGAATCCACCGTAAAACTTACAGAATCCACTGTGTAATATGCCTCCTAGCATCATATAGAGACCATCTACTTCTAGAATTTTGTATACAATTGATGTTGTTTGTCGTGTAACCATAAAAATGACCAATTAAGAGAGTCAATTTCTTGCTAACAACTTGAGGGTAAGAAAAACTAGATTTTTCAATGACTAGTCTTTGCACAAGAGAGCTAATATATATATGAGTGTAAAATATTGCCCAAAAAGCACAACAATAAACAATTTCCTAGAAGTGGGTCATCTCTACTAAAGAGGAGGGTGATATTGGTTTGAAGTCCACTTAGAACAAGGTCATTTGAATAAACTTATATTCATTGAAGTGCCTATTTGATGATCAACATTGGGCTATCATTATCATGCACCAGCTCACCTTAGTAACTCTCCCCTATGCTCTGTGAAACCCTTGTCTCCTGTTGACAAGTTATTTCATGTTAGGGGCAAACTCAAAGTCTTGTAGTCACATGTTGCCTGGAACCTAATCGATAATTGGAAATAAAAATAAAAAACACTTCCTCTAAATCCATGTGATATTCCAAGATATTTATGAGTCATCCTCCTTGAGGCGGCCACTCCTTTGCTACACTTAATATCTTTCTCTAGAAATTGCTATTAAATTAACTCTCTCTAAGGATACAACTATAGTGTTAACTCATCTCCATGATGTATGTTTATGAAAATGTAAGATGATGATGTAATATACCCTTTTTTGTCTTTTCTTGAAGTTAATCATGTGTGGTCTAAGCTTCTTGAGGCTATGCATCCAATTGGCTTGTAGTTAAATGGCTTTTGTGTCAAACAAGCTATGTTACTAGAGAATCATGGCAAGTTTGTTTAACCATTTTACATCATATTTAGAATGCTAGAAATGAGGTTCTTTTTGGTATGTCTAAGAATGGTTCAGAACTTCTCTCTGTAATTGCAAGGAGCTTGGAGATAGCCAAAGCTATGATGAAACACCTTGAAGGATATACCTATAAAGAAAACACTCCTACTTATGATGATTAAAAAGTGTTTGTAGATGATCTCTCCTACTATAAGAACTTTCCTCAAAAGTTGGAGGTTCTATGGTTATTATTGTATATTAATACTATTTGCCTAAAAAAGAAACATTCAATGTAAAGAAGGAGACCAACACAATGTAACATGTATAAATACCTTTTAAGAAAATAAATGACAAATTACTTGCCATGTGATAATCTTGCACTTGTTTTGACCGTTACATTGCTAACCATCTACAACCCTAGGGATTTTCATAGAGACAAAGTGGGTATTTTATTATCTTCTTTCATGTTTACTAGCACATTCGTAAACCCAAATGACATCACTTGGCAAGAGAGAGAAGATCGCACATCCTTTAGATTGGACACCAAGAGAGAATTACTGTTACGGATGCACTTGAAGCAATACTCACATTAGGTAGAGGAGGTGGCCATGAAAAGCATTTCCATTGAGTTGATCAAAAGAATACACTAGTGAGAAGTAAGTAAATTGGCTTCAACGTCAATAGCCAATAGCCAATGATTACAATTCCAAACAAGTGGATAAAATAACAAAGGACGACGAGCATTAACCAAAGCTAAACAAGTCATGCTCGTAAGTCAGAGTTGGGGTGCTAGGTCGACGCGGAGGCCGGGTAGTTGCATTGATCATTAGCTGTATCAAAAGCATCC
The DNA here is from genome assembly GCF_053477565.2 of Lygodium microphyllum. Taxonomy (NCBI): domain Eukaryota; kingdom Viridiplantae; phylum Streptophyta; class Polypodiopsida; order Schizaeales; family Lygodiaceae; genus Lygodium; species Lygodium microphyllum. Next base: position 83,086,489 of record NC_141136.1, on the reverse strand, counting down.
GAGAAGAACAAACATGTGTCAAGTTAGTAAAGCTCCGATATATAAAGATATCAAACGCATAGAAAAAAGCAAAAGCAACTTTATTTATGTAGAAGGTGAAATGACAGGACAACTGGAAGATATATGAAGATTAACAACGAGCTGCATTAGGAGATATTATAGCATACGGCTGGGATTGGATGAAATGAGCATGGCGGCTCCCTGGAAGTCGCAGGTGGCTCCATGGGGTTTCATGCTTTGATAATAGTCGTTCACGGCGTAATTCGCGTGGGAGTGGAGGTCCGTGGGAACGTAGCACGGGTTCCCAGGCATTATTGGCGTGCAATTGGCTCCGTTGGAGCAGGCCCACTCCATGACCGACTGCATGGCGTCGTCGCTTAAGCCGTCTTTCAGGATGCACCATTGGAAGACGCTGCCATTAATATTATCGTCTGCATGTGCGAAATAAAGGTCGACATAATGTTCAACGTTAACTTGATATATAATCATTCCAAGACACCAACGCAGTTTGTAAAAGCATATTTTACACACTACCTGCGAGTGTTGCGGGCAGAGACGCCGTCGCGATGAAGAAGACCACCTGGACGAACACGGCGGCGGCGGCCAGCTGAAGAGCGGATGAATATCGGGCCATGCTTGCTCGTCGTAAGTGGCTGTTGATGGGAGCTAATCGGTGATTATGCTAACGCAAGCAGCTTGCTGGTCTCACGCTAAAATTGCAATGAAGACGGGCGGGGACGTACCTATTTATAGGACGTCAGAGGAGGTGCACGATACGAGAGAAACATTCAATGATATCGTTCTACGGTCATCCAGCCATTATGGAGATCCATCGAAGCCCTAGATCTAACCAAGACAAGTTTGGCCCTTTACACACTAGGTCGGTAAAATTTCTCCTCACGAAAAGAAACACTAATCATGTTCCACAAAAAGAAACACTAGCGTTCACACATGTTGAGGCTAATGTGGACAATGTTTGCTGACCGAACCCACTATATTTTTAGGGGGTCTAATCTTGCCACCCAAAACTTGTGTTTGTGAGCTCAATGAATCATATCACTCACCTTTTCATAAAAATATGTTGATAATACTTGAACATTATACCTATGCTATAATAAATGTAAGCTTTACCAATGCACCGTTTCGGCTGAATGTGAAAAATAGGCAATCAATCAAAACTTTATTCTAGTGGATAGAGGTTTATATGGTCGAAGTTTTTGGCACTCTAGCTTGTAACAAGCCTTATATGAAATTGGCATTCACTACGTATTGACCTAGCATTTGAGGTAGCAAGATTTAGTGGTACAAGCATCCTTTTTGTTGAATCCACTCGTAATAGATATTGCTCCTCTGTAGTATCAATCACTTCTCCAATAACTAAATATGCTAAATGCTTGTGCATACAATTGTTTTACTTGCCTAATCATCTAGTTAATGGTGATTTCCCTCACAACAATTTCAAGTTGCATGGACTATGACTACATAACCTTTACATCACAGCAACACTTCATCTCTTCACCAATGACTAATCATGCACACTTTTCTCTACCCGTGCATATTTTTGTTGAAACAAAAAAGGTACAGATGTCATCATTCTGGATTTTTGGGAGGACGAATGCAAAATTCCAAGTATGGTGTTGGAGAGTTAATCGACCATTTTTCCATGTTTAAGGATTCACCATATAATTGTCCATTGCCGGCCGATCTTTCAATTTTGGAGAATAGAGTTTAGCACTCTAGATTATGGCCGTTATTAGTGCCCCTTCAAAACATGCATAGTCACAATCATATTCCTATGAATAGCATGTGTGTGCTCAAGCGAGTTCAATTCCTATCCTAGCCTATCATACATGATCCCTATTCTTGGGTATCTAAATATGTATATATCTTTTATTGGTCTCATTAGTCAATGTGTTTCCCATATGATCAAGATCCACTTTATCTATGATGTGTTTCTCCATCAACATCACTACTAACTGGCATGTACTTATTGTCTGCATCATGCTTACTTGGCATCATTACCATGCTCTTAGTACTGGTAGATAAACTTTGGTAACTTAGATGATATTCTTGCATCCCATTATAGTAGATTGAATGGCCTTGGATATGCGAGGCATGAATTTTCATAATGTATTTCACACCATAATCATTTTTTGGAAGTTCCACTAGTACTTTATAGTGTGTATATTCATCAACAAGTGTTCCTCTTATGGAAGCCTATTATTATCAAATTTAAGGATACTAGAAAGCTCCAAATTTATCTACATACCAAAATGAACGATTTAGAATATAACCTTTAATACATTCACATTGCTATTATGTTTTATGCTAGAAGGATATTTTTTGTTATATCTTAATGGATTAGTAGCTGTAGAAATATATATATCATAAGCTATCATGGGATACTAGCCTTTTTTAACTATGGCCATATGTTAACTAGATAGTTTGATACTTTTCCCTAGTCCTTGCATGGGGCTAGTTTTCGCCTTTTTCACTACATACATTGGCACAAATTGGATAACACTTGATCACTTGCTTTTTGTGATGTTGTTGTTGAATGATAACTTGATGTGAATTAGAGCATAATTTATTCTTTCAGGAGGATAGTTGTGAATAAGTCTCTTCTTAAAGGACACTTGTAAATAATGCTCTTTTCAAACGATACTCATACACATAGTTAGATCAACAAGGCAAGAGTGTTCTGATTTTTTGTATCAAATTTTCTTGTTTAGTAATAGAAAGATACTTATGCGTGATTGAGTTTAGAGAAGTACCTACACTCATGAAGCACACACATATGCATGCATGTGTGCACATACATGCATACATGCACACACTTCTATAGCTCTATAAAAAAATATAAAGCATGGTTGTTTCTATTTTCTAACCTAACTAAGTGCCTAATTAGGCTTGTTATCCTGTTATTATGGGATGCTCTCTTTGAAATTTCTTTCTAAATTTTGCTAGACTTAAATTGTCAATAACTAGGTGATAGTTTTACCCTTCTATCATTTTTAAATCCTTGTATTTAGTAGATTTATTTTTTGAAGCTATAATCTTCCAAACCTCAAGACAATCATTTTTGGATAAAAAATATGCATAAATACTCTCTTGAAACCACAAATAATTTGCTACTGGATCTAATGTAATTTTTGATTCACTTGCTTAAGTTTTAGATATGTATAAATTATTTGGGGTACATTCTTTTAATGTCTTAGTAGGTGCAATCAAAATGATAACTGAGCCTAGTATCAACACTTACAAGACATATTAGGGGTAATGTTCTTACCTTCCTCTTTTGTATGGATGTAGGTAACAAGTGGACCCTTCATTCGATCAGACCTAGAAAGACTAGTCCCATGCAAACCATCGACAAAATCTAATAATTTTCTATACTTATATTTATTTCATTGGAAACTTATCATTTATCAAACTATAATTCATACTTTATCATACTTGAATAATATTGATCGGATTGTAATATGTATATATTTTTTACTTTAATTTTTAGTTATATATTTTCTCTATTTAAATTTAAATGTCATTTGATATATTTGAGGTAGTCACTTAATTCCATATCTAAATTTTTTAATATTTGTAATGTATCAAAAGTGACTATTAATGATTAGAATTTTTATATTTAAATTTAATGTAATTTATGGTTTTTAATGAGTATTGATATTTTCTTATAATAAGCTTGATGCATTATTTACTTCATTTGATAAATTTTCCTGAAGTAAGTTATTGAATTTAACATGATTTATTGTATTTATGATCAAACTAATTATTTAAAATAATTTTTAAACAATATATAGGATTCAAATTTTGTTGAAGGAAAATGTTAACTAATCGCATAAACTTCCTCTATCCCCATTAATTGTTGCCTATGTTAGTATCATATAGGTCATTTAAAGACTAATAAATCATACACCTGTAACTCCAAATCTAGCTTTTATAATAAACAATTGGTTTTTGCAAAGATATGGTCATTTGGATGTATGCTATTGGCACTACAAGGGTAGGAAAGCATATTGATAGTCATTTTCAACAAAAATTGGCATTGTTCCTATCTACATTACAAAAAGTATCACTATTTGCATCACAAATTGTGACACAAATTGCAATGAAAATTCCAACATAGATAGCGATGCAAATTATGATGTAGATAGCGAGAGCATTCTCGGGAATTAAGAGGGCCAAAAACCCAAGTGCAGTATTTTGAGATAGAAGAAGAGAGAGATTGCATGTATCTAGCTTGCCCACTGTTACGGGAAAAACATTTGATATATTTAGTAAGCCACCTACTTCTGTGGCTAACCCTATGGCTACACTTGTTGTTCCCACTATTAAAGAAGATATATTAAATGAAATGGTCAAAGGCATGCCACATGTTCAATTGAAGATCACAAAATAAGATGAGAAAGTGGACATGCAATAGCTCCTAAACCAGGGAAAAGATGTATGTGGTATAGATGGCATAAATGGCATGATAGAAACTAGTGGAAGGTTTCCCCCTAGGGCACTCAATGTACAAGTGTGTGATCCCACACTCAGGGCATCTTAGGTCACTCTTGTCTTGATTGCCTTCCTCCCTTTACAGGCATCAAGATGAGATATACCCTAGGTGAGCGCAAGTCCAACATGTGATGGGTTCTTGGTTCTGTTCTCCTAGATCGCTACCTCTAATCCAACATGTGATGGGTTCTTGGTTCTGTTCTTGGGTCTAAAATCCATAATGATGGGATTACCCTTTTCATGGAATGAGACATAAGGGTTCATGTATACTTCATCCTTGTTTGGCTTTTCTACATAATGTATCATAGTGTCACTCAACGGATGGGGGTCCTGATGGGTCCAAGTGGGATTGCTATCCATCCTAAGGATACCTAGCTTTGATTCATTTGGTGTTGGGAGAGCTATTGGAGCTCCCCTTCCAAAAGATACTGGTCAATTGCCTAGGTAATAAGGTTGATTGTTAGGCTATGAGTATGGCAATTACCTTGGTGATTGGCAATGCATTACATCATGACCAAATCTACTGCAATTGGCACAAGGTCTATACCTAGGATCCATGCACTCTGTTGAAAGGTGGTTTCTTCCATAATGCATGCATTGCACATGAGGTCATGTGGGCCTTCTCATCATGTCTTGAAGCCTAGCCAACTCCAGCTTCATGTCTATGAATTCTTAACTCTGGTCTTGGCTCTAGTCGACGCTCTTTCCTTGGTCTTGGGTGCTCTGGCTAGATCTTTCACTAATGTTCATAGCTCTTTCTAAGATTCTAGACGCACTGCTATGTTGGTTTGTGGGTCTTGAGCTTCTCTCCTTGAGTAGGTTATCCACTCGTATGGCTTCTTGGAGGACCCTAGCTAGCACATCCCTTTGCAAGTTTGAGTTGTTCACCAAAGCCTTGTAAACCTCCTTACTTTGGATTCAACTTATGAATATGGTGGAGACCTCTCATTTGATTGGTCACTCTGCGAGGGTTGGGATTCTCTTAAAGAGACTCCCCACATAGGTGACATAGTCTGGAATGTTTTGCTTGTCCTTTTGACTTACATTCATTAGTTTGATGATGAGGTTGTCAAAGTCTCCAGTCCTGGAGAATCTCTTGATGAAGAGACTCTTGAGGTTATTGAAATTATTGCATTTGGCATTGTCTAGAGTACCACATTTGTTCTTTGTCTCCTAGGCAAAGTGTAAAAGCTTATGCGCATTGAGCAAGGTCCGTGAGGCCATTCACCTTGCATACTTACTCAGACTACTCCACAAAGCTATATGGGTCATTATCGGAGCTGATACTTGTCTAGTTACTTAGAAACCACATGTATCTTGGTTTGGCTCTTAGAACTTGGGGTGATTCCTAGTTATGCTAGCAACAAAGTTTCTATGGCTGTTTCACACAACTCTACAACCATATTGTCCAAGGACCTCTTTGTAAATAGCTCCCTTAGCGTAAGATTGGTCATGATAAGATTTCTCAATGTAAGATTGGTCTCTATGCTCTCTCCCTCTTAGTATTTGTTCATTTCTTATTTTGGTTGGCGAGTGCTAAGACGCATTGGAGTTTGCATATTTCTATGTCTTGCCTTAGCTTTTGGGCTTGCTGTTGTTGGTTGTAAGCAACTATGCCTTGTAGTGCTTTCCTTGGCAACTTTTTGTCTTCCTCCAAATTGGCTATGATGTCCTTGGCTAGTCTACCATGATAATTCGTTTTGGTTTGTAGGTTATATCGGGTTATCATTTGCTAGATGTTGATTGGAAATTCTCCCAAGTCAAGCTCATTATTTTTATGGTTGATGCTACTCTCTTGACATTTTGTTGATTTCTTGAACAACTAGGGTGTCATGATCAGATTGATCAAGTCGAGTAGAGATGTGTCCTTAATCGTGCATGTCATTGTTGCTCCCTAAGCGGCTTGACGATTCAAGTCTCTCAGGTATTTGCTTGTTCGTATCATTGGCCACTATTCGATGAGTGGGGTCTCCTCATGCTAGTGGGTTTGTGTTAAGAATCGCGTGGTGGGGGGACTTTCTTGAGCTGTTGCGCCAAACACACATTGTATACACAAGAGGAAGCTCACTCAAGAACACAAGAAGAGAGATGGAGGCCAAAACATTTTCTTGCTGATTTTTTCTTCTTCTTCCACACATTATAAAATATACAAAAAGTATAGATAAGATACAACATAAAGGAAAGTGGCCTTCTAAGTCAAAGAGTGCATAACCGACTACACTAATCGACTAGCATTATATCTTTGCCAATTGTAGGTAGGTGTAACAACCTAAATATAATAAGTGATAAGTCAGTGGCCATGTGAGTATCATAATGACGACCAACGTGCTAACTGTAGACGTGCAGACCCATCTAGCCAGGCAATCCATCATCAATGTCCACACATGTTGAGCTTGCCATCTCAACAGTTTGTTCAACTTATCTTATCTTGCATGAATTCCTTGTTATTTAAAACAATCCTCAATGTTATGGGTACTCAAATGATACTAGTGGGATGCTTCTCAAAGTGCGTTGTGTGAAATTAGGCTTTTAGGTTTTCTTATGGATGTCTAATGTTTAATTAATGTTGTGTGTTGTGAATTCAATGAAAAGTGCAGCTTGCACTTTTCCTGAACCTTTCGTACGAGTGACAGCCACTCTAACTTGTTCATTCAAGTCTCTATGGCATTCTAGAGATGTGAACTGAGGGGTAGCAGATTTGGTTAGTTAGTGTAGGTATCTGTCGGGACACAGGTTGAAGGTTAGTGACCACAATTATTTACTAGCCCTATGAGCCATTCTACATGTCTAGACGCCTATAGGGGTAACGTTTTGCTTTGTTTTAAGCTTTGACTACCCTAGGGTTGATTCAATTTGCCAAAATCTAGATTCTGCACAATTTTCTAAGTCTCAAACTCAAACCATTCAAGTCAAAGAAATCTCAGTGAATGGGCACTTGATCATCATTCAAGGCCGAATGTTTGTGTGTCTGAGTGGACTATTTTGGGAGTCCTTGAGTCTGGCTGTCAAAGGCGGATATCAATCGTACGAGGCCAAGTATCTTGTGCAAGTGCGAGCCTATGACTCAGATCGATATAGTTCGTTTGAGCAGACTAAGGACTCGGATTTTTTGAGTGGTAGTGGGACTTGGATAATTGTGACTCCATTCGAGTGTGGCGCTATCAAGCATTTCTCCGAAAACTGAAAAGCCCTAGTCAAATTGTAGTTAGGCTTGATTTTTGCTAGCTTAGTTGTTTACGTGACTGTTTGTTTTGTTGTTTTGTAATTGGATTTCTTGTGTTTGTCTAGCTTAGGATTTGTTTCTGTCATTTTGTTTGATTTGTTGAGTGTGAAACTTGATAGCCTTGGTCGAGCTTGGTATTTTTTTGAACAGGATGAAGCTTGTGTTTGTCAATAGCTACTGAACATTCAGGAGCTAGGTATGTTATCTTGTCAAGACTCTTGCACATCACAGGGATTATGGATTCACGAGCACTTCACTTTGCACTTGTTGATGCACTACACTCACGGGTCATCTCCTGTTCTTATCAGATATTTCCATGCCATGGATTGGGATTATACACGTTTTGCACCATCATTGAGCACTAGCATGGTATGAGGTCCACTGCAGCTATATGCAGTAAATCTTAGATGCACGCGCACATGAGAGAGCACCTGTCATTGAGCACGCACATTTCTTGCACGCACGATATTTGGGATGCTCATCACAAAGTTAGGAACCTCTAGTTGAGTGTGTAAGGAGGTTGGGTGAGTTTAGAGGATCGTGAAAAGGTTGGGTGAGTTTAGAGGGTTGTTCATATCTGCTCATCACAAAGTTTAGAGGTTGGGTGAGTTTAGAGGGTTGTTCATATGTGCTCAACATCTTGAGGACCATCATTTTCTTGAGAGATTGTGAGAATTGGATGGGAGGAGCGGAGTATATCATATCTTTTTTATGAGAGTTGAGAGGTGAGGATAAGAAATTTTAAATTAATCAAGAAATTTTGTTTGCATTTTGCATGACACACGATCACATGTAGATAGACTAGGCACAACTTCTTCAATGCATACATTATTTTTGTGTGTAGCATCGATTGATTGGTTGCATATCATGGATCCAACATTGCATATTTTTCCAAATCATGAATGATTGGGCACGGAGTTCATTTCAAAAAACCATATTCTTGCTAGGGCACACTGCATAAAAAACATGTTTATATCCAAAGAATATTTATTTTGAAGACTCAAGGATCAAAGGAAGAGATCGTACATTTTACATTGTCAGTGAGTATTTCTTGAAGGAAAAAGAGGACGTGTGTGGTGAAAGTGTGTGTAATTACAATAACAATAGGCCAAGGAAGGGAATAAATCGTTCAAGTTAAAAGATGAAGAAAAATGATACGATCTACGAAAATCGGTATTTTTACCCATTTTTGATAGATTTTCGTAATTCTACCCGCGAAAGCTTCTCGACCAGATTATTCCGATCGTTTTGAGTACCCAAAAAACTATGTTCAAAGTTCAAATGACGAAGTTATGATCCAAATAAGTTGCAAAAAGGCATAGAGCAGAAAAAGACGAAAATAGTGAAAAGCATATGAAAAGCAAAAGCCAAAAGTTGAAAGCAAAAAGCCTAATGTGTGTGAGTGTGGATAGAAAACTATATAAGGAGATGAGAATGGAGAGTTAAGGGCATTGCCCCTTTCTTTCAATTGTATTATGTGAGAGAGAAGAGTGGAGGGTTGCATGCTAGAGTGAGCTCTTCTCATGCCAATTTGGAAGTTGGAGCTTTTGGGTGTCAAAGCGCCGAGCATCGGTTTAAGGTTGTTAAGGTATGAAAATATATCTCACTTAGTTTATTTTCAAAGTATTGGTATTTTCATTGTGTTGTGATTGTGTGATGCTCTACCCGCATACGGGTTTTAAATTTTTTTGAGCTATAAGAGGCATTGTGAGTTCTCATTTTTATCACCATCATCTTCATTTCTTAGCGTGATATGCCTTTATCCTATTTCCTTGCTCTCGACCTCCTTCCGAAGGCCACCCGGTAGAGGACATTGTAAGCTATGAGGTTCATGTTCTCTCGTAGCATGACACCATGAATAAAGGCCTTGGGTCTGCTTGGGAGTCCGCCTATTAGGAGTTGTGTCTCATTGTCCATGGCAGGCGGCCATCGTTGTTGCACGGCTTGGCTCGTGAAGAAAGGCAAGGTGAGGATCCATCTCGCTCGCTACCAATGGGGGCCACAATCCACAAATGCAAGGTCCTAGTCAATCCTCCGTGAACATGCAGTACTTAGGAGCTTCCCTACTCAGATGTCTAGGTAAGTTTTGAGACTTGAATGTAAGTTTATGAAGGCATGTTGTGCTGCTCCTTCGGAAGGCCACCCGGTAGAGGACATTGTAAACCATGAGGTTCAGGTTCTCTCACGTCACAACGCCATGAATGAAGGCCTTGGGCTTGCATGCAAGTTGGCCTATCAGGAGTTTTGTCTCATCGTCCATGGCGGGCAGCCATCGCTGCTGCACAGCTTGGCTCGTGAAGAAAGGCAGCACAAGGAACTTTCAATCGTTCCCCACATAGGCAATTTGGTGAAATATAGGAAATTCTCCAATATTTCCTATGTAGACAAGTACGTATTCCCCATCTATAAGTAGGAAATTGCATTCCCTACATCTTATTATAGGGAATATAGAGCATTCCCTACATTCCTTTGAAACTCCCTACATTCCCTACATCTTATAATAGGGAATATAGAGCATTCCCCACATTCCTTTGAAAATCCCTACATAAGGAATTATAAGGATGTGATTCCCTACTTTTATGTAATAGGGAATTAAAGGTACAATGAGGATAAGATAAAGATGATGTTTATCACAAATCTCTATTTCTCAATTCAAGTTGATACTAATGGTTTTGAGAAGGTAAGGACAAAGGTGATGATGACTATCACAGTGGTGATGAGGATAAGAAAAATGAAAACGACGAGGAACATATATTTCAATTGCAATTTGAGGCGGCTCCAGTTCACGAGAGAAAGGAAAGGCTTTTGTAAAGATTATTCAACCTTTGTTTTAATTTCATCCACGAGTCCCCCCCCTTCACACCCAAAGAGACACATGTGTGGACAAAACACAAGATATTACAATTCCACAATGCTCCATGCCAACCATTATCCCCTCCATTCCCATGCAAGCATTCGAGCTTATTTTCTTATAATCACATTTACAACATATGTCATTTCTAAAAATGCCAAGTGATTAAGAGATTACTGTGCAACCATAGCATGTGCCTCTTGTGCTAGTACTCGAGCTTGTAGAAAGTGAATGTGCCTTTGCTACAACTTATACAACACTAAAATTTCTAGCTTTGGGTATACAACACCTAGCCAAACTTGTTGGCCCCACACCTAGCCCACATACTCAACTAAGGTGACTAGATCAATCTTATTTTTACAACACTAATATTTAGTATTTTATTTATTTTATTTCTATGTTTAACTTTCATTCAGACCCCATTCCTAGACCACATGGGTAGCTATGATGGGTATACAAGAAAGGCTTGGTAAACTAAAATTAATCATGAGAATTTAAATATATTATAGTTGTATTTATAACATTAACATTAACTTCTAAGGGTAACAACTTTGTGCATGCTCTCTCTCTCTCTATGTATGTATGTATGTATGTATGTATGTATGTATGTATGTATGTATGTATGTATATATATATATATATATATATATGGGGCTATAATGGAATAATGTCCTAGGAGGTTTGACTTAACATACACAAACAAAGATTTTGTTGTATTATATATCTGTACAACACATATTCCCAATTAAACCTAGGAAAAATGAATTCTTAAGGGTAACAACTTTGTGCTCTCTCTCTCTCTCTCTCTATGGGGCTATAATGGAATAATGTACTAGGTGGTTTGATTTAACATACATAAGCAAAGATTTTGTTGTATTATATCTGTATAACACATATTCCCAAATAAACCTAGGAAAAATGAAGTCAAAGTGGAAAAATACCAAAACACACAACCTTTTTAGTTACTATTAGATAGTTTTTTACAATATTGCAATGAAATGCATTGTGTGTGTGTGTGTGTTTTTGTGTGTGTATGCATACCAATCTTGTAATGTATAACAACCTTCTCTGATGTGTTTTTGAAAGTATCTTCCAATATCATGTGACGTGCTTGAAAGGTGTATGCCATGCGAGAGTGAAAAGACTGCAAGGTGTGTAATGGAAAGTGATGGCACATGCTAGTGTCGGACACACTTGCACATTGAGGACATGTAAGTCTATAGAGATTCTGATGTTGAAGAAAGACAAATCAAGCAGAAGAGAACAAGAAAAAACAATGGAAGCAAATCATCAAGCAAGAGGATGAGAAATGAGAAAGTATTGATGATGTAGATGCATCCAACCACATTATGTTCATATCACACTACATGCATTGGGGGTTTTATTCTCAAATGAAACTACATGAATTAGCATTTAGGTTAGTAAAATGTGTTGGATGTTGTGGATTAGAACCAAAGGAAACATTGAATTTCATCCTTAAAGAGTATTAATGTTTTTGTTGTATTGAGTTATGCTAGAATTTCCATGAGGCTCTATTATCATTCATTGAAGAATAAAATTCCTAAGAGCATCGAAGTACTAGCCAATCTACCAATGGCTCCCAAATGCAATAATGCACTGAAATAAAATATGAGTGTTAGCTACCTAAAATTTGTGCATGTATTTCCTAGAGGGCATCGACATCCTATTGAGGAGGTGGCCTGTGAATGATCCCTGGTCTCTTGATAATGACCAACATGGTCCAAGTATAATGCACAAGCATCATATTGTAGTCCATATCATGCCCTACATAATCCAAGGCATAATCATTCCTATAAGTTGGATGACATTGGGATATGGACTAGCCCTGGAGTAGGTGTTTGAAGTATCATACCAACCATATAGAAATCCTCATCCCAATCTATAGTAGCATAAATGATGGAATAGGAAGAAATATATGTGATGCCTCTAGTATCCCTATTGTCTAGAAATATGCTTTCCAAATGTGTCCAAGTATTGTTGATCCACAAAAGTCTCCCAAAAGCAATAGCACGGTGAAATAAAATTTTGAGTGATGGCTACCTAAATTTCTTGCTTGTATACGTGTAATACATCATCGTCGTCTTTGCAACAGTAATACCATGGGAGAGGTCAATCGTAAACAAAATTGGTATGCTTTCATGTAGACTTATGCAAGTTACCTCTTGCTTAAGCGTGATGCACCTCAATTCAATGACACCAAAGGGAATCCCCACGTTCTCTCAAAATTTTTGACATGAGAGAATGTAAAAATGTTAGCTCTTGAGCTTGGAGGGAGCCTAAAGAAATCGGGTCACCGTTCGTGGACATGGGGCGAGTGAAAAGAAACCAAGCCAAATGTGCTTCATGAATTGGACTGAGACTTGTACGCCTCTATGACCATTAACAAGTGAGGGCTCATAGAGGCTGGCGAGCGTGTAAAGAAGTGGGCAAAGACATGTTACGATCTCTTTGTGTTTAGACCGTCTGAAACTTGTAGGTGCAGGCGAGGACAAGGAAACTGGATCTCGTGGATGCTAGCGAGCGATACAAATGAGTGGGCAAAGCCAGGTCGTGTCTCCAAAGTCTAGCTACTGTGTTGATATGGCTTGAACGACAGAGCAGGTGCCAAAGGAAATGCAACTGCCTAAGGGCGAGTGGTTATGTGGTCCACTATAAAATAACACTTACCCTATCTGGGGACCCTTTCGGATGCCTGGCTACTGGGATGTATGGATCGTGATGGTGGATGTGTGTAATGCTTGAAAACCTGGAGCGAGCTAAAAGAAGTCAGGCCCATGGATCACTCCCTCTCCCTCCATCTTGACCAAGCCGCGCACGGAGCCATAAGTGAGGTGTCAAGTGGACTGGATCGAGTAGTGGGGGCCCCTTCACAACACCAAGCAATGCAGTACGTCACGAGTAACTACACCAATATATGACGCTGAGGCTATGGTAGCATCTCCGTTGTGTTCTTAGTAAACGTGATTGTGCATCAATGATGATGTGGATATGCATTAACATGTATTTTTGTGCATGTGGTAATTTGATGTGTCTATGTATGTTTATGGATTTGGTTACCTTGTGATTTTGAGTTTAATTTTATACATGAGTGAAGAAGTGCTATGAAAACACACGCTTTCTCTGTGTGTGTGTGTGTGTGTGTGTGTGTTTGTGTACTCCCTTGTTTATATCTCTGAATATCTTGCTGAAGTGGATCCCTCTCAACCACGACTATGGAAAGATGATGAAGACTTGAGGATGACCTCTATAGTACCTCAAGGAAAAGGAATGAGTAAAGTGCTAACAAAAGAAGAACTTCGTAAGTTAAATAGTTTTTGTGTGCTCAATAGTGATGTAATGAGCAAATGGGTTACACTATATAATGAAGCAAGGGCAAGAAGAAAAAGCGAAAGACAAGAATTTCGCACTAGATATGGTGGTAATGTCTCATTTTCAGATCATCTAAATGCGCTCCCACGTCATATTGATATAGATTGGTTACATGAGGAAATGGAGAGAATGGAAAAAGAGGAGGAAATTAATATATCTCAAGAAGAGTGGGAATATGCACGAGGCTGCTTATCAAAGGTGAGACACACTATGAATTAATTTGTTTCTATAAGTTTTTAATTTTATGTAAATAATTGACATGTTTGATCTTTTATCTTTTACTACTAGTGCACATTATTCAATGCACTTTGGTGTGAGGGTAAACATCTTCGAACTCAACATATAGATGAAAAGAGAAATACCCAAGATTGTGGTGTCCTTGCTCACTTCGAGGATGCCAATGGTACCATGGAAGGTTATTGTGGCTTGATCCAAGATATTCTGAAGCTTGACTTCAAACAATTCTTTATATATGTACTAGATGTGAAGTGGTTTAAAGAAGTGGTAACAAATGGTGAGCATTGCACAATTAGACGTCATCCAAGTGGTTTTGTAATCATTGACTCTACAAAATTTCACCAAAACAAGAATGACACATTAGTATTATCTCAACAATGCGAGCAGGTATATATGCAAAGGCTAATTTTTTTATATGTATACATGCGATACATATACACAATATAATAAGTACTTAAGTTTTTTGCTTTTGTTTTTCAAATACAGGTTGTGTATCATCCAATGGTAAACAATAAACGATGGTGGTATGTCATCCCTATATCTAATCGTTCAAAACCAATATATGGTAATATTATCGACATGGAGATAGCAGATGAGAATCCAACAATTAATGATGATGTGCATGATGACACCATAATGGATGATATGCGTGATATAGTACAAGATGAACCTCGCGAGGATGTTCAAGAAAACGCAGAAGAAGACAATGATGTGATTTTCGATGATATTGATGAAGTTATTGAGCAATATAGCAACACATCTGATGGTGGGATAGACTTATTTGTTTCGTTACCTCTTGTAACATAGACCTAGAAGTAGATAGTTTAGCAAGGGCTGATCTCATTGAAGATGAGATGGATCATTCATTGTAACATACTTAATTTGCTTATTGATTCAATGTGTATTCCTAATTCTATTGGTTTTATCATGCGCACACGTGCATACTCAAGAATCAATAGTCAATTTTAAAGCTAAATTGAATTTTCCATAATAAAAAGGAAGTATCTTTTATCATCTTCAAGTACGTGGAGAAATTACGAGATACATATTGCAATGCTTGCTACTAATTGTAAGGTTTCTGTCGCTTGCCGCTAATTACTTATATTAGGCTTGTCCACTGGAGGAACTGGCATTCATTAGAGAGTAATGAAAAAGTAATTATTAACTCTATTTTTTATATTCAATGATTCAATGTGTATTCTTAATTCTATGGTTTTTATCATGCGCACATGTGCATGCTCAAGAATCAATTTCAGGTGGTTAAATCATTATTAACTTTGGCTTTTTAATTATGTGAATTGCTAAATTTAGGTGGTTAAATAATTGTGTGTCTGCTAGCGCGTCTATATTAGCATCTATTTGCACGGATATATAGACGTAAAATTCGCATCTATTTACATGTACATTTACACGCACTTATAAACGCTGTGATAGACGCGCCCGACTTTACGCGTCTAACATGCGCGTCTATGCCTCGTTTCTGTTGTAGTGTGTATACAGTGTGTGTTTGGTGCAGTAGCTCAAGCAAGTCCCCCCACCACGCGATTCTTGACACAAACCCACTAGCACCAGGAGACCCCACACATCGAATAGTGGCCAATGACACCAACAAGCAAATACCTGAGAGAATTGAATCGTCAAGCCGCTTGGGGAGCAACAACGACATGCACAATTAGGAACACATGTCTACCTGACTTGATCAATCTCATCATGACACCCTAGTTGTTCAAGAAACCAACAACATGTCAAGAGAGTAGCATCAACCATAAAAATAATGAGCTTGACTTGGGAGAATTTCCAATCAACATCTAGCAAATGATAACCCCATATAACCTACAAACCAAAATGAGTCATCATGGTAGACTAGCCAAGGACGTCATAGCCAATTTGGAGGAAGAGCACAAGTTGCCAAGGAAAGCACTACAAGGCATAGCTTCTTACAACCAAGAGCAGCAAGCCCAAAAGCTGAGGCAAGACATAGAAATGTGCAAACTCCAATGCGTCTTAGCACTCGCCAACCAAAATAGGAAATGAACAAATACTAAGAGGGAGAGAGCATAGAGACCAATCTTACGTTGAGAAATCTTAACATTACCAATCTTACGCTAAGTGAGCTATTTATAGAGCGGTCCTTGGACAATACGATTGTAGAGTTCAGTGAAGCAGTCATAGAATCTTCGTTGCTAGCATGACTAAGAATCACCCCAAATTCTAAGAGCCAAACCAAGATACATGTGGTTTCTAAGTAACTAGACAAGTATCAGCTCTGATAATGACCCATATAGCTTTGTGGAGTAGTTTGAGTAAGTATGCAAGGTGAATGGCCTCACGGATCTTTCTCAATGCGCACAAGCTTTCAGACTTTGCCTAGGAGACAAAGAACAAATATGGTGCTCTAGACAATGCCAAATGCAATAATTTCAATAACCTCAAGAGTCTCTTCATCAAGAGATTCTCCAAGTCTGGAGACTTTGACAACCTGATCATCAAACTGATGAATGTATGTCAAAAGGACAAGCAAAACATTCCACACTATGTCACCCATGTGGGGAGTCTCTTTAAGAGAATCCCAACCCTCGCAGAGTGACCAAGCAAATGAGAGGTCTCCACCATATTTATAAGTGGAATCCAAAGTAAGGAGGTTTACAAGGCTTTGGTGACCAACTCAAACTTGGAAAGGGACGTGCTAGCTAGGATCCTCCAAGTAGACATACGAGTGGATAACCTACTCAAGGAGAGAAGCTCAAGACCCACAAACCAACATAGCAGTGCCTCTAGAATCTTAGAAAGAGCTATGAACATTAGTGAAAGATCTAGCCAAAGCACCTAAGACAAGGAAAAGAGTGTCGACCAGAGCCATGACCAGAGTTAAGAATTGACAGACATGAAGCTGGAGTTGGCTAGGCTTCAAGACATGATGAGAAGGCCCACATGACCTCTTGTGCAATGCATGCATTATGGAAGAAACCACCTTTCAATAGAGTGCATGAATCCTAGATATAGACCTTGTGCCAATTGTAGTAGGTTTGGTCATGATGCAATGCATTGCCAATCACCAAGGTAATTGCCATACTCATAGCCTAGCAATGAACCTTATTACCTATGCAATCGACCACTATCTTTTGGAAGGGGAGCTCCACATTTGTTCTTTGACTCCTAGGCAAAGTCTGAAAGCTTGTGTACATTGAGCAAGGTCCATGAGGCCATTCACCTTGCATGCTTACTCAAACTACTCCAGAAAGCTATATGGGTCATTGTCGAAGCTGATACTTGTCTAGTTACTTAGAAACCACATGTATCTTGGTTTGACTCTGAGAACTTGGGGTGATTCTTAGTCATGCTAGCAACGAAGTTTCTAAGGCTACTTCATGCAACTCTACAACTGTATTGTCTAAGGACCGCTTTGCAAATAGCTCGCTTAGCATAAGATTAGTCATGATAAGATTTCTCAACGTAAGATTGGTCTCTATGCTCTCTCCCTCTTAGTATTTGTTCATTTTCTATTTTGGTTGGCAAGTGCTAAGAGGCATTGGAGTTTGCACATTTCTATGTCTTGCCTCAGCTTTTGGGCTTGCTGCTCTTGGTTGTAAGCAGCTATGCCTTGTAGTGCTTTCCTTGGCAACTTATGCTCTTCCTCCAAATTGGCTATGATGTCCTTGGCTAGTCTACCATGATGATTCATTTTGGTTTGTAGGTTATATCAGGTTATCTTTTGGCGTTGTTATGCGAGCAGTGATCGAGAATAAGCCTCACTCACAACCCAATAACGAGATGTTAAGGAGTGCCGGTTAGGGTAATTGACTTCATCGAATGCACAACACAACTTGAAAAGTTCAAATATTTAATAATACACCACGAACCACACACGAAAACAAGATAACACATAATGCCTCTTATAGCTCAAAAAAAATTAAAACCCGTATGCGGGTAGAGCATCACACAACCACAACACAATGAAAATACCAATACTTTGAAAATAAACTAAGTGAGATATATTTTCATACCTTAACAACCTTGAACCGATGCTCGGCACTTTTACACCCAAAAGCTCCAACTTCCAAATTGGCATGAGAAGAGCTCACTCTAGCATGCGACCCTCCACTCTCCTCTCTCACATAATACAATTGAAAGAAAGGGGAAATGCCCTTAAATCTCCATTCTCATCTCCTTATATAGTTTTCTATCCACACTCACACACATTAGGTTTTTTGCTTTCAGCTTTTGGCTTTTGCTTTTCTACTGCTTTTCACTATTTTCGTTTTTTTCTGCTCTATGCCTGTTTGCAACTTGTTTGGATCATAACTTCGTCATTTGAACTTCGAACATAGTTTTTTGGGTACTCAAAACGATTGGAACACATCTGGTCGAGAAGCTTGCGCAAGTAGAATTACAAAAATCTATCAAAAATGGATAAAAATACTAATTTTCGTAGATCGCATCATTTTTATTCATCTTTTAACTTGAACGATTTATTCCCTTCCTTGGCCTATTGTTATTGTAATTACACACACTTTCACCACACATGTCCTCTTTTTCCTTCAAGAAATACTCATTGACGATGTTAAACGTACGATCTCTTCCTTTGATCCTTGAGTCTTCAAAATAATTATTCTCTGGATATAAACCTGTTTTTTATGCAGTGTGCCCTAGCAAGAATATGGTTTTTTGAAATGAAATCCGTGCCCATACATTCATGATTTGGAAAAATATGCAATGTTGGATCCATGATATGCAACCAATCAATTGATGCTGCACATAAAAATAATGTATGCATTGAAGAAGTTATGCCTAGTCTATCTACATGTGATCGTGCGTCATGCAAAATGCAAACAAAATTTCTTGATTAATTTAAAATTTATTATCCTCACCTCTCAACTCTCATAAAAAAGATATGATATACTCCGCTCCTCCCATCCAATTCTCACAATCTCTCAAGAAAATGATGGTCCTCAAGATGTTGACTAGATATGAACAACCCATCTCTCAATTGGTGGCGTCCTTTTCACGATCCTCTAAACTCACCCAACGTCCTTACACACTCAACTAGAGGTTCCTAACTTTGTGATGAGCATCCCAAATATCGTGCGTGCAAGAAATGTGCGTCCTAAATGACATGTGCTCTCTCATGTGCGTGTGCATCTAAGATTTACTGCATATAGCTGAAGTGGACCTCATGCCATGCTAGTGCTCAATGATGGTGCAAAACGTGCATAATCCCAATCCATGGCATGGAAATATTTGATAAGAACAGGAGACGACCCGTGAGTGTAGTGCATCAACAAGTGCAAAGTGAAGTGCTCGTGAATCCATAATCCCTATAATGCAAGAGTCTTGACAAGAAAACATACCTAGCTCCTCAATGTTCAGTAGCTATTGAAAAACACAAGCTTCATCCTGTTCAAAAAAATACCAAGCTCGACCAAGGCTATCAAGTTTCACACTCAACAAATCAAACAAAATGATAGAAACAAATCCTAAGCTAGACAAACACAAGAAATCCAATTACGAAACAACAAAACAAACTGTCACGCAAACAACTAAGCTAGCAGAAATTAAACCTAACTACAATTTGACTAAGGCTTTTCAGTTTTCAGAGAAATGCTTGATAGCGCCGCACTCAAATGGAGTCACAATTATCCAAGTCCCACTACCACTCAAAAAATCCAAGTCCTTAGTCTGCGAATCCAAATCATGTAAAATACACAAGCTTCCACAAATCTCCGCACCTCTGAAGTAGTCGAGCAATACTCTGCAATCCTACTTATGCCATCCACCTTTGTAGGTGAAGGCTTCCTGCCATAATATCCAACCATATGCCCAACTATGATGACTTCATTAACACCAAAGACAGATTTCAGCCCTGAAAGAGTCAAATTTACCTCCTCTAATCGTGTCAATATTTGCTCACAAGCAACCAAGTGGTCAGCCACAAACTGTCTACATCCATGCAAATCAAGACTTTCATTCTTTTCTTCTTCTGCACAACCCTTAATAGGCACATCATCTAGAAAAGGCATGGTATACTGCGGAATATAGTCTCGTAGAACTCTATGCATAGCATTCATCATATGAGCAACTGAGTTTGTGGCACCTTGAGGCAAGGTACACATCCTCACAAGACCAATAGGTGTCCGCATAGTAGTAATATCCTTGCTTTCCAAGGCAAGCTGAAATTGATCATAACCTGAATACAAGTCACCTAGAGAATAGATGGCTCGTCCTGCAAAAGCCTCAGCAAATTCATCCACAACTGGACCTGTTCCCACATTCCTGATTGTCACTTTTTTCACGGGCTGCATCTCCTGAATAAATCTCAAAGTACCATTCTTCTTTGGTACAGTAAATCACCTGTTAGAATAGGGTGCAGAAGAGGGTTCCAAAATCCCCATCTTAATCTTCTCATTCAGCAACTCTATCAGCTTTGGCAAGTGTGCCTTAGGCACAGGTATAGGACGTATATTCGATGGTACATAAGGAACAGTGAAGATGACCATAGGTGCAACCAATTCGGGGCTAATGCAGCCAATTTCATGTGGAAAGAAAGTAAATGCCTTACCATGACGTCCAAGCATCTCTCTAAAACATTCTTTTTCCACTGAAAGCAAGAAATAATCATTTCCAATCTTCAGTTCTGCAAGAGTTTCAGCTGTAAATTTATGTCCAATATTTGCAGGATCTCTCAACATAGGCTGCTTCATAGCTTTTTCAATCTGCTCATCACTATCAGGAGGAAGCGGCCCTGCAACCGGCTTAACCTTCTTATCAACTATTTTATACTTCGTGTCAACCTTGGCATCATTCAAGCACTCTTTTCTTTGTTGCAATTTTTGCAAATTTTCAGCAACTCTCAACTCTGTTGGCTGAAAAATTTCAACCCTTTGCTCTATAGACTGCATGGGTGCAGCTTGAAACTCTGTATGCTGAAATTTTTCAGCATTCAACTCTGTTGGCTGAATGGATTCAGCCCTCGGCTCTATGGACCGCATGGGTGCAGCCTCATACTCCATATGTTGAATTTTTCCAGCATTTAACTCTATTGGCTGAATGATTTCAGCCCTCTGCAACTCTGTTAGCTGATCAAGATTAGCCATAAATTCAGTTTGCTGAGTTTTCTCAGCCTCTAACTCTACTTTCAGCATAAAATCAAAAATTTCCTGAAACATATCCAAGGTTTGCACAGGTATGATCTTTGAACCCTTACATACATCAGTTTTCAGCATCACTCCCATCTCAAACAATGTATCTCCATAAGACATCCCTTCATACAATCCATCTACATGCTCTTCTACTTGCAAAATACCTGCATTCTTCAATTCTTTCTCCTTACAACCAATATACTGCCTGGCAGCTCTAGGCAAATCTGAAATTTTCTAATAACTCACTGAACTATCTGAAGAAAAATCAACAAAATTATTGGAGAAAGACTGGCTGCCAGGAGGCGAGATCTCCTCTTTTCTCCACTCCGTACCATTGGCGTCTCGCAAGACAGCGGTACCTAATGAAAATCCAACTCCTTCGCAGGTAGTGGTGCCTCCCGCAAGGAGTCATTGTTTCTCGGATGATTTACCCCAACAGTCATAAACTGAACAGCTCCCATACCATCTTTACTGCGTATCCGTGGATAAGCTGACCCGTTATCCATCACTTTTGTTTCCATTCTTGCTTTTCTAATGAAAGGTTGTCCAAGAATAATCAGATAAGAGCAAGAATCCTGAACAAAGCAATGATAATCCTCTTCAACATTACCAATATAAATTCTGATACTCCGACAAGCAGCATACATATCACCAGAAGTATTATTGGCGGCTCTCATGCGCCAACCATGCTCTGCATCCATAGGCCACTTGCCACTCTCATAAACACCTCGAGCAATAAGATTAATCTCAGAACCATGATCGACTAAAGCAATCAAAGGAATTTGTTTCTCTCCAATCCTTACCACCGTCTTAGTGGTTGCTCTAGCCCAATGACTTCGTGAAAAATGGCTGTGAGGAATGAGAATAGGGGTATCATCATCTTCATACTGCATAGGCTGAACTATTTTCTCCAATTGCGGATTAATAGAAGCATTCTCAACCATCACTGCATCATCATGCTCTTCCCCAAGAGCTTCATGCCTCAATCCCTGTAAAGCAGGTCCCTCCATCGCATGTCGTTTCCTTCGCAGAAGATTCTGCATCTGATCCTGTATTTCTCTTCTAGCAATCCCAAGAGCTTCTCCAACAGTAAGAGTAACTTCACTATTCAAAATTCTTTCATGAAAAATCTTACTCATATCCGTCTGCATATCAAGGTCTGACAAGAGCTTGAATCATGGCTCCTTTCTTGGTTGCCTCTTTTCTTTCATCTGCTTGTCTCCCATAGGTTGTTTAGGACCTAATTGAGCTGGAGAACTTGACATAGGTGGATCTGTAAGAGGTAGTGAAACAAAGTCACCCGCTCTAGTCTTTTTGGAGGTGCTGGGACCCTCCTCATCTCTTCTTCTCTTTTCCTCAACCATGGCATCTAAACCCTATGTTTTAGCCATATAAGCAAAAATAGAATACCTGTCAACAGGAGAATCCCATCCCGTTTCTCCTCGGATGCTGGAGCCCACACAAGTCATAGTAGATGCCTGAACTTTTCCTATTCTTGCTATCTCCAAGGCAGAGGACTATAAAGCAGAGTCTCCATCTGATTTCTGCTCAAGCTGGACTCCATAAGCTGAAGCATCTCCTCTAACACTCACATAAGCTGATCATGTAGCCATATCATCAACAAGTTTCTTCATGCCTCCCTTACCGAAGTTCGTGTCAGGAGGAGCGCCAGTCTCTGTCAGCCATATCTTCCCATCTTGTCCCCAGAACACTACATTCTTCTTACGCGCTTCCTGAAAAGCATCACAATCTCTGCAGTGTTGGTGCTCTGTACTATCGCACCAAATACATCGTCTCCCTTTTCTTTGACCAGCTGGAAAAGCAGTCGTTGGAGCAGGTGCTACAGCTCGTGTACTGACATAAGTTGCTCCTTTAACTTACCAACTTCAACTTTGACTACTTCAATCGTCAAATCTGCCAAGCCTTGAATAACATCATCTATAGATAAGGGCACTGGAGCTGGTGGATTCACAGTAGGAGGAGTAGGCTTAGGCAAAGAAGTTGCAGCAGGGGTAGAAGAAGAAGTCTCCAAGGATTTTTCAGAAACTGATCCTGTATTACAATGCAATCGTACTCTCCTGCGCTGCTTCTTAACAAGAGTATTCACAGCATCAATGACATGTCTCCACTCGGTCTTTAAACCTGAATCAGTAGCTTGATCTTCCATAAGATCATCCAATTTTTTGTGTAAATAAGCATCAACAGCTTGTAAAAATAACTCTACTTTCTGCATCTCCAAAGCTTGCTGCTCAGTTTCATCCAACTGATCATAGCGGCTCTCAAACTCTCGTAGAAGAGTGGTAACTGAAAGTCCCTTATTAGGCATAAAAACCCATGCTAAGAAATTCATGCGATTCATAAGACCTGTATCCTCTAGGAAATATTCATCTTTTAATGCCTTCTTAAACTCTGCCCCAACCTGCATGTGTTTCTTGAATTTTTGAAATTCGGACTTCAAGACCACAGACCACGATCCGCAAGAAGTAGCGGCTCCAAACATCTTGAGAAACCCCAAAAAACTTCATCTTTTCTTCGTATAAATGCAGGTAAGTTGACACTTGCTGGCCATTAAACTGCTTCATCTCCTGTTGGACAGCTTTCAAGGCATCCATAGCATCACTATCACGTTTCGCGTGAGATTGTTGCTGCATATAAATGGTAAATGACTGAAATAGGTTCTTCATGACATTATCATCTGTTATCTCTTCTTGCGAGTCTCCCATCTTGTTGAAAAGTGACGCAGCACTTTCACGTCAGGTTCACCAGAAATGTCGTAGAGTTCACGCAAGGGCTGCAGAACACGGGGTTCTAGATACAACAAGAGAAGAGGCTAACAGGAAGAACTCGAATATTTGATGCCAAAGTTCGGTATATTTCTTGTCAAGAGAGTTACATGCGGTCCATGTTCAGAAAAAGCTGAAGTATCTCATAAATTGTCTTGCATTCCGATGTATGATCTCAGTTACATTAAATAAAATAAT
Source organism: Lygodium microphyllum (assembly GCF_053477565.2). NCBI lineage: Eukaryota > Viridiplantae > Streptophyta > Polypodiopsida > Schizaeales > Lygodiaceae > Lygodium > Lygodium microphyllum. The sequence continues at coordinate 83,062,156 of NC_141136.1, read as the reverse complement.
GGCATTAACTAATAATCCAGTTCTGAGGAAAAGTGATGAGTTCTGGCAGAGGGCAGATTGACATTTAGATCTGATGCAGCTGATATTGCTGATTGAGAAAATGATGCTACTGAGGCAACACGGGGTTCTAGATACAACAAGAACGGGATGCTACTGAGGCTACTGAGAAAATGATGCTCTTGTTGTATCTAGAACACGGGGTTCTAAATACAACAAGAGAAGAGGCTAACAGGAAGAACTCAAATATTTGATGCCAAAGTTCAGTATATTTCTTGTCAAGAGAGTTACATGCGGTCCATGTTCAGAAAAAGCTGAAGTATCTCATAAATTGTCTTGCATTCCGATGTATGATCTTAGTTACATTAAATAAAATAATGGCATTAACTAATAATCCAGTTCTGAGGAAAAGTGATGAGTTCTGGCAGAGGGCAGATTGACATTTAGATCTAATGTAGCTGATACTGCTGATTGAGAAAATGATGCTACTGAGGCAACACCTGAAGATACTCAACTAGTTGTGGATGCTGAACCTGTTGATGAAAATACCCCTGTTGAAGGAGAGAGTTAGTAGCTTAGGCATTAGGTACAGCTGTAAGGACTTGCTGTTGTCGTAGTTTCTGCATTTTGGAATTATCTGGAGAGGACACAATGGTAGGTCTAGATTGTCACACAAAGTAGAAATTCATAAGGCATGTGCCTCTTTCAAGAGAGGAACAAGCTTGTTCTGAGAATGCAGGGCCACTATGTCATCACAGCCGCCAATATGCTTTCCACCAATAAACACGCTGGGAACTGTTCTCTGGTGAATCCATTCAGCTAGAGTAGCCTATATGTCAGTCCAATCACTTTCCTGATCAAGCTCAACAACCTTGGTCTTTGCAACGAGGGATGCCAAAAGGTCCTTTACACGCTTGCAGTACGGGCAATATGTCTTGCTGCATCATGCAACCAACAAAACATCCGGCAAAACATTGCTAGCCTTTCTACCCTGACTTGCAGAGTTGCAGACTTATGTGACTTGCAAAGTTGCGGACTTGCAGAACTTAGTCGATTTAACTGACTTGCAGAACTTTACCTGAAGATACTTGCTGAACTTGATTAATTGGGTGTGACCTGGAGTTTGTGGCTTGCAGGATTGTAGGACTTAGGTAACTAAGCTTAATTGATTAAGCTTAAAGCTTAATAAGCATAAACGGCGCAGATCGTGAGGGGGGGGCATTTTTTTATGACGCCGCGAAAAATTCGGAGGTCCTCAGAGACCTCGCATTGAGAATTGGAAGCTTAAAGCTTCTTAAAGCTTTCTAAGCTTTAAAGCTTAAAGCTTGAAAAGTATGAAATTGATGACTTATCTCTGTTTATCAATGACTTGATGAAGGAGATTTGGAAGTGGTCCTCCATCGCTGTAGCCCGGTCCTTCGCGATCGAATAACAGAAACAGGGGTTCTTGATCGCCAGAAGTCTGCCTATATCGACGGTTCGCGACGAGATTGACCGTAGAGCCCGATCATTCTAGAAGCTCCGCCTTCGCACGAGATGGATAGCGATTGGAAGCTCTTGATCTCAGCTCCGCTCTGATACCACTGGTGCGCAGATCGGATGCTGTATGCTGGCGTAGTGAATGCCGGAAGGTCCCCAAGAATAATGAACTCTACTTTTTGCACAAGTTACAAGGTAAAAAGCATGAACGACAAGAGCAAGAAACCAATTGGGTGCAATCTCCCCCCATGCCTTGTGTGAGCGCTCCACAAAGCATGTATTTTATGTATATTTCATCTTCATGCTCAATAATAGCCCAATTTACAAAAATATAGCAAGCTTTTAGCTTTTCGAGTTTGCTTTAACACAAAAATAAGAATAAAGCTAATGGACGGTGCCCAAAGAGTCTGGCATGCCCAATACAATATCCAAATAGAAATAACATAACCGTGCGCCCATGCTCATACAAAATAATAATAAATAATCGATGCCTCACTAAATAGGCATGACAAAATATAGGCGTGGCGCCTATCAAAATATAATCCATAAATCGAATACTCGCTATTCTCCAATGCTTTCGTCCGCCACTGCTGCTATCTCTACACATCAACTGAAGCATTCACAATCGTTAGTAAAGTAATACAATTAAACCGACAAAAGTGAATACCTAGTAGTCTTCAGCTACATAAATAAATCAATTGGTTAGAAATAAGTCCTAACCTTAATTTATTACGAGTGCACACTCTAAACTCATAAACGTTTATTAATTTAATATGCATTTTGTGGAATCACCCGCTATGGAATCACCCATGTACACACTAAATTAATGAAACGCCCGAAAAGGACAGGCGTCCCCATCACCTTCTCCCACAAAGAATCCACTTTGTGTATGAGCCCCGGTCATCAAAGTTTATGGAATCCACCGTAAAACCTCACGGAATCCACCGTGGAATATGCCTCCTGGCATCAATAAGAGAAAGCATGGCTATTTCCAAAAGAAAGGAAAATGGAAACTACTTTTTCATTTTATGATGCAGAGAGGATTCTGTGAGTCACCAAAGCAATGTGAGGATAAGATTTAATGACCTTATGTTGGGCAAGAGCACAATGGCTTGATTGCCCACTCTATTGTTGAGAAACCATGTCTTCTTTATGAAATAGAAATTATACCTTCAAAGGTAAAGGAAGATGTGAAAAGAATTCTCACCTCAAAATAACTCATTTCCAAAGAAGTGTGTGAGTATTATAATGGCTGCAAGGCAAGTCCATTAGGTTCAGATTTCCAACCATCTGTATACCCTTGACTTTCAAGCAAGAGCCAAGATATCTGTTTGGATAATGAGGTGGAAGACTATGATGAAGATGAAGAGATAGAAGAGAAACATGAAGGTGGAGGGGCTCATCCTGCAGGAGTTGATAGCTATTCTATTTCCCACAAGAATCACAACCAAACCTTAAGAATGCCTGAAGAAAAAAATATATCAGTGTCACTGCGCACACACACTTTGCAACTTGAATCCTCAACTGGTAAACCTACCCTTCTAGTAGAGCCTCGCAACATGACAACTACAGAAAGAAGATTGATGAGAACACACAGTGCAACTTGAAAAAGAGAAGCTTGCACTTTAATCTCAAGCTTTAGATCTTGAGAAGCAATGCTTTAAATGGCAAAGTCTAAGCAGCATGAAAGAGAGAGAGTGTTTGTGAGAAAGAAGAAGAATGGCAATTGTTGGGTGATGTCATGGTGATGCAGGGTGACCACACTGAATAAGGACGTAACCTTATGAAAGAACAACTACTAGTAAGAGGTTTCCTGTTGAACTTGTGCTTTGGGTGGCCGTCCAACTTCTAGTGGCACTAGAGCTTATGGTGGCATGAGTGCAGCTAGATCACCAGCGTCAATCTAATCGACTTGATACACCTAGCGTAAAAAATAGTCGTTGCCATCGACAATATGGCGATGAGCATGAGTAGGATGCTGTCGTGGTTGGTTGATGCTCATCCTATGCATCATTGTAGTGAGCTGCTTCCAAGCATTCCAAGCCATATACTCACTTGCCTCTAATTGCATCAACCAATCTGATGTGTGCATTAGTGATGTGGACAAGACAACAACTTCCTGAAATAAAGGATGGTGATATATCTGTTTGGAGATTAAAATTTTGGCACAACTATGACGGCATTTAGAACGTTGTGATGACGGAATTGATAAGAAGGATGCCGAAAGCTATTTGATTATAGGTTTAAACATTTATGTTTTATCCTTTAAAAAAAGCTAAGGTTTGAAAAGCCTTAGGATTTTATAAAAAAGCTAAAAGCACGACGTGTGAAGATGGAAGAAGAAAAACTATATAATGGGGACACAATGAGAGCCTTAGAGCCATCAATTCAAGGGAGAGAGCCTAGAGGTTGAGCTTGAATCCCTCACCTCCTTGAAGATCTCACTTCAAATTCAAGAGTGTAGGCTTGAGGTGGAGCTTGTATCCCTTGCCTTCTTCAAAGTTTGCCATCGCATTTAGGAGTGAAGGATTGAGGTTCAAGCTCCAAGCCCCTCGCCTACATTCAAGTATCCGTTGCAAGTGGTTTATGAAGATTGGCATGAGTTGAGCTGTAAGATTCTCACCTACTTTTGAAGATTTTCATCAAATTCCATGAAGTGGCTTCTGAGTCGAGCTATGAGCTCCTTGCCCTCTTCGAATTTCTCATCATTAATTCTATAAGAGTGGGTTGAGTTTTGTGCCACGAATCCCATGCAACATCGAGCTAATTAAGACTATTGTATAGAAGAGAAGCACCACGCTTGACTTGAGGAATGGTTTACTTATTTTTGACTTTATTGTTGTAATAACTAGGGCTGAATCCTATTTGGTCAGTGTGTATGCTCTATCTATGTGTCAGTGCTGCTTCTCGGGTGATTCATATGCCTACACCGATGTAAACAGAGGTTTCCAAATGTCTTGTATTGCTCTAGAATGCCTCTTGAGCTTTGATCAAGCTCTATCTTGGTTGGTATTTGATTGAAATTGGTCTATAGTGGCATGCTTTGTGACAGTCATTATGCTTATGGTCCATGCTTGACCCTTCAATACATGCTTTGATATGTATATTAGAAATACATGCTAGTTATATTGTTTATATTTGATTGCCACTTGGAACTTAATTTGGGCTTTTATTTCCATACTTTGGATCTCTTGGACTCAATGGAAAAGAGAGACTGCATAATTGTTGAAGTTGTAAATCATGAGTCTATGTTTGCCTTATCTGTGAATTGTCATTATCATTCATGCCAACAAAGGGTTTTCCTTTTGAATAGATTGTGGTGGTAGATGTGGATAAAGTAATTGTAGTTAGCAAGCAACCATTTCTTGAATGAGTATGTTAGAGCTTGAGTGCAAGAGATGAAAGACCAAGATGGCATGAATTTTTGAATCACAAGAATACCTTTAGAGTGGTGGATGTTAACCCCTCTATTCTATAGTCAAGTGAGGTATTAGAGCTATCTCTATTGCCTTCTTGCTTACAGTTTCTTCATGGTATTAGAGCCTGATATGCTCTGTGACATTTGTCAAGTAAAAATATTATAGATGTATTGCTGAAGAAGCATGTATAGAGAAAAAGGGGCTAGCAATGGAGTTCAACAATTGGTGAGAATTGAGTGACCAAGTGTTGACTCATGTTTATGCCCCAACCTCCACAACGAGTGATCTTTTTGAGCCACCTTGTCTAGATCGATGATGGTAACCTAGCACCATTAATTAGTGCTCCAAAATCCCTCCAATATGTAAAGAATCGTGTAATATATGATCAAAGTCTCCAACTTTGGCTTTCATCGGCTTGGTTAGTAAGCTAACTAAATTTCGAGTTGGCAGCTTATTAAACACTTCTTGTGCTTTTGCAAGCAAGCTAAGTTCAACGCACATATCTACCAATACAATGCCATGACTACTATATCATGTGTATTTCTTAGCCCTTCTATGCCACTTCTATGCATCCACATGTCTTGAAGATACAACCAAAAGTGACTAAATAAGCCCCATCTTGTGTACCTTGGTATGTATCTTTTTTCCCTTCTTTGATACAAGCTTTCATAATGCAAGTATCTATATACACATAGAGCTAGGCAATAGCAACACAGATGTCCTTTTTAAGAAACCTTATCTTGATGATATCTATATGCATCATGCTGCCTCAATGGAGGTCTTACAAAGCTTCTTTGACTTCATAGCTAATTAGGTGGAAAACATGCAAACCCCTACTAGCCATTACTAAAACCTCTTCTTCCACACTGTCTTTCATGTGCTACATATCCTTATTCTTCTAATCCCCACTAAAATCAATAGATTGCATGCTATCATTTTTCCTATAAGATTTGCTAATGTGAAGGGTTCCTAATCTATAAGAGAGCTAATTCATATTCAAAGAACCACATAGAAGCTTGAAGAAGAATTCAAATAAAATAAAAGTATGTTCTACACAATGCATACTAGATGTTCTATACAAATGTACTTGTGTGTTCACACTTGCACTTCAATTTCTCCACACACAATATGTACATGTGGACTAATGTATTGCATCTTACTCTCACACCTGTACAAATTGCCCCAAAGACCTTGTACCCTAGCTCTTATCCTAAGGTACTTGAATGTGTGTGTACAAATGCATCTACAATGTGTGAAAGTATTTGCACTCTTGTCCAAGAATCGTGCAAATTTGGCCTTATATATTACCTAAGTGCATAAGGTAATCATCTACTTCAATATGTCTAAGTAATCGAGTGGATAAGGTGTTCTTTTAGTAAAATGCTATGAGCCATAATGACATGGGATGGCCATTTTCTAGCTTGCCATCCTAGACCTAGCTTATCCTCAAACCAACCCACATCCCAATCCCATCCACTTATAAGAGCCCACATCCCCATTCCTATTCCCATTCCCAAAACCATCCACATCACTATGCTATGAGCACTAAGTAGTAGAGTGTGATGGTGGTATAGTGTCTAAGTATTATATAATCATGTGCTAATGCTACCTAGAGTGATTCATGAGTGCCTAATGTGGCCTAAATTGCTGAGTGAGGTTATTGTTATAAAAAAATGAAGTTCTCAATGTGGTCAAAGGGTGCCTCGTGATCAAGGGTAAGAGACTGGAGATGGTAAAGTAAGTTGAAATAAGGTGCATGATTGTGCAACTACGTTGTCGTAGAGTTCACGCAAGGGCTGCAGAACACGGGGTTCAAGATAGAGGCTAACAGGAAGAACTCAAATATTTGATGCCAAAGTTCACTATATTTCTTGTCAAGAGAGTTACATGCGGTCCATGTTCAGAAAAAGCTGAAGTATCTCATAAACTATTTTGCATTCCGATGTATGATCTTAGTTACATTAAACATAATAATGGCATTAACTAATAATCCAGTTCTGAGGAAAAGTGATGAGTTCTGGCAGAGGGCAGATTGACATTTAGATCTGATGCAGCTGATATTGCTGATTCAGAAAATGATGCTGCTGAGGCAACACCTAAAGATACTCAACTAGTTGTGGATGCTGAACCTGTTGATGAAAATACCCCTGTTGAAAGAGAGAGTTAGTAGCTTAGGCGTTAGGTACAACTGTAAGGACCTGCTATTGTCGTAGATTCTGCATTTTGGAATTATCTGGAGAGGACACAATGGTAGGTCCAGATTGTCACACAAAGTAGAAATTCATAAGGCATGTGCCTCTTTCAAGAGGGGAACAAGCTTGTTCTGAGAATGCCGGGCCGCTGTGTCATCACAGCCGCCAATATGCTTTCCACCAATAAACACGCTGGGAACTGTTCTCTGGTGAATCCATTCAGCTAGAGCAGCCTGTATGTCAGCCCAATCACTTTCCTGATCAAGCTCAACAACCTTGGTCTTTGCAACGAGGGATGCCAAAAGGTCCTTTACACGCTTGCAGTACGGGCAATATGTCTTGCTGCATCATGCAACCAACAAAACATCCGGCAAAACATTGCTAGCCTTTCTACCCTAACTTGCGGAGTTGCAGACTTATGTGACTTGCAAAGTTGCAGACTTGCAGAACTTAGTCGATTTAACTGACTTGCAGAACTTGACCTGAAGATACTTGCTGAACTTGATTAATTGGGTGTGACCTGGAGTTTGTGTCTTGCAGGATTGTAGAACTTAGGTAACTAAGCTTAATTGATTAAGCGTAAAGCTTAATAAGCATAAACGGCGCAGATCGTGAGGGGGGGGCCGTTTTTTTATGACGCCGCGAAAAATTCGGAGGTCCTCAGAGACCTCGCGTTGAGAATTGGAAGCTTAAAGCTTCTTAAAGCTTTCTAAGCTTTAAAGCTTAAAGCTTGAAAAGTATGAAATTGATGACTTATCTCTGTTTATCCACGACTTGATGAAGGAGATTTGGAAGTGGTGCTCCATCGCTGTAGCCCGGTCCTTCGCGATCGAATAACAGAAACAGGGGTTCTTGATCGCCAGAAGTCTGCCTATATCGACGGTTCGCGACGAGATTGACCGTGGAGCTCTTGATCTCACCTCCGCTCTGATACCACTGGTGCGCAGATCGGACGCTGTATGCTCGCGTAGTGAATGCCGGAAGGTCCCCAAGAACAATGAAATCTACTTTTTGCAAAGGGGACAAGGTAAAAAGCATGAACGACAAGAGCAAGAAACCAATTGGGTGCAATCTCCCCCCATGCCTTGTGTGAATGCTCCACAAAGCATGTATTTTATGTATATTTCATCTTCATGCTCAATAATAGCCCAATTTAGAAAAATATAGCAAGCTTTTAGCTTTTTGAGTTTGCTTTAACACAAAAATAAGAATAAAGCTAATGGACGGTGCCCAAAGAGTCCGGCACGCCCAATACAATATCCAAATAGAAATAACATAACCGTGCGCCCATGCGCATACAAAATAATAATAAATAATCGATGCCTCAATAAATAGGCATGACAAAATATAGGCGTGGCGCCTATCAAAATATAATCCATAAATCGAATACTCGCTATTCTCCAATGCTTTCCTCCGCCAACTGCTGCTATCTCTACACATCAACTGAAGCATTCACAATCGTTAGTAAAATAATACAATTAAACCGACAAAAGTGAATACCTAGCAGTCTTCAGCTACATAAATAAATCAATTGGTTAGAAATAAATCCTAACCTTAATTTATTACGAGTGCGCACTCTAAACTCATAAACGTTTATTAATTTAATATGCATTTTGTGGAATCACCCGCTATGGAATCACCCATGTACACACTAAATTAATGAAACGCCCGAAAAGGACAGGCGTCCCCATCAACTTCTCGCACAAAGAATCCACTTTGTGTATGAGCCCCGGTCATCAAAGTTTATGGAATCCACCGTAAAACCTCACGGAATCCACCGTGGAATATACCTCCTGGCATCAATAAGAGAAAGCATGGCTATTTCCAAAAGAAAGGAAAATGGAAACTACTTTTTCATTTTATGATGCAGAGAGGATTCTGTGAGTCACCAAAGCAATGTGAGGATAAGATTTAATGACCTTATGTTGGGCAAGAGCACAATGGCTTGATTGCCCACTCTATTGTTGAGAAACCATGTATGTTTTATAAAAAAGAAATTATACCTTCAAAGGTAAAGGAAGATGTGAAAGGAATTCTCACCTCAAAATAACTCATTTCCAAAGAAGTGTGTGAGTATTATAATGGCTGCAAGGCAAGTCCATTAGGTTCAGATTTCCAACCATCTGTATACCCTTGACTTTCAAGCAAGAGCCAAGATATCTGTTTGGATAATGAGGTGGAAGACTATGATGAAGATGAAGAGATAGAAGAGAAACATGAAGGTGGAGGGGCTCATCCTGCAGGAGTTGATAGCTATTCTATTTCCCACAAGAATCACAACCAAACCTTAAGAATGCCTGAAGAAAAAAATATATCAGTGTCACTGCGCACACACACTTTGCAACTTGAATCCTCGACTGGTAAACCTACCCTTCTAGTAGAGCCTCGCACCATGACAACTACAGAAAGAAGATTGATGAGAACACACAGTGCAACTTGAAAAAGAGAAGCTTGCACTTTAATCTCAAGCTTTAGATCTTGAGAAGCAATGCTTTAAATGGCAAAGTCTAAGCAGCATGAAAGAGAGAGAGTGTTTGTGAGAAAGAAGAAGAATGGCAATTGTTGGGTGATGTCATGGTGATGCAGCGTGACCACACTCAATAAGGACGTAACCTTATGAAAGAACAACTACTAGTAAGAGGTTGCTTGTTGAGCTTGTGCTTTGGGTGGCCGTCGAACTTCTAGTGGCACTAGAGCTTATGGTGGCATGAGTGCAGCTAGATCACCAGCGTCAATCTAATCGACTTGATACACCTAGCGTAAAAAATAGTCGTTGCCATCGACAATATGACGATGAGCATGAGTAGGATGCTGTCGTGGTTGGTTGATGCTCATCCTATGCATCATTGTAGTGAGCTGCTTCCAAGCATTCCAAGCCATATACTCACTTGCCTCTAATTGCATCAACCAATCTGATGTGTGCATTAGTGATGTGGACGAGACAACAACTTCCTGAAATAAAGGATGGTGATATATCTGTTTGGAGATTAAAATTTTGGCACAACTATGACGGCATTTGGAACGTTGTGATGACGGAATTGATAAGAAGGATGCCGAAAGCTATTTGATTATAGGTTTAAACATTTATGTTTTATCCTTTAAAAAAAGCTAAGGTTTGAAAAGCCTTAGGATTTTATAAAAAAGCTAAAAGCACGACGTGTGAAGATGGAAGAAGAAAAACTATATAATGGGGACACAATGAGAGCCTTAGAGCCATCAATTCAAGGGAGAGAGCCTAGAGGTTGAGCTTGAATCCCTCACCTCCTTGAAGATCTCACTTCAAATTCAAGAGTGTAGGCTTGAGGTGGAGCTTGTATCCCTTGCCTTCTTCAAAGTTTGCCATCGCATTTAGGAGTGAAGGATTGAGGTTCAAGCTCCAAGCCCCTCGCCTACATTCAAGTATCCGTTGCAAGTGGTTTATGAAGATTGGCATGAGTTGAGCTGTAAGATTCTCACCTACTTTTGAAGATTTTCATCAAATTCCATGAAGTGGCTTCTGAGTCGAGCTATGAGCTCCTTGCCCTCTTCGAATTTCTCATCATTAATTCTATAAGAGTGGGTTGAGTTTTGTGCCACGAATCCCATGCAACATCGAGCTAATTAAGACTATTGTATAGAAGAGAAGCACCACGCTTGACTTGAGGAATGGTTTACTTATTTTTTACTTTATTATTGTAATAACTAGGGCTGAAGCCTATTTGGTCAGTGTGTATGCTCTATCTATGTGTCAGTGCTGCTTCTCGGGTGATTCATATGACTACACCGATGTAAACAGAGGTTTCCAAATGTCTTGTATTGCTCTAGAATGCCTCTTGAGCTTTGATCAAGCTCTATCTTGGTTGGTATTTGATTGAAATTGGTCTATAGTGGCATGCTTTATGATAGTCATTATGCTTATGGTCCATGCTTGACCCTTCAATACATGCTTTGATATGTATATTAGAAATACATGCTAGTTATATTGTTTATATTTGATTGCCACTTGGAACTTAATTTGGGCTTTTATTTCCATACTTTGGATCTCTTGGACTCAATGGAAAAGAGAGATTGCATAATTGTTGAAGTTGTAAATCATGAGTCTATGTTTGCCTTATCTGTGAATTGTCATTATCATTCATGCCAACAAAGGGTTTTCCTTTTGAATAGATTGTGGTGGTAGATGTGGATAAAGTAATTGTAGTTAGCAAGCAACCATTTCTTGAACGAGTATGTTAGAGCTTGAGTACAAGAGATGAAAGACCAAGATGGCATGAATTTTTGAATCACAAGAATACCTTTAGAGTGGTGGATGTTAACCCCTCTATTCTATAGTCAAGTGAGGTATTAGAGCTATCTCTATTCCCTTCTTGCTTACAGTTTCTTCATGGTATTAGAGCCTGATATGCTCTGTGACATTTGTCAAGTAAAAATATTATAGATGTATTGCTGAAAAAGCATGTATAGAGAAAAAGGGGCTAGCAATGGAGTTCAACAATTGGTGAGAATTGAGTGACCAAGTGTTGACTCATGTTTATGCCCCAACCTCCACAACGAGTGATCTTTTTGAGCCACCTTGTCTAGATCGATGATGGTAACCTAGCACCATTATATAGTGCTCCGAAATCCCTCCAATATGTAAAGAGTCGTGTAATATATGATCAAAGCCTCCAACTTTGGCTTTCATCGGCTTGGTTAGTAAGCTAACTAAATTTCGAGTTGGCAGCTTATTAAACACTTCTTGTGCTTTTGCAAGCAAGCTAAGTTCAATGCACATATCTACCAATACAATGCCACGACTACTATATCATGTGTATTTCTTAGCCCTTCTATGCCACTTCTATGCATCCACATGCCTTGAAGATGCAACCAAAAGTGACTAAATAAGCCCCATCTTGTGTACCTTGGTATGTATCTTTTTTCCCTTCTTTGATACAAGCTTTCATAATGCAAGTATCTATATACACATAGAGCTAGGCAACAGCAACACAGATGTCCTTTTTAAGAAACCTTATCTTGATGATATCTATATGCATCATGCTGCCTCAATGGAGGTCTTACAAAGCTTCTTTGACTTCATAGCTAATTAGGTGGAAAACATGCAAACCCCTACTAGCCATTACTAAAACCTCTTCTTCCACACTATCTTTCATGTGCTACATATCCTTATTCTTCTAATCCCCACTAAAATCAATAGATTGCATGCTATCATTTTTCCTATAAGATTTGCTAATGTGAAGGGTTCCTAATCTATAAGAGAGCTAATTCATATTCAAAGAACCACATAGAAGCTTGAAGAAGAACTCAAATAAAATAAAAGTATGTTCTACACAATGCATACTAGATGTTCTATACAAATGTACTTGTGTGTTCACACTTGCACTTCAATTTCTCCACACACGATATGTACATGTGGACTAATGTATTGCATCTTACTCTCACACCTGTACAAATTGCCCCAAAGACCTTGTACCCTAGTTCTTATCCTAAGGTACTTGAATGTGTGTGTACAAATGCATCTACAATGTGTGAAAGTATTTGCACTCTTGTCCAAGAATCGTGCAAATTTGGCCTTATATATTACCTAAGTGCATAAGGTAATCATCTACTTCAATATGTCTAAGTAATCGAGTGGATAAGGTGTTCTTTTAGTAAAATGCTATGAGCCATAATGACATGGGATGGCCATTTTCTAGCTTGCCATCCTAGACCTAACTTATCCTCAAACCAACCCACATCCCAATCCCATCCACTTATAAGAGCCCACATCCCCATTCCTATTCCCATTCCCAAAACCATCCACATCACTATGCTATGAGCACTAAGTAGTAGAGCGTGATGGTGGTATAGTGTCTAAGTATTATATAATCATGTGCTAATGCTACCTAGAGTGATTCATGAGTGCCTAATGTGGCCTAAATTGCTAAGTGAGGTTATTGTTATAAAAAAATGAAGTTCTCAATGTGGTCAAAGGGTGCCTCGTGATCAAGGGTAAGAGACTGGAGATGGTAAAGTAAGTTGAAATAAGGTGCATGATTGTGCAACTACGTTGTTGTAGAGTTCACGCAAGGGCTGCAGAACACGGGGTTCAAGATAGAGGCTAACAGGAAGAACTCAAATATTTGATGCCAAAGTTCACTATATTTCTTGTCAAGAGAGTTACATGCGGTCCATGTTTAGAAAAAGCTGAAGTATCTCATAAACTGTTTTGCATTCCGATGTATGATCTCAGTTACATTAAACATAATAATGGCATTAACTAATAATCCAGTTCTGAGGAAAAGTGATGAGTTCTGGCAGAGGGCATATTGACATTTAGATCTGATGCAGCTGATATTGCTGATTCAGAAAATGATGCTGCTGAGGCAACACCTGAAGATACTCAACTAGTTGTGGATGCTGAACCTGTTGATGAAAATACCCCTGTTGAAGGAGAGAGTTAGTAGCTTAGGCGTTAGGTACAATTGTAAGGACCTGCTGTTGTCGTAGATTCTGCATTTTGGAATTATCTGGAGAGGACACAATGGTAGGTCCAGATTGTCACACAAAGTAGAAATTCATAAGGCATGTGCCTCTTTCAAGAGGAGAACAAGCTTGTTCTGAGAATGCCGGGCCGCTGTGTCATCACAGCCGCCAATATGCTTTCCACCAATAAACACGCTGGGAACTGTTCTCTGGTGAATCCATTCAGCTAGAGCAGCCTGTATGTCAGCCCAATCACTTTCCTGATCAAGCTCAACAACCTTGGTCTTTGCAACGAGGGATGCCAAAAGGTCCTTTACACGCTTGCAGTACGGGCAATATGTCTTGCTGCATCATGCAACCAACAAAACATCCGGCAAAACATTGCTAGCCTCTTTACCTTACACTAATCGCCAGGCGCTGCAGTTCTTGGGAAAATGGAGTTCCTCCAATTGTGCGGCAATCACTCTTCCTGCTAGTCTCTCCTCCTCCTTCGCCATGTCGAGGAAGGCACACTCCTACGAGCTTAACCGTGGTTATTACTGCTGTAGATCGATCTTCTCCTTCTGCAGGACCTTCCATCTACCTATCTCAGACGGTAAAAGAATCCCTGGGCTGAAATGTAACGTATAAGAAGCAACGACCACCTAGTGCATCTGGCTCAAGAGCTGGATTATCAAAGCGAGCTTTTGTCAATGAATCCCATGAAAAGGGTGTCCAAAAAAATCAGTTGCGGTACTGCGTCTTCTTGAGGTTCTATGTCTGAGAAGGGCCAATCCTTCGGAGTTCCACACTCCAATCAAGTGCAAGTTGAGATTCATGAGGAAAAAAAAAAAGCTAGAGTCGCTGTCAGGGAAGGTGATGCATCAATCACCTAGTAGACATCCTCCAATATGGAATAGAAGTCGTGTGCAGAGATCGGCAATCCTCCCCCAGTCGTCTTCTCAGTCTTTTTGCTCTTCCGAGTCAGCGTGATTTCTTTCGATGATGTTTGAAGGCAGAGAGTGATTTATTTTGATCAAACGATCCATCTCTTCATGAAAATAGAAACAAGAAATCAGTAAAAAAACTCTTTCTCCTGTCGCTCTGAGTGTTATTGTCCCCCGTGTATGAATTCGTTCATCCTTCCCAAAAACAACCTGCTTTCCTATTGCTTTTTCCCTCCAAAAGTGGTTCAAAACCAAATTAGTTTTCCCTTCTCCTCTTTTTAGCTGAGCAAGGATTAAAAAAACTCCTCTTAGCCAATATAGTTTCTCTACACCCTTATGAGATCTATACACCAACATTGATTTTGACCTTGAGGATTATGTTTAAAGTCATGCATTACCCCTTTGACAGTCAGCTTTACAATGAGTAATCTGCACATAAACTTCGACTTCGGCCTTGAAAATTGGATGGCAAAATACTCCCTCAGTGCTTCACTAATGCTTTGCTCGCTTAAGCAGCTTTTGAGAGACTTCCTTCAACTCTATGTCATGGGAACTTTTGAACTTAGATGATCGCTTCCACAAACCTTTCTTTGATTCCATAATTCCCTTCACTTTTCTTAGAGATCATCATTGAAATTATCAGCTTGATAATGTCCTTTGGCATCAGTTTTTCATATTTTTCTAACAGACACACATCATGCATCCAAACAGAATCACACACACACACTAACGGAATATATACATTGGATGCAGATTATCATAATGCATCACACACACCATGAATCACCCAGAAAATAACACAAATGCACAACAAAAGAAATGGAGGTGTTTATGGCTCGGATGCACAGCAGCACGACATCCACCCCCTCTAAACTTGCGCATCCTTTGGATGAGCCAACTATCCAGGGTCATTCAAATCCAAAAGAGGTCGAGTCCATCTTCTGTTTCTAGTAGACCTGTTTCTCCATCAGCTTCATCATTCATATACTCTGCTTCTTCTGCTTGTCTTTCTTCTACCTGCTCTTCTTCTGTCAACGCTTCAAGTGCATATTCTTCATCTTCTCTTCTCTTGAAAATCTTGACTCGTTTTCCAGCAATGGGCACCCTCAATACTGTTCCATCTAATTCAGCCAACTCATAGGTACCATTGTTAAAAACCTGTTTCACCTCATACGGTCCAAACCATTTTTCTCATGCTACTATGCTGATTCTCTAGACTACTGTCGTAGACTAGAACCCAATCTCCTTCTTTTATGGCTCTAGGCCTCAAGCGATGCCTTAAATCAAACCTGTCCTTGTTTCTGAGTTGGGCTGCCTTCAAACGATCAATTGCTAGCTGCACATCTTCTGTCCTTCTCTCTAGTTGACGAATCCGAAGAGCTAGAAGCTCTTCCCTTGATAAATTCTCATGCCACTGAAGAACACTCCAAGTGAGAGTACAAATTTCTGTAGGCATGACAGGTTTTTGCCCATACATCAACTCTGCAGGCATGTATCTAGTAGTCACACTATGTGTAGAGCGATCAGCCCACAACGCAAAAGGTAGTAATCTCGGCCAATCCCCAATCCGACCTCTACAAGCTTTTGCCAATGCTTTAACTATCGGCGGATGTCCTCTTTCACTCTTAAGTAAGAGCCAATTTAATCCCAAGCCGTGAGAAAAATTCTCTAGCTTCATCTGCATCTAGCTCTCCATGATCAGCTGTAATCTTACCTATACATCCAAACCTACAAAATATTTCTTCCAACAAGAATTTACATACTGTAGTGGTGGTCTTTGTCTGCAAAAATCTACCTTCAACATAGTTTGTAAGATCCTCCCTAGCCAAGACAAGATATCTCATCTGCCAAAGTCCCACTAGCAAAGTAACCAAGTCTACCACCCACTTATAATGCATACATAGTGGATAAGTCGGATGCAACTCATCACGATGTCGCACTAAAGATTAAAGCTGGCAGTTCCTGCAAGTCTCCACAAAGTGAGAAACATCTTTATACATCCCTTTCCACCAGTATCTTTCTTTGATTTTCTCATAGGTAGCCCACACACCTCTATGTCCAGCCCATGAGCTCTCATGAAACTCTCGCATAATCTCTATCTGCATCACTACATCACAAACTACTCTCAAGGGCAAGCCTCCTCTTTTCTTTGGATGCTTCCAAAGAAAACCATCTTTCAAGAAATACCCATAAGCCTTCCTTCTGATTTTCTTGAATTCATCATCTGTCCAATGAGCTCTTCGAGTCAATGAACTTAGATACTGTCCAATTTGCAGCCACCTCGTCAACATAAAGTTCTTCAATAAAGGCTTTAACAGTAGATACATGACAATCATGAACAAGGACAGAAGCTGCAAGCATTGACTCCTCATCCTCATATCTCGCTCTAGATAACATGTCAACAACTCGATTATCTTTCCCTGCTATGTGTCGAAATTTTAGATTCAATGATTTGATATAGGCAATCCATTGGAGCATCGCTATATCTGGAGTCGAGCAGCTAGTAATCATACCAAGCAAAGGCAAACAATCTATTTCCACAACAACTGAAGCTCGAATAAAATACCCTTTGTCACACTTCAGTGCAGTGACTACTCCCCACAACTCTCTTTTAATCTGTGGATATCTCCTCTGCCGCTCATTAAGAACTTTAGCTCCAAAGTGGATTGCATACCTGTTTCCATCAGCATCATCCTGTCCCACTACCCAACCTATGCCAATAGGGCTAGTATCAACTGTCAACATGATCGGCCGTCCACACCGATAATTTGCCTTGCGAAGAGTAGGAGCTGACTGCAACAGCTTCTTGAGTTTATGCATGGCTTTCGAATGCTTCTCATCCCAATGAAATTTCTGCCCCTTTCGAAGCAGCTGATAGAGAACATCTGCTATATGAGCAAAATGAGGAATCCAAATCATGTAAAATACACAAGCTCCCACAAATCTCCGCACCTCTGAAGTAGTCAAGCAATACTCTACAATCCTGCTTATGGCATCCACCTTTGCAGGTGAAGGCTTCCTACCATAATATCCAACCATATGCCCAATTATGATGACTTCATTAACACCAAAGACAGATTTCAGCCCTGAAAGAGTCAAATTTACCTCCTCTAATTGTGTCAATATTTGCTCACAAGCAACCAAGTGGTTAGCCACAAACTGTCTACATCCATGCAAATCAAGACTTTCATTCTTTTCTTCTTCTGCACAACCCTTAATAGGCACATCATCTAGAAAAGGCATGGTATACTGCGGAATATAGTCTCGTAGAACTCTATGCATAGCATTCATCATATGAGCAATTGAGTTTGTGGCACCTTGAGGCAAGGTACACATCCTTACAAGACCAATAGGTGTCCGCATAGTAGTAATATCCCTGCTTTCCAAGGCAAGCTGAAACTGATCATAACCTGAATACAAGTCACCTAGAGAATAGATGGCTTGTCCTGCAAAAGCCTCAGTAAATTCATCCACAACTGGACCTGTTCCCACATTTCTGATTGTCACTTTGTTCACGGGCTGCATATCCTGAATAAATCTCAAAGTACCATTCTTCTTTGGTACAGTAAACCACCTGTTAGAATAGGGTGCAGAAGAGGGTTCCAAAAACCCCATCTTAATCTTCTCATTCAACAACTCTATCAGCTTTGGCAAGTGTGCTTTAGGCACAGGTATAGGACTATATTCCATGGTACATGAGGAACAGTGAAGATGACCATAGGTGCAACCAATTTGGGGCTAATGCAGCTAATTTTATGTGGAAAGAAAGCAAATGTCTTACCATGACGTCCAAGCATCTCTCTAAAACATTCTTTTTCCACTGAAAGCAAGAAATAATCATTTCCAATCTTCAGTTCTGCAAGAGTTTCAGCTGTAAATTTATGTCCAATATTTGCAGGATCTCTCAACATAGGCTGCTTCATAGCTTTTTCAATCTGCTCATCACTATCAGGAGGAAGCGGCCCTGCAACCGGCTTAACCTTCTTATCAACTGTTTTATACTTCGTGTCAACCTTGGCATCATTCAAGCACTCTTTTCTTTGCTTCAATTTCTGCAAATTTTTAGCAACTCTCAACTCTGTTGCCTGAAAAATTTTAGCCCTTTGCTCTATGGACTGCATGGGTGCAGCCTGAAACTCTGTATGCTGAAATTTTTCAGTATTCAACTCTGTTGGTTGAATGGATTCAGCCCTCGGCTCTATGGACTGCATGGGTGCAGCCTCATACTCCATATGTTGAATTTTTCCAGCATTTAACTCTGTTGGCTGAATGATTTCAGCCCTCTGCAACTCTGTTAGCTGATCAAGATCAGCCATAAATTCAGTTTGCTGAGTTTTCTCAGTCTCTAACTCTGCTTTCAGCATAAAACCAAAAATTTCCTGAAACATATCCAAGGTTTGCACAGGTATGATCTTTGAACCCTTACATACATGAGTTTTCAGCATCACTCCCATCTCAAACAATGTATCTGCATAAGACATCCCTTCATACAATCCATCTACATGCTCTTCTGCTTGCAAAATACCTGCATTCTTCAATTCTTTCTCCTTACAACGAATGTACTGCCTGGCAGCTCTAGGCAAATCTGAAATTTTCTGATAACTCACTGAACTATCTGAAGAAAAACCAACAAAATTATTGGAGAAAGACTGGCTGCCAGGAGGCGAGATCTCCTCTTTTCTCCACTCTGTACCACTGGCGTCTCGCAAGATAGCGGTACCTAATGGAAATCCAACTCCTTCGCAGGTAGTGGTGCCTCTCGCAAGGAGTCCCTGTTTCTTAGATGATTTACCCCAACAGTCATAAACTGAATAGCTCACATACCATCTTTACTGCGTATCCATGCATATGATGACTCGTCATCCATTACTTTCATTTCCATTCTTGCTTCTGTAATGAAAGGCTGTCCAAGAATAATCGGATAAGAGCAAGAATCGTGAAAAAGCAATGATAATCCTCTTCAACATTACCAATAGAAATTCTGATACTTGGACAACCAGCATACATATCACCAGAAGTATTATTGGCGACTCTCATGCGCCATCCATGCTCTGCATCCATAGGCCACTTGCCACTCTCATAAACACTTCAAGCAATAAGATTAATCTCAGAACCATGATCGACTAAAGCGATCAAAGGAATTTGTTTCTCTCCAATCCTTACCACCGTCTCAGTGGTTGCTCTAGCCCAATGACTTCGTGAAAAATGGCTGCGAGGAATGATAATAGGGGTATCATCATCTTCATACTGCATCGGCTGAACTATTTTCTCCAATTGCGGATTAACAGAAGCATTCTCAACCATCACTGCATCATCATGCTCTTCCCCAAGAGCTTCATGCCTCAATCCCTGTAAAGCAGGTCCCTCCATCGCATGTCGTTTCCTTCGCAGAAGATCCTGCATCTGATCCTGTATTTCTCTTCTAGCAATCCCAAGAGCTTCTCCAACAGTAAAAGTAACTTCATTATTCAAAATTCTTTCATGAAAAATCTTACTAATATCCGTTTGCATATCAAGGTCTGACAAGAGCTTGAATCCTGGCTCCTTTCTTGGTTGCCTCTTTTCTTTCATCTGCTTGTCTCCCATAGGTTGTTCAGGACCTGATTGAGCTGGAGAACTTGACATAGGTGGAGCTGTAACAGGTAGTGAAACAAAGTCACCCGCTCTAGTCTTTTTGGAGGTGCCGGGACCCTCCTCATCTCTTCTTCTCTTTTCCTCAACCATGGCATCTAAACCCTGTGTTTTAGCCATATAAGCAAAAATAGAATACCTATCAACAAGAGAATCCCATCCTGTTTCTCCTCAGATGCTGGAGCCCACACAAGTCATAGTAGATGCCTGAACTTTCCCTCTTCTCGCTATCTCCAAGTCAGAGGACCATAAAGTAGAGTCTCCATCTGATTTCTGCTCAAGCTGAAGCATCTCCTCTAACACTCACATAAGCTGATCGCGCAGCCATATCATCAACAAGGTTCTTCATGCCTCCCTTACCAAAGTTCGTGTCAAGAGGAGCGCCAGTCTCTGTTAGCCATATCTTCCCATCTTGTCCCCAGAACACTACATTCTTCTTACGCGCTTCCTCAAAAGCATCACAATCTCTGCAGTGTTGGTGCTCTGTACTATCGCACCAAATACATCGTCTCCCTTTTCTTGACCAGCTAGAAAAGCAGTCGTTGGAGCAGGTGCTGCAGCAGGTGTACTGACATAAGTTGCTCCTTTAACTTACCAACTTCAGCTTTGACTGCTTCAATCGTCAAATCTGCCAAGCCTTTAATAACATCATCTACAGATAAGGGCACTGGAGGAGCAGGAACTGGTGGATTCACAGCAGGAGGAGTAGGTTTAGGCAAAGAAGTTGCAGCAGGGGTAGAAGAAGAAGTCTCCAAGGATTTTTCAGAAACCGATCTTGTATTACGATGCAATCGTACTCTCCTGCGCTGCTTCTTAACAAGAGCATTCACAGCATCAATGACATGTCTCCACTCGATCTTTAAACCTGAATCAGTAGCTTGATCTTCCAAAATATCATCCAACTTTTCCTGTAAATAAGCATCAGCAGCTTGTAAAAATAACTCTACTTTCTGCATCTCCAAAGCTTGCTGCTCAGTTCCATCCAACTGATCATAGTGGCTCTCAAACTCTCGTAGAAGAGCGGTAACTGAAAGTCCCTTATTAGGCATAGAAACCCATGCTAAGAAATTCCTGCGATTCATAAGACCTGTATCCTCCAGGAAATATTCATCTTTTAATGCCTTCTTAAACTCTGCCCGAACTTGCATGTGTTTCTTGAATTTCTAAAATTCGGACTTCAAGAGCGCGGACCACGATCCTCAAGAAGTAGCGGCTCCAAACATCTTGAGAAACCCCAAAAAACTTCATCTTTTCTTCATACAAATGCAAGTAAGTTGACACTTGCTGGCCATTAAACTGCTTCATCTCCTATTGGAAAGCTTTCAAGGCATCCATAGCATCACTATCACGTTTCGCGTGAGCTTGCTGTTGCATATAAATGGTAAATGACTGAAACAGGTTCTTCATGACATTATCATCTGTCATCTCTTCTTGCAAGTCTCCCACCTTGCTGAAAAGTGACGCAGCACTTTCACGCCAGGTTCACCAGAAATGTCGTAGAGTTCACGCAAGGGCTGCATAACACGGGGTTCTAGATACAACAAGAGAAGAGGCTAATAGGAAGAACTCAAATATTTGATGCCAAAGTTCACTATATTTCTTGTCAAGAGAGTTACATGCAGTCCATGTTCAGAAAAAGCTGAAGTATCTCATAAATTGTTTTGCATTCCGATGTATGATCTCAGTTACATTAAACAGAATAATGGCATTAACTAATAATCCAGTTCTGAGGAAAAGTGATGAGTTCTGGCAGAGGGCAGATTGACATTTAGATCTGATGCAACTGATACTGCTGATTCAGAAAATGATGCTACTGAGGCAACACCTGAAGATACTCAACTAGTTGTGGACGTTGAACTTGTTGATGAAAATACCCCTGTTGAAGGAGAGAGTTAGTAGCTTAGGCATTAGGTACAACTGTAAGGACCTGCTGTTGTCGTAGATTCTGCATTTTGGAATTATCTGGAGAGGACACAATGGTAGGTCCAGATTGTCACACAAAGTAGAAATTCATAAGGCATGTGCCTCTTTCAAGAGGGGAACAAGCTTGTTCTGAGAATGCAGGGCCACTGTGTCATCACAGCCGCCAATTTGCTTTCCACCAATAAACACGCTAGGAACTATTCTTTGGTGAATCCATTCAGCTAGAGCAGCCTGTATGTCAGCCCAATCACTTTCCTGATCAAGCTCAACAACCTTGGTCTTTGCAACGAGGGATGCCAAAAGGTCCTTTACACGCTTGCAGTACGGGCAATATGTCTTGCTGCATCATGCAACCAACAAAACATCCGGCAAAACATTGCTAGCCTTTCTACCTTACAGTAATCGCCAGGCACTGTAGTTCTTGGGAAAATGGAGTTCCTCCAATTCTGCGGCGATCACTCTTCCTG
This sequence comes from Lygodium microphyllum, assembly GCF_053477565.2. Lineage (NCBI taxonomy): Eukaryota > Viridiplantae > Streptophyta > Polypodiopsida > Schizaeales > Lygodiaceae > Lygodium > Lygodium microphyllum. The sequence goes on along the minus strand of NC_141136.1, from coordinate 83,039,681 downwards.
CTAGTCTCTCCTCCTCCTTCGCCATGTCAAAGAAGGCACATTCCTACGAGCTTAACCATGGTTATTACTGCTGTAGATCGATCTTCTCCTTCTGCAGGACCTTTCATCTACCTATCTCAGACGGTAAAAGAATCCCTGGGCTGAAACGTAACGTATAAGAAGCAACGACCACCTAGTTCATCTGGCTCAAGAGCTGGATTATCAAAGCGAGCTTTTGTCAATGAATCCCATGAAAAGGGTGTCCAAAAAAATCAGTTGCGGTACTGTGTCTTCTTGAGGTTCTATGTCTGAGAAGGGCCAATCCTTCGGAGTTCCACCCTCCAATCAAGTGCAAGTTGAGATTCATGAGGAAAAAAAAACATGCTAGAGTCGCTGTCGGGGAAGGTGATGCATTAATCACCTAGTAGACATCCTCCAATATGGAATAGAAGTCGTTTGCAGAGATCGTCAATCCTCCCCCAGTCGTCTTCTCAGTCTTTTTGCTCTTCCGAGTCAGCGTGATTTCTTTCGATGATGTTTGAAGGCAGAGAGTGATTTATTTTGATCAAACGATCCATCTCTTCATGAAAATAGAAACAAGAAATCAGTAAAAAAAACTATTTCTCCTGTCGCTCTGAGTGTTATTGTCCCCCGTGCATGAATTCGTTCATCCTCCCCAAAAACAACCTGCTTTCCTCTTGCTTTTTCCCTCCAAAAGCGGTTCAAAACCAAATTAGTTTTCCCTTCTCCTTTTTTTAGCTGAGCGAGGATAAAAAAAACTCCTCTTAGCCAAGATAGTTTCTTTACACCCTTAAGAGATCTATACACCAACATTGATTTTGACCTTGAGGATTATGTTTAAAGTCATGCATTACCTCTTTGACAGTCAGCTTTACAATGAGTAATCTGCACATAAACTTCGACTTCGGCCTTGAAAATTGGATGGCAAAATACTCCCTCGGTGCTTCACTAATGCTTTGCTCGCTTAAGTAGCTTTTGAGAGACTTCCTTCAACTCTATGTCATGGGAACTTTTGAACTTAGATGATCGCTTCCACAAACCTTCCTTTGATTCCATAATTCCTTGCACTTTTCTTAGAGATCATCATTGAAATTATCAGCTTGATAATGTCCTTTGGCATCAGTTTTTCATATTTTTCTAACACACACACATGATGTATCCAAACAGAATCACACACACACATGATGTATCCAAACAGAATCACACACACACACTAACGGAATATATACATTGGATGTGGATTATCGTAATGCATCACACACACCATGAATCACCTAGAAAATAACACAAATGCACAACAAAAGAAACGGAGGTGTTTACGGCTCGGATGCGCAGCAGCATGACAACGTGACTATGTGATTGAGTATGTGCACGTGGAAGAGTGTGCTTGAATTTTTGCCTAATTAAACATGTGGCCAAAGTGCTCCAAGTAGTTAGGATGATGTGCTTCAAGTGATCGAGTTCTCCAATGTGGCTAAACAATCATGTGGCCTATCTACATAGTAGTTGAGTGGACTAAGGTGCTTAAGTGGTTGGGTGAAAAAGGCAATGTGTGGTCTGCATGATGAAGAGGGAAAAGACAGTGTGGTTCAAGGGTACTAACCAATGTGGTGAATGCTCATGCATAGCCATGGTTGATGCAAATATATACCCATACAATATTGATAGCTTGTAGATATGTTGCAAGATGAGACTCATGTGGGTACTTGGGATATAGGGGAGATGCCATGTACACCTCAACCTATAGCCAAGTGAGAAAAATGCTACTCGATGCAATGGGAACAACACTCCACTCGTCAATAAGCTAGTTAGTTGTGCACAAGTGAGAGATCAACTTCTTCAACTAATCTTGCTAATTCTCAGTCCCTTAAGATAATCTATGAAGTATGTGGTGTAATATTTTAGTGGTTCACTACACCAATACTTGAACCATTACTTTGCTGCTATGATCATAAACCATATGTAAGAATCAACTCCATGGTATTAGAGCGATGATTGCAATGGAAAATTGAGCCAAATTAATTACAAAAGCATTTATAACTAGCAAACATTGTAAATGAGGATGACTCAATCGCACTCAAAATGATTAGTTCTAACATAAGCCTCAACTTAGCTCTAATATTTTATTTTTAATATTATAATTACAATTAATTAATGAAAATTTTAATGAATATGAATAAAATAAAAGAAAATAGAGACAACAATGCACTCTAAATAGATGAGTACAATAGCTTTAAAGCTAAAGCATATAAATAGCTTTATGTGATAACAATCTCCATAATAGTAATAATTTCACATTGCACTCCACTAGTGATCAATATTACAATCATTACATCTCTATACTTGTCTAGTTATTTGCTCACCAAAAGTAAAACAAATTAATTGCCTATTATCGTCTGTTTAGCACAATATGATCATCATTACACATATAAAAGGTTAGAATTGTACTATAAATAGGTAAAAAATAATGAGAATCCACAAAATGACTAAATACAACTTATTTTTATAGAAGTAACACATGATGTATAAGCCTATCTTACTCTCTATATTCTTTACCTTAAATTCAAAGGATTAGACTCAATATATACTAGGCTTATACTACATTAAAGGTTGGTGTTAGGGCTAGGCTCGTAATAAGGTAGAGCTTTAGGCTTAGGTTTAGATTGGATTAGTTATATAGGCAAGGTATATGCATAGGCTCCTCATACACACAAATTGATAGAGGCTATAGAGTGGCTAGACATAGGTATGTCTAACATAAATACACAAGGGGCATGCATAGGATACACATATGGCAAGTTAGGAAAATACTAGGCATACTATAAGCCAATCCTATGTGTATACATAGGCTAAGCATATTCTAGGAAGATTTTAGACATAGGGTAAGCATATGCTAGGAGCCACGGCCTAACACAACCCTATCCTATTCTATGGTTACCTTGTGCCTAGAAAATGCTAGATATAAGTTGTATTCTTATGCATAGCATATAATGCTCCTACTTTATATTATCGAGCCAATGCCTAACCTAGCATGTGCTTATCCTATGCCTAATGTATAAGATAGGCTATATATAAGCTATGGATAGGCTAGACTAAGCATAGGCTACACAAACTAGTGAGTATAGCTATAAGTGTGGAATCAAAAGCTTAGCTCGTAAGTGAGTGATATACAAATGTAAATTTCAAATAAACTAATATTTATTTACTAGTTTTACCTAGCAAAATCGTGAGTCTACGTTAACTTGAAAGACTATCCATAATTTCCTAGTTAGATGATAGTACTTGCTAGTTATGACTAGTGAAAAAAAAATCCTATTTATGTTGATATTGTTACTAGATATACAATAACTTACTAGATAATGTTACTAGATAAGGCTTCAACTTTCTAGATACTATCTAGAAAAAGGGATTTACTAGTTAGAAGAGATTCGTGATGACAAAATTATCTAGTTATAACTAGAAAATTCTACATTCTTCCTAGTTTGGTTGCTATTCTTCCTAGTTATAGTGTGAACTTTCTATATAGTAAGTGGTCTAGAGTTTTTTGTGCACCTGATTGCACTAACCAACCCTCAGCCATGCTTTCCTCAGGCCGTGCTTTTTGCCTCATAAAATCTTTCAAGGTTTTCATGAAGCGCTCAAGAAAAGACATCCACCTTACATGAACTACCCTACAAAGTGCAAAACCTTACGAGGAACAATCAAAAAATGTCGCAAAACCTTACGAGGCACATCCATTGACTTCATCTCCACTTCGTATCTTGATTCGCCACAAACAGGACACTCTCGTGCGAACTCATGAATCCCATGAAATAAGACACAATCATTGACACATGCATGGATCTTGACATAATCGAGGCCTCCCAGAGATGTTAAGTAATGTCTTGCTTGCTCTCTCTTAGTTGGCAATTTGTTTCCTTTTGGAAGCATTTGTGATAATAACCTACATATATTTTTAAAAGTGAGTTAAAAAACCACCAATATATATTTCTGTCTGATTTCAAAATAGAGCAATTAATATTATGATTCATAAGCCAAACTGAATTGATACCTACTTCAATAATGCATCCAAACTAACATTACTCCATCCATAAATTGTTTGCAAGTTAAGTATCTCAAGGGATGCACGAAGAATAGAGTACGTACAACCTTCACTCAACGGAGTAGATGATGCTACATATAGTGGATTATCTAGCGCCGTAGAGTGACCTTCTCCCTGAACCGGTTGCAAAAATAGATGGTGTACCATGTTGTCCAAAATCTCATCCTCTACGACTTGATGGGGCATTTCATGAGGGCTACTATCATGGTTGTCAGTCTCTACTCTTCTTGAAGACTCTGCCTCCTCACGTCGACGTTTTGTAGCCTCTCGACGCCCGGGAGGAAGCATCTGAGGATGTGGTACCGCATCTTGCTTAACCACAAAAGGGAGTTTCATGTATGTTGATATATAATTCCCGTAACATAGACATGCAATCTTAGTGGTAAAAAAAACAATGAATACCGGTGATTTTTCTCGGTCCCATTCTCCATACAAGCTAAGGTGTGACATTGCAATTCCACATGCTCGAAAAATACACCCTCGACAACGATTACACATGCATTTAATTTTTCGTCGTAGCCATGCATCTCGATTATGAAGACGCAATGTTTCATCCTCACTTGAGGATGTGCTCATTGACTCATCAGCTTGCACTGCACTAGGTGATGACGATGTCGACATGATTAAACCTAATTCATGACAATAACAAAATATTTGTCATTCATATGTTTACATAAGATCTCAATTTTAAATACACAAAAATCATCATAAATACATTAAAACTTATGATAAGAATTCACTATCAAAACTTATCTTAAAAACAAAAAATTATGATAAAGCCCAAATGCGTGTCTATATCCGCGTTTACCTACGCATCTATATTGGCATCTATTTTCGCGTCTATATTCGCATCTATACTTACGTCTATCTGAACAATAGACGCACATATACACGCAAAAATAGACGCACACGTCAAAATTCAAACCATACTTAAATCATTTCTTTTCAAACTGCGCCTTTCCTTTCCTGCGTTTTTTGTGGTTCTGAAGCTTAAGTTTAGCCGACATGCAGTCTCTTCATGCCTCACCTAGTCTTTTCATGCCTCACCTCCTCATGATTCACCTCTTCTTTCATTTCAAACACACAAGAAGGGAAAAAGGAAAGCCAAGGAGAGGAAGAAAGAGAGAACAAGAAAGAGGAGAACAAGAAGAAGCAGTAAGCAAGCAAGCAAGCATCAAGGGAGGATAACTTACCAAAGAGAGGAAGAAGGAGAAGGAAGAAGCACCACCACCCGCCACACCAAACACCCAAGGTGACTCTCTCTCTCTCTCTCTCTCTCTCTCTCTCTCTCTCTCTCTCTCTTTGTTTCTCTCTTCCTCTCTCTGCTCTGTCTGTGTATTTAGGATTTGTGATTCCATTATGTATTGCATTTTGTAAATCATCAATGGCGGTCGTCGGCCTAAAATCGGCCGACCGAGCGCGTCTGATAGCGCGTCTACATCTCAGTGTAGACACAGACATAGACACGAAAAATGTTTCCTCTCAGAGCGTTTGAGAGTGCATTTTATTGTGCGTGTGCTCTGTAGTATACACACGCTGCACAGAAGGTTGACCTGCAGTCTACACGCGATTATACACACACATTGACTTGGGATGCGTGTCTGACAGCGTGTCTGTGCTGTATCTTAGATGCACAGATAGATGAGTTGGAGAGAAGGTTCACTCTGGAGTGCGTATGAGGGCGCGTCTAACCTACAATTTAGACGCGAGGATACACGTGCCAGGTCTCCCAATTATGATAATAAACAATATATTTTTGCAATGATGAATGTGACCAATCCCATATTTGTGTTTATCAGTTTTCTTGTTTAAGAGAAGCATTAGCACTTAAGTATTATGCTCAATGTCTAAAGAAAGCTCTTTGAAAATGTAGGTAATATATGATTTTTTGTATGCAAATAAATTTGTCTTTTTCCTGTGTTTTTTTTGCAGATGTCGTATCCTGGTTCATCTAGCAATGACCCGGATGTGGATCGCATGAATGATACATTGGCCTCCTTTGGTAGGGGGGTCAATGCATTTTTTGGAGGTTTTCCTAGTAGGGAAGACTTCATGGGAGAGATGACCACACACCTTGGCCGCTCTCCCATAGCGGACGAGGTGTTCACTGTCATGTCTAGGACAACTCTGGCGTTTTTGCCTGACACTACTTCCCGGACTCCACATGCAGGTACTCCATATGCAGGTACTTCACGTGCTCCACATGCATCGGCTGAAGCACAAGCATCTGCAGAAGCACGTGCATCTGCAGAAGCTCGTGCGTCCAGCGAGTCAGAGGGTAGTTGATAGAGAGGGAGGCGGGAGAGTCGAGAGGGAGGACGAAGCTTGTGTGGGGGTTACCTAGGAGGTGGCTAGCGATCACCCTCACCAGTAGATCATGTAGAGGAGGTTTTACGCCAGTACTATAGAGTTATAGATGTTGGTGGCATCTTTCATGATGATGAGGGAAGGGATGTAATGGCGTATATGAGGAGCGTCTTGCATGCGATGTATAAAGATTGTTTCATTGCCTTTAAAAATCAGAAAAGCGGCTTGTGGCAGAAGATGTTGAGGGCAGTCCATAGGAGGTACCCAAATCCTGAGGGTCAGTGATTCTCGGATGATTGGGGAAGTACAAAAGTGAGGGATATGCTTCACAACAAAAGATTCCACCTCATAACACGGGCCAAGGACTCACTACGGAGGCTGGAGGAGGGGCGTGGAGCCTATAGCCAACCACCTATGTGCCACCGCGTAGAGTGAAAGAAAGCCAAGAAGAAAGCAACTGAGAAAGTGAAGAGTCGCCAGCACGCAGAGGCGCAACGGATCCAAATGGAAACCATGGGATCGTCGCATTACGGATCAGGCGGCAGAGAGTCGTGGGAGGCAGAGTTTGTAAGTATATTTTGATTTCTAGTTTTTTTTAATTTATATTTCTTTCAATTCTTTATATATTTTAGTCTAATATATTGTGACTCATAATTGTTTGTATATCTCAAAATGTTTTGCAGACTACCATCGTTGGTAGGACACCTACTCCTAGAGAGGTAGGTTACCATCGAGGCCATAACCGCGCAGCGACATGGCTTTACTTTTATGAGGAGGGTCTCATCACTGAGGACCAATACAACTGGGCCATGAGGATTCGACAGCCAGAGGAGGTATGTTTTTCTTACTTTCCTATTAAAAGTATAGCTAGTTATAACTTTTTCTCCACCTTGTCTATGTAAGTAACCCTGATCTTTTGTGTGTGTAGGCGAACCCGGATGTGGAGCATAGCGAGGAGGGGGATAGCAATGCTAGTAGCCATGGTGGTACTAGCGAAGATATTTCCTCTTCAGATTCATAGAGGAGCACCATACCTCCTCATGAGGCCTTCTTTTATTGTATATGTATGATATCTCTTTGAGCCTACTGCTTGCGGCCACGCTTTAGTTTGCAAGCACTTAAACTTCCCTTGTAAATGCTTTTGATATATAATGAACACATGGACTTTTATTTTCAATTCTCGTGCCCGTAAGATACATTGTCTTTTTCCCAAATACACAATCTTATGTATGGGAGGTGGGAAAAAAAAACGAGAAAGCATGTGGCTTTGCAACCACATGCTCTCTGGTTTTTTTTTTCCAGTTCTGTTTTGCACGTCTACATTACAGATAATTCGTGTTTATACGCACGTCTATACTGCAGACTACACGCGCTCCATAATTCAAATTTAAAAAAGAAATTGAATACATTTTTTAAAAAAACGACATTTTCTGTTTTTCGTTCGCGTCTATCACAGTGCTTGTAAAAGTGTATCTATCAACGTGTCTATATGCGTGTGTATATGTGCGTCTATTGCGCATCTATTTGTGCGTGTAAATTCATTGATATATACGATTATAGACGCGAAATGGTAGACGCGCAAATAGACGGGTGGATAGACACGCCCGTAAGTTTTTCTCTATATTCAAAAATTGTGTCTAAATGTGCGTCTATGAGGCCTTTTTGTTGTAGTGACATAAGAGGAAGCTCACTCAAGAACATAAGAAGAGAGATGGAGGACAAAAGGTTTTCTTGCTAATGTTTTCTTATTCTTCTTCCACACACTATACAATATACACAAAGTATAGATAAGATACAACATAAAGGAAAGTGGCCTTCTAAGTCAAATAGTGCATAATCGACTACACTAATCGACTGCCACTATATCTTTGCCAGCTCTAGGTAGGTGTAACAATCTAAATATAATAAGTGATAAGTCAGTGGCCATGTGAGTGTCATAATGACCACCAACGTGCTAGGTGTAGACATGTGGACCCATCTACCCAAGCCGTCCATCATCAAAGTCTGCACATGTTGAGCTTGCCATCTCAACTGTTTGTTCAACTTATCTTATCTTGCATGGATTCCTTGTTATTCAAAACAATCCTCAATGTTATGGGTACTCAAATGATGCTAGTGGGATGCTTCTCAAAGTGTGTTGTGTGAAATTAGGCTTTCAGGTTTTCTTATGGATGTCTAATGTTTAATTAATGCCATGTGTTGCGAATTCAATGAAAAGTGCAGCTTGCACTTTTCCTGAACCTTTTGTACGAGTGATGGCCACTCTACCTGGTTCATTCTAGTCTCTATGGGATTCTAGAGATGTGATCTGAGGGATAGTAGATTTGGTTAGTTAGTGTAGGTATCTGTCGAGACACAGGTTGAAGGTCAGTGAGACCACACTTGTTTACTAGCCCTATGAGCCGTTCTACATGTCTAGACGCCTATGGGGGTATTGTTTAGCTTCGGCTTAGGCTTTGCCTACCCTAGGGTGAATTCAATTTGCCAAAATCTAGACTTTGCACAAATTTTCTAAGTGTCAAACTCAAGCCATTCAAGTTAAAGAAATCTTAGTGAATGGGCACTTGATCATCATCCAAGGCCAAATGTTTGTGTGTCTGAGTGGACTATTTTGGGAGTCCCTGAATCTGGCCATCAAAGGCAGATATCAATCATACGAGGCCAAGTATCTTGTGCGAGTGCGAGCCTATGACTCAGATTGATATAGTTCATCTGAGCAGACTGAGGACTCAGATTGTTTGAGTTGTAGTGGGACTTGGATAATTGTGACTCCATTCGAGTGTGGCACCAAAAGTTTCAGAATAGTGAAAATCTCACACACACCGTGATCAATCTCTTAACTATAATCTTGGAAGCAATCATCCAATGCAAAGGCACACTTAGAGCTTACCTATAGGGCTCGGGGGACACAGTGGTGAAGATTGCCAAGCATGAAATGGTTTCCAGCCCGTTAGCTCTCTCTCTCTCTCTTTCAGCTCTCTCTCACACTCAAAAATGAGAAATGAGCTCTCCTCCTGCACTCTTTGCTTCTTAAACCCCTCTTTTCTTAGGCTCTTACCTCCCCCTTCTCTCTCTTTGTCATTTGAAGGCCTTGAAGCTCTCTTTTCCCTATCTTTTCTTTGTTCTGGACTTGCTATTATAGTAGAAACCCTACTGAGTAGAGAAAACACGCTAGGAGTGATGATCATTCATTATCCTATAGAATTATTGAGCATTTGGAGGAGGATTTTAAATTTGAAGATGTTGGCAGTTTTGATCACAATACCTAGATTTAAATCAAATTTTGCACTACACAATCTATTTTAGTTGAGATAATGAAACAATAGAAAGTACTTAGAGAAGAGCATGGGAACAAAACTGCCAAAGATTAAGGGCCCAATCAACATCTTGCATGTATAATTCAGTAAACCAGGCTTTCAATTCATGTATAGTAACCTGTACAAAATATCTGGCTCCATGCAAGTTGAGCCACCCCAAAGAACTCTATCTTTTGAGCGCATAGGTACGCAAATACGCAGATACATTCCTACCATTAAACAATTTTATCTCATGCTCTATTACCAACAAAGTATTTATCACAATAGTTTCTGTTTGAGAAGAAGCATGCATCACCTATTATTGTTATTATATTTGCATAAGCATGTTCATATTCTACACAAACTGTTGCAAAACATTGGTAGAAATTGTGCTTGAAGGTTCTACCGTATTGTCTTTCCTTCCGACGATCTTTCAGGTTGCGTTCACCAATGTCAAAGGGGTTTTAGTCGAAAGGTCATATCCGTGGGGGATTAAAGAGAGAAGGAAGTAGAGAATAGGAGATAGAAGAGAAGAAAAAGAATAGACGAGATCTATACAAGATAAAGACAAATCATAATGAATCACAACACTATGTATTGATAGAACCTGAGAAGATAAACAAATTTCTTGTCTGGCACTACTCAGAAGCAATCGTCTAGCATTAGATCTCCCTTGACTCCCTTGTAGACCAAAAACGCATATCAGACAAACATTAACTTCTTCTCGGTTGCTCAGACCACAAATTTGATGGTTTTGTTCACTCGGAAAGGGGGATAAAACTCCAGAACACCTACTCTGAATTCTCCTAAATCACTCCTTCTTCTCCCAGTTTGGAGTGTTGTTTGCTGCATGTAAACTGTGATCACGTGCCACGTGATTTTTCCAATCCTTAGTTTTTGCATAAAATCTCCAAAAGGGGTTGAAAAAGTAACTTTCTTTTTGTATGTCACCCTATTCTAGAAGTTTTCATAGCTTTTTAGAATATTTACAAGAAATAATACCCAACAGATAAAAAATAGGCTAAACTTGTCCAAAAATCTAGTATTTTTTAACCATACATACTAGGAACACTAGCATTAATGACTAAGCAGATATTGACTCCCTAGATCAATAAGAAAGCTAGATGCTGATGCATTCCATGTTTTTTCATATTGTGTCCGCATAGCGATACAACAATGCCCCTCTCCTCTTGCCTTGGAAAGGATGGTAGTAGCAATGGTTATCTCTCTCTCTCTCTCTCTCTCTCTCTCTCTCTCTCTCTCTCTCTCTCTCTCTCTCTCTCTCTCTCTCTCTCTCTCGCTCTCTTACTCTCTCACTCTCACAAAGTGTCAAGCTCTTTCCCTCTCTCTTTCACTCGTTTTCATTTTGTTCCACTCAAAATATCACGCTTGGGTTTTGGGCCCTATTCATTCCCTAGAATGGTATCGCTATCTACATCATAGCTTGCATTGCTATCTATGTTGTAATTTGCATCACAATTTGTGATGCAAATAGCGACACTTTTTGTAATGTAGATAGCAACATTGCCAATTTCTATTGGAAATGACTATCAATATGCCTTCCTACCCTTGTAGTGCCAATGGCATATATCCAAATGACCATATTTTCGCAAAAACCAATTGTTTATTCTAAAAGTTAGATTTGGAGTTACATTGGTATGATTTATTAGTTTTTAAATGACCTATATGATACTGATCCGACCAACGATTAGTGGGGATTCGAATCATATATACTACTTAACAATTATTTTAAATAAATAATTTGATCATACATTCAATAAATTAAGCTAAATTCAATAACTTAATTTAAGAAAAATTATAAAATGAAGTAAATAATGCATTAAGCTTATTATAGAAAAATGTCAATATTCATTAAAAATTATAAATTACATCAAATTTAAATAAAAAAATTCTAATAATTAATGCTCACTTTTAATATAGTACTTACAAATATAAAAGTTCTAAAATATAGAAATAAGTGACTACCTCAAATATATCAAATGACATATAAATTTAATAAAAGAAAATATATAACTAAAAATTAAACCTAAAAAATATATACATATTACAATCAAATGAATATTATTCAAATATGATCAACTATGAATTATACATTGATAAATGATAATTTTCCAATGAAATAAATATAAGTATACAAAATTATTACATTTTGTCGATGGTTTTCCATGGGACTAGTCTTTCTAGGTCTGATTGGATAAAGGGTCCACTTGTTACCTATATCCATACAAAAGAGGAAGGTAATAAGTTTATCCCTAATATGTCTTGTAAGTGTTGATGTTAGGCTCTCTTATCATTCTGATTGCACCTACTGAGATATTAAAGGAATGTACCCCAAATATTTTATACATATCTAAAATTTGTGCAAGTGAATCAAAAATTACATTAGATCTAGTAGCAAATTATTTGTGGTTTCAAGAGAATACTTATGCATCCTTTTTATCTAAAAATGATTTTCTCGAGGTTTGGAAGATTATAGCTTCAAAAAATAAATCTACTAAATACAAGGATTTAAAAATGATAACAAGGGTAAAACTATCACCTAGTTATTGACAATTTAAGTCTAGCTAAATTTAAAAAGAAATGTGAAAGAGGACATCCCATAATAACAAGATAATAAGCCTAATTAGGCACTTACTTAGGTTAGAAAATAGAAACAACCATGCTTTATATTTTTTTATAGAGCTATAGAAGTGTGCATGAATGCATATATGTGCACACATGCATGCATATGTGTGTGCTTCATGAGTGTAGGTACTTCTTTTCTAAACTCAATCACACACAAGTATCTTTCTCTTGCTCAACAAGAAAATTTGATACAACAAATCAAAACACTCTTGCCTTGCTGATCTATCTATGTATATGAGCATCATTTGAAAAGAGCATTATTTACAAGTGTCATTTAAGAAGAGACTTATTCAGAAGTATTTTTTTGACAAAATGCATGGCCATAAAGTATGCTCTAATTTACATCAAGTTATCATTCAACAACAAAACCAAAAAAAGCAAGTGATGAAATCTTATTCAATGTGTGCCAATGTATGTAGTGAAAAAGGTGAGAACTAGTTCCGTGCAAGGACTAAGGAAAAGTATCAAATTGTCTACTCAACATATGGCCATAGTTAAAAAAGGCTAGTATGCCATGAAGGATTATGATATATATATTTCTATGACTCCTAACCCATCAAGATATAACACAAAGGATCCTTCCAGCATAAGAAATAATGGCAATGTCAGTGTATCAAAGGTTATCTTGTAAATCATTCATTCTGGTATGTAGATAAATTTGGAACTTCCTAGTATCCTTAAATTTGATAATAATAGGCTTCCATAAGAGTAACACTTGTTGACGAATATACACACTATAAAGTACTAGTGGCACTTCCAAAAATGATTATGCTATGCAATACATTATAAAAGTTCATGCCTTGTAAATCTAGTGCCATTCAATCCATAATGATGACATATGTACATTTTGGTTTCAACAAAAATATGGACGGGTAGAGAAAGGTGTGCATGATTAGTCATCATTGAAGGGATGAAGCATTGCTCTAATGTGTATAGGTTATGTACTCATAGTCCATGCAACTTGAGATTGCTGTGAGGGCAATCACCATTAATTAGATGATTAGGCAAGTAAAACAATTGTATGCACAAGCATTTAACATATTGAGTTATTGGACAAGTGATTGATACTATAGAGGAACAATAGCTATTACGAGTGGATTCAACGCGAAGGATGCTTGTACCACTAAATCTTGCTACCTCAAACATGCAAGGTCAATACATAGTGAATGCCAATTTCATGTAAGGCTTGTTACAAGCTAGAGTGCCAAAAAATTGGACCATATATCATATGCAGGTAGTGTGTAAAATATGCCTTTACAAACTGCGTTGGTGTCTTGGCATGATTATATATCATGTTAACGTTGAACATTATGTCGATCTTTATTTTGCATATGCAGATAATATTAATGGTAGCGTCTTCAATGGTACATCCTAAAAGACGGCTTAAGCGACGACGCCATGCAGTCGGTCATGGCGTGGGCCTGCTCCAATGGAGCCAATTGCACGCCAATAATGCCTGGAAACCCCTGCTACGTTCCCACGGACCTCCACTCCCACGCGAATTACGCCGTGAATGACTATTGTCAAAGCATGAAACCCCATGGAGCCACCTGCGACTTCCAGGGAGCCGCCATGCTCGTTTCGTCCAACCCCAGCCGTATGCTATAATATCTCCTAATGTAGCTCGTTGTTAGTCTTGATTTATCCTCTAGTCGTCCTGTCATTTCACCTTCTACAGTATATGTGTTTGATATCTTTATATCTCGGAGCTTTACTAACTTGACACATGTTTGTTCTTCTCGGATGCTTTTGATACAGCTAATGATCAATGCAACTATCCGGCGTCCGCGTCGACCTAGCACCCCAACTCTGACTTACGGGCATGACTTGTTTAGCTTTAGTTAATGCTCGTCGCCCTTTCTTATTTTATCCACTTGCTTGGACTTGTAATCATTGGCTATTTACGTTGAAGCTACTTCACTTCTCACTAGTGTATTCTTTTGATCGAATCCGTGGAAATGCTTTTCATGGTCACTGTAACGTGTCCACTAGGATCATCCAGGACACGTCTTCGCAGTCCATCGGAAAGGATGTCTAGAAAACTCCGCCCGGCACTCCCATGGAATGTTACGGGTTTTGCAATCTAGGTCTTCCCGTGTCTGCCTCGTAGCGGAAGTATCCTGGCCGTTCCCACTTAGGATCGACCTGAATTTGGGTTTTCTTGTTTGGTCATTAGCTAGCAGCAACTAGCGTCAGACCCGAGCGAATTACTTTACGCAGAAACGCCAAGTCCGAAGCGGATTCACGCTGCACTTGGTTCAAGGAGAATGGGAAATGAGAGGGATGCAAGGCTCAACCTCCCTGCCATAAGGCATAGTACCATTCCGTTCCCCTAAAACAGCAAAAATCGGGTAAGACGTAACTCTAGGTTATTGCTCTCATTATTCGCTTTGGTAATGATGATCATCTCGCTGTTCTTCGAGATTTTTGAGAAAAGTTCTCGGCTAACCGGGACCACCCATCCATAGGACGGACCCATGGTCCATCCTCCGCACTTTCCTCGGTTTGTTTTAGTTATGTAATTACCTAATACATTAATTTGACATATAACAAACAGCTCCCTTGATTAATCCCGTTAAGCACTAGTTCATTCACGTAATCTTATCACGTGACATAGAAAAACAGTATCAAACAACTTCTTTATTATCATATCATCATTTATCTTTGAAATACAAGGAGTTCCGCCCGTAGGCTTGTTCATAATCCGCCCGAAGGCTATCCAGTAATCCACCAGGGATCACTATTCCAAGCTTCTGCCCGTAGACTAGTATGCGGGCCTCGAGATCCAATCCCAAGTCACGTTAGCCTCTTGTGCAGGACCCGGAAGGTGAGGGATTTACGGCCAGAGCCCCCCTTGGCACCCAAGCGTCCTCCTGCTCCAAGTAGAGCTCAACGGAAAGACCTCTCGCGGCGGGTTCGGTCCACGTTCCCGGCACGGTCAACAACCCCCTTGGTTAGGGTCAGGCAGGCAGTCGGGGGTAACTGAAGCTGCCTCTCCCTTCAGGCCTTCAACCTGAAGCATTTATATATCTTTTCATCCTTTAGTTCCTTGAGCAAACAATGCAAACAGTGCTTTCTAAACTGTTACAAGCACAATCAATTCCAGTAGACGTTTAGTTGGCAAACTGTTAAGGAGTGAATCCTTCTCTCCGAATGCATCCAGCATTCGATCCGGAATCAATTGCAACTTGGCAAGATTCCTATTATCCTTGGGTTAGGGTCATACCCTGTTAACCCAACTTAACCAATGCCTTAGGTTTTAATAATAGTAAATCCCGGCAGCCATGTCGCTTTAATTTATTGATTAATCATTTGCGTCCAAGCAAATACCTAACTTCCCTTAACTTGGCAAATTTTCCCTAATGAGAGCGAAGTAACAGGATGACTACCCATCCCCTTGCAAGTTAAACTTGCGCAAGGACCTGCCAACCTCATCCCAAGGAATGGCAAAACTTCCTTATGATCAAACCACAAGGCTATGCGACGTTGCAACTTGTTGCCCAAGTGTCACCTCCATTCCAAGAGATCATTTCACTTTTGAATGGTGTTTTCTGGTCAAGAATTACGATTAGACTCGAAGTAGGTTTTAGGGCGTCTTCTCACTCACCCCAATCCTAATTGCACTAGACCGACAACGTTCGGTCCTAGGGATTCCAACTCAAACCAAGTTCTAGCACTAGGTCGAATGATCCTTAGGGTAGAAACCTTATATCGTTTTATGCATGAGCATCCAATTGACTCAACATTTCGTGAATGTGGGTATGATAATTGGGTTTGAGGGTTTTGACTTGGCAACAAGTGTAAAACTAGGTCGAATCCTTATCGCGCTAAACCCTAGTTAGCACTTGGGATAATTATCATATCGACTGAACCATGCCTATATGAATCCCTTGTGGGTTAGGTGATTTAGACAATTCAATATACTTGTCTTGCGACAAGGATGAGCCTTTCTTAGAGATAATAAACTAGATCTAAAGGGGGAAAAATAGTTACAACTACACCAATACATGTAAACATGCGATTCATTGCTTCTACGCATCACATGGTTCACGATAACCCTATCTTTCCTTGGTAAAGTAAAAAAAAAGCCTGATAATCTGGACACTAACTTTCCTAGGTCCTACTAGGACTTACATCAAATAATCATGCCTACAACCTTGTTGTCTACACTTTAGAATCTTATGCTTTGATAAACCATGCAACCTTCCCTAAATGCGGCTCTTGATGAATGACATTTTTGCATGACGACTATGCAATACGCAACTTTCTCCTAGCTACAATGTAGTCAATGAAGCTCATACAAAACTAAAGCTAGTGTTAACTTATTCCATTTTACATGCCACTTGCAAGTCTATAGATCATTTTCGTGCTCTTCTATTTCTTTTCGAATAACATCTTATGGGTTTTAACTTTTCCTCATGAATCATTACAAGGAAGATTTATCTAAAAATGTGACATACCATTAATCTTTCCATGCCTAGTAAAAAGGTGTACCTCAATAATTTCAACCTTGTAATGAGGTAACAGTTGTCCTAGGCTCGTCACTTTTGAATGCACAAAAGGAAACTTACTGATAAGGTCCTAAAAATGCATAGACACCTTATGTTCTTTTCATTCATTCCATTGAACGTACCAATGACCAATTTTCATATCTTGAGCTAATTCTAGTAAATGTTCAAATAGCCAATTCATTTTCCAATTGCGTTTAACTTGACTAGGTGAATTTGAACATGCATGGGTGCTTCCTAATCCATGAAGTTATCGTGACTAATTCAATACTTTTGTGTGGAATCCAAATAGATAAAACCTGGACTTGTGGACTCCGGGAAGTATCCACGTAAATACTAGGAGAAAAATCCTCCCACTGGCGCGCCTTGTGACTTTTTAGGGCCATCGTAGACATGATTTCGACTTCTGGTTTGCCTTCGTGGTCTATCAATTTTACTCACCTTGGTATGCAGCCTTTTAATCTTTGCCTTTCTCCATCGTACATAGGAGATTCCTTCGCGGAACTTCAGATGAACAGTGCTTGCGGAAAAGGGCCTTGATGAGCTTCTTAGGAAGAACCCGAGTGTTGGCTAGGACTGGGTTTACGGATGGCTGGTGGGCTTTGAAGCCTATTTGCGGAAAGGCTCTTACGATGGGTCTCAGGGGAAGGGAGCTTTATAAGCTTCTTCTTCTTCTCTTCAAAATTCCAAGGCTAGGAATGAGCTTGTGTGTGTTACAATGGAAAAGGGGTTTAAAAAGAACCCGTGGGGGTAAAATGGGCTTTATGGGGAATCCATGGGAAGGGGGTTAGAAAATGGGGGAGGGTATAAAGGCTTGTGAAAGTTGTAATGGAAAAGGGTTTAAAAGGAACCGGGTGGTAAAGTGAACTTAAGGAGGTTTAGTGGAAAGAAAGGGGGTTTAAAAAAACCGGCTAGTGTGAGTCTACGAGAAGGGGGTTTATAAAACCCGAGCTAAGGTGGGATTTATAGGGGATGCAAGGGGGAAAAAGGCATAATTCCCGAGGATGCAAGGAAAAAGGGGTTTTGAAGAAACCTGGGGTAAATGGCCCAAACGGGACTTGTATGGGAAATTCCACGAGAAGGGGTGCTTGGAGAGCCCCCCCCTTAGAAGCTTCCAAGAAGCTTCCAGGAAGCTTCTAGGGGACATGTGGTCGTGAAGGGGAAACGTGGCGGCGCAGCTTGGCCTCAGCGGCGTATGTAGCAGTCGAGGTACTCTATGGAAGGTGGCGTTCTGACTGGCAATGGCAGCTCTCAAGCGGCAACTCCTCCCTCTCATGGCGCAATGTAGCTCTCCTCCCTCTCTTACGTCTGTCAACCTCTCGGTTCTTTTTTTTTTTTCAAGCCCTCTCTCCCCAATCCCTCTTTCCTCCCACTACTTCAACACGGTGTCCTCCCGGTCCTGCAGCATGGCCGCACGGCATCGACTTCCAGTCCTCCTCTCACCTCTCAAGCCGGATTCCGTAGCTCTCCCCTCTTCCACGGCCGCCTTCCTTCACGCCCCTTCTTCACGACCGTCTCCTTCACGACCCCCTCCCCCCTCCTTCCTTCCAACACCTTAGAAGGTGTTCTTATAGTTTGGGGGGGAAGAGAGGACCTTCCCCTACGTGGCCCCTCGCATGGCCTCTTCCCCTCCACCTCTTAAATTTCTATAATAGCCCATCCTCTTCCCTCAGCCACGCATCGGCTGGGGGAAGGAATATATAAAAAAATTTCAACAATTTTGTCCCAACATTATCCTCTTGACCTCCTCCCAAGAGGGAGTTCACCTATGGTTATGCGGGTTATTTAAACCTTGGTCCCGTTTTGCCAGTGGAGAGGTCATGATTCTTCGGTCCCGATTTACCAATGCGGAGTACTCCTTTTCTTGCGTACGATCATAAATCAGCTACCGGAAATGGAGATAACCTTTTCACAAATTTACGATGTGCAGGAGGTTGGTCTAATAATATTTCAAACGGAAATATTACATTCTCTCCCCCTTGGAGGAATCGAGATGTCGTCATCTCGAGATGAACTGGGGATATTTATGGTTGAGAGTGCTTATCATCCACCCAAGTGGTATCCTTCTCGGGATAATCTTTCCACTGGACGAGGCATTCTTTCAAGGTTCTAGATCTTAGTCGTTTTTGCCCTAGCATCTAAGATCCCGTCAGGCCGTAGCTCAAGGACTCCTTGACTAAATATTACAATTTGTTGGTCATCAAGTACATGGTTAGGGTTAGGTACATACTTCATTCTTCAATAGACTGATAGGGAATACATTATGAACCTTTAGGTTTTCCTAACTGTAATGAGAGTCTTGGCATAGCCAGGATGTCCTGAGAAAGGGGAATCATGAGCTTCCCACAATATCTTCTACTTAAGTGACTAGCTTGCTCGTATACATACTCTCGTCCTATAGTAGACATGTCCACTACTGACAGAGAATTCATGATACTTAGCCTCTAGCTTTTGTTCCTGGTCCTCGATAGAGACTTCCCTTAGCATCCTTTGATAGGCTAGATCATGGCATCCTTCCTCTCCAGCTAGCTCAAGTATGGGGTTGTTCGGCATTGACACCTTTGTGGCTAGAGATCTAGCTATTCATGGATTTTGCAAGATTAAGGAATGCCTTGCGACTGAGTGCATCAGCAACTACATTCTCTTTCCCTGGACGGTACTTGATCTTAAGGTCACACTCCTCCAATACTTCAATCCACCGCCGTTGCCTCATGTTGAGCTTGTTCTGGGTAAAAATCCATTTGAGACTCTTATGATCGGTTACTAGAGCAAACTTGTTACCCAACAGGTAGTGTCTCCAAAGCTTTAGAGCATGGATGACAGCTAATAATTCCAGATCATGCGTGGCATAATTCTTTTCATGACTCTTCAATTTCCTTGAAGAATATGCTACTGGATGACCTTCCTGCATAAGTACACACCCCAAGGCAAGAATGCTGGCATCAGTTACTACCTCGAACTCCTTATTGAGGTCAGGAAGTTTTAGAATAGGTGCTGATACCAAACATTGCTTCAATTGGTCGAAGCTATTTTGTTCGGGAGTTGACCATGTAATAGAAGTCTGCTTCTTTAATAAGTCGGTAAGAGGTGCTGCAATCAAAGCATAGTTTTTGATAAAAACCCTATACCATCCTGTCAAGCCAAGAAAACTACGTATTTCTTTGACGGATACTGGTATTGGCCATTCAAGCACATCACTGACTTTGGCTGGGTCTACTGATATTCCTTCTGATGATACTATGAATCCTAGATATTCAATCTGACGTTTGAAAAATGCACACTTCTTCATTTTTGCATAAAGCTTATGAGACCTCATTGTCTCAAGGACAATCCGAAGTTGAGGTTCATGATCTTCTTCCTGTTTAGAATAAACTAAAGTATCATCGAAGAAGAGAAGCACAAAATCATCAAGATATGGTCTAAAAATATCCTGCATTAACCTGTTGAAGGTGGCAGGCGCATTCGTGAACTCGAATGACATAACTAGGAACTCAAAGTATCCATATCTTGTGTTGAAGGTCGTCTTTGGGGTATCTTCTTCCTTGATTCTTATCTGATAGTAACCAGACCTAAGATAATCTTGGAGAAGTTCTTGGCACCTTGAAGATTATCAAGAAGCTCATCTATTCTAGGAATATGATATTTGTTCTTGACTGTTGATTGATTCAACCCTCTGTAATCAATACATAGTTGAAGTGTTCCATCTTTTCTTTTCTGGAACAGTACTGGTGCTTCCCAAGGTGAACTGCTAGGACGGATGTAGCCCTCTGATCTAGCACTTGCTTGAGTTGTTTCTTACAGCTCATTTGCTTCCGGTATAGACATTCTATAGGGTCTTTTCGCAATTGGCACAGCTCCTATTACTAGCTTGATCTCATGATCTACTTCCCTTTGAAGCGGGAGTTCTGTTAACTCTTTAGGAACTACATCCGCATATTCCTTTAGCCAAGTGACCAAATCACTTTACTACTCTATCAATATTCACAATCAAGACAATCATTGATTTTTTTAGAAAAAAGTTTTATTCCATTCATATCAGCATAGCACTTTTTCGAGGTACAATTATTTCTTGGGGTGATGGAACAAGTTGATACATTAATTCGAAGAGAATAAGATATTGTTGCATTCAGCTACAGCAACTGAGTAGTAGTACGGATTGGGGTCATCGATTTTCAGGAATCGATAGTTCATTGGAAGATTAGGGTATCTCTTCCTTCGATATCCATTCTTCTCATGACGCCCCAAAACCTTGATTCGGTCGGCAGGGATTCTTTGAATCACTTCCCCGTACACATACTTATTCTGGTTAACCCTTCGACCTCCAACCTGTAGGGTCGCGTTTGCGTGAGCCTCAACAAAGATGAACAGCTTCACGATCCTCAAATCCTCCATCCACTTGATTCTCTTTAAGTTAATTTGAAGGTACGCAGGTTGATGGGCAGCTATGTAATAGATCCCTGAAACACCCATCCATCTCCGTTCCATGTATACAAGCGATGGATTATAAATGCGATCTAGGATGTTCATCATCTCAACCCTTTGTCGATAATCCGTGGAATGCATCGCGGTCATAAACATGACTCGGAACACTAAGAACTTGTTCCATGCTTCATAATTCTGCAAGACAGCATTGAAAGTAAGGAAATGTTTGGGACAGTAGCTTTTGCTTTACTTCGTAAAATTTTCCAAAAACAAATCCTTTGTTGGTTTGCTCTGATACCAACTGTAACGTGTCCACTAGGATCATCCAGGACACGTCTTAGCAGTCCATCGGAAAGGATGTCTAGAAAACTCCGCCCGGCACTCCCATGGAATGTTATGGGTTTTGCAATCTAGGTCTTCCCGTGTCTGCCTCGTAGCGGAAGTATCCTGGCCATTCCCACTTAGGATCGACCTGAATTTGGGTTTTCTTGTTTGGTCATTAGCTAGCAGCAACTAGCGTCAGACCCGAGTGAATTACTTTACGCAAAAAACGCCAAGTCCGAAGCGGATTCACGCTGCACTTGGTTCAAGGAGAATGGGAAACGAGAGGGATGCAAGGCTCAACCTCCCTGCCATAAGGCATAGTCCCATTCCGTTCCCCTAAAACAGCGTAAATCGGGTAAGACGTAACTCTAGGTTATTGCTCTCATTATTTGCTTTGGTAATGATGATCATCTCGCTGTTCTTCGAGATTTTTGAGAAAAGTTCCCGGCTAACCGGGACCACCCATCCATAGGACGGACCCATGGTCCATCCTCCGCACTTTCCTTGGTTTGTTTTAGTTTTGTAATTACGTAATACATTAATTTGACATATAACAAACAGCTCCCTTGATTAATCCCGTTAAGCACTGGTTCCTTCACGTAATCTTATCATGTGACATAGAAAAACAGTATCAAACAACTTCTTTATTATCATATCATCATTTATCTTTGAAATACAAGGAGTTCCGCCCGTAGGCTTGTTCATAATCTGCACGAAGGCTATCCAGTAATCCACCAGGGATCACTATTCCAAGCTTCTGCCCGTAGACTAGTATGCGGGCCTCGAGATCCAATCCCGAGTCACGTTAGCCTCTTGTGCAGGACCCGGAAGGCGAGGGATTTACGGCCAGAGCCCCCCCCTGGCACCCAAGCGTCCTCCTGCTCCAAGTAGAGCTCAACGAAAAGACCTCTCGCGGCGGGTTCGGTCCACGTTCCCAGCACGGTCAACAACCCCCTTGATTAGGGTCAGGCAGGCAGTCGGGGGTAACTGAAGCTGCCTCTCCCTTCAGGCCTTCAACCTGAAGCATTTATATATCTTTTCATCCTTTAGTTCCTTGAGCAAACAATGCAAACAGTGCTTTCTAAACTGTTACAAGCACAATCAATTCCAGTACATGTTTAGTTGGCAAACTGTTAAGGAGTGAATCCTTCTCTCCGAATGCATCCAGCATTCGATCCGGAATCAATTGCAACTTGGCAAGATTCCTATTATCCTTGGGTTAGGGTCATACCCTGTTAACCCAACTTAACCAATGCCTTAGGTTTTAATAATAGTAAATCCTAGCAGCCATGTCGCTTTAATTTATTGATTAATCATTTGCATCCAAGCAAATACCTAACTTCCCTTAACTTGGCAAATTTCCCCTAATGAGGGCGAAGTAACAGGATGACTACCCATCCCCTTGCAAGTTAAACTTGCGCAAGGACCTGCCAACCTCATCCCAAGGAATGGCAAAACTTCCTTGTGATCAAACCACAAGGCTATGCGACGTTGCAACTTGTTGCCCAAGTGTCGCCTCCATTCCAAGAGATCATTTCACTTTTGAATGGTGTTTTCTGGTCAAGAATTACGATTAGACTCGAAGTAGGTTTTAGGGCATCTTCTCACTCACCCCAATCCTAATTGCACTAGACCAACAATGTTCGGTCCTAGGGATTCCAACTCAAACCAAGTTCTAGCACTAGGTCGAATGATCCTTAGGGTAGAAACCTTAGATCGTTTTATGCATGAGCATCCAATTGACTCAACATTTCGTGAATGTGGGTATGATCATTGGGTTTGAGGGTTTTGACTTGGCAACAAGTGTAAAACTAGGTCGAATCCTTATCGCGCTAAACCCTAGTTAGCACTTGGGATAATTATCATATCGACTGAACCATGCCTATATGAATCCCTTGTGGGTTAGGTGATTTAGACAATTCAATATACTTGTCTTGCGACAAGGATGAGCCTTTCTTAGAGATAATAAACTAGATCTAAAGGGGGAAAAATAGTTACAACTACACCAATACATGTAAACATGCGATTCATTGCTTCTACACATCACATGGTTCACGATAACCCTATCTTTCCTTGGTAAAGTAAAAAAAAAGCCTGATAATCTGGACACTAACTTTCCTAGGTCCTACTAGGACTTACATCAAATAATCATGCCTACAACCTTGTTGTCTACACTTTAGAATCTTATGCTTTGATAAACCATGCAACCTTCCCTAAATGCGGCTCCTGATGAATGACATTTTTGCATGACGACTATGCAATACGCAACTTTCTCCTAGCTACAATGTAGTCAATGAAGCTCATACAAAACTAAAGCTAGTGTTAACTTATTCCATTTTACATGCCACTTGCAAGTCCATAGATCATTTTCGTGCTCTTCTATTTCTTTTCGAATAACATCTTATGGGTGTTAACTTTTCCTCATGAATCATTACAAGGAAGATTTATCTAAAAATGTGACATACCATTAATCTTTCCATGCCTAGTAAAAAGGTGTACCTCAATAATTTCAACCTTGTAATGAGGTAACAGTTGTCCTAGGCTCGTCACTTTTGAATGCACAAAAGGAAACTTACTGATAAGGTCCTAAAAATGTATAGACACCTTATGTTCTTTTCATTCATTCCATTGAACGTACCAATGACCAATTTTCATATCTTGAGCTAATTCTAGTAAATGTTCAAATAGCCAATTCATTTTCCAATTGCGTTTAACTTGACTAGGTGAATTTGAACATGCATGGGTGCTTCCTAATCCATGAAGTTATCGTGACTAATTCAATACTTTTGTGTGGAATCCAAATAGATAAAACCTGGACTTGTGGACTCCGGGAAGTATCCACGTAAATACTAGGAGAAAAATCCTCCCACTGGCGCGCCTTGTGACTTTTTAGGGCCATCGTAGACATGATTTCGACTTGTGGTTTTCCTTCGTGGTCTATCAATTTTACTCACCTTGGTATGCAGCCTTTTGATCTTTGCCTTTCTCCATCGTACATAGGAGATTCCTTCGCGGAACTTCAGATGAACAGTGCTTGCGGAAAAGGGCCTTGATGAGCTTCTTAGGAAGAACGCGAGTGTTGGCTAGGACTGGGTTTACAGATGGCTGGTGGGCTTTGAAGCCTATTTGCGGAAAGGCTCTTACGATGGGTCTCAGGGGAAGGGAGCTTTATAAGCTTCTTCTTCTTCTCTTCAAAATTCCAAGGCTAGGAATGAGCTTGTGTGTGTTACAATGGAAAAGGGGTTTAAAAAGAACCCGTGGGGGTAAAATGGGCTTTATGGGGAATCCATGGGAAGGGGGTTAGAAAACGGGGGAGGGTATAAAGGCTTGTGAAAGTTGTAATGGAAAAGGGTTTAAAAGGAACCGGGTGGTAAAGTGAACTTAAGGAGGTTTAGTGGAAAGAAAGGGGGTTTAAAAAAACCGGCTAGTGTGAGTCTACGAGAAGGGGGTTTATAAAACCCGAGCTAAGGTGGGCTTTATAGGGGATGCAAGGGGGAAAAAGGCATAATTCCCGAGGATGCAAGGAAAAAGGGGTTTTGAAGAAACCTGGGGTAAATGGCCCAAACGGGACTTGTATGGGAAATTCCACGAGAAGGGGTGCTTGGAGAGCCCCCCTTAGAAGCTTCCAGGAAGCTTCTGGGGGACATGTGGTCGTGAAGGGGAAACGTGGCGGTGCAGCTTGGCCTCAGCGGCGTATGTAGCAGTCGAGGTACTCTATGGAAGGTGGCGTTCTGACTGGGAACGGCGGCTCTCAAGCGGCAACTCCTCCCTCTCATGGCGCAATGTAGCTCTCCTCCCTCTCTTACGTCTGTCAACCTCTCGGTTCTTTTTTTTTTTCAAGCCCTCTCTCCCCAATCCCTCTTTCCTCCCACTACTTCAACACGGTGTCCTCCCGGTCCTGCAGCATGGCCGCGCGGCATCGACTTCCAGTCCTCCTCTCACCTCTCAAGCCGGATTCCGCAGCTCTCCCCTCTTCCATGGCCGCCTTCCTTCACGCCCCTTCTTCACGGCCGTCTCCTTCACGACCCCCTCCCCCCTCCTTCCTTCCAACACCTTAGAAGGTGTTCTTATAGTTTGGGGGGGAAGAGAGGACCTTCCCCTACGTGGCCCCTCGCATGGCCTCTTCCCCTCCACCTCTTAAATTTCTATAATAGCCCATCCTCTTCCCTCAGCCACGCATCGGCTGGGGGAAGGAATATATAAAAAAATTTCAACAATTTTGTCCCAACATTATCCTCTTGACCTCCTCCCAAGAGGGAGTTCACCTATGGTTATGCGGGTTATTTAAACCTTGGTCCCGTTTTGCCAGTGGAGAGGTCATGATTCTTCGGTCCCGATTTACCAATGCGGAGTACTCCTTTTCTCGCGTACGATCATAGATCAGCTACCGGAAATGGAGATAACCTTTTCACAAATTTACGATGTGCAGGAGGTTGGTCTAATAATATTTCAAACGGAAATATTACAGTCACTTCTTCTACCTAATGTGAGTATTGCTTCAAGTCCATCCGGAACAGTAATTCTCTCTTTAGTGCGCAATCTAAAGGTATGTGTGATCTCTCTCTTTCCAAGTAATGTCATTTGGGTTTACGAATGTGCTAGTAAACATGTGAATTGACTTTGTTTTTTTCACATGAAAGAAGATAATAAAATACCCACTGTGTCTCTATGAAAAGCTCTAGGGTTGTAGATGGTTAGCGATGAAATGGTCAAAACAAGTGCAAGATTATCACATGGCAAGTGATTTGTCATTTATTTGCTTAAATGGTATGTATACATGTTACATTGTGTTGGTCTCCTTCTTTATATCAAGGACGTTGAATGTTTCTTTTTTAGAAAAATAGTATTAATATGCAATAATAACTAGAGAACTTGCACCTTTTGAGGAAAGTTCTTATAGTAGCAGAGATCATCTACAAATATTTTTAAATCATTGTCACAAGGAGCTTTTGAACAATTCTTACATAGGAAAACTTATGAAATGTAGGAAATTCTCTAATTTTTCCTAGGTATATATATATGGATTCCCTATATATAACCACGGAATTACATTTCCCACATCTCATGGTACGGAATTTTAGGCATGCATATATGATTTCCTTATAAATAACCATGGAATTTTATTCCCCACATTTTAAACCAGGGATTTATAGGTCATATAACAGCACAGTAGAGAATTGTAGGCTACATAACTTGGGAATTCGATTCCCCAAATTTTAGACTGGGGAATTACAAATATCTATATCAATAAATACCAACATATAATTTGTGGGCAGTGGTCACCAAACAAATTAGGCTGAAATTAAGTGGTCACTTAATAATCTCACATTTCGTCTCATCCCTTTTTACAAAATTTGGCCAAACTCTTCTACTCCTCTAAAGATGATTTGATGGTGCACCAAGCCCTATGAAGGTAACTATATTGATCAACAATTTAATATTGAGCACCATGTGACCCAGCTCAATACTTATGAAAATTAGGAGCCTATTGTATGTGCTATTTGTGCATCTTCTTCCACACATTTCTAGTGCATGTGCATTGCTAAAAGAGATGAAAAGGATCCTCTTTTCCATAAGGGTAATGTCCTAAAATAAACATCAAAATAACTAACCTCCAAAGAAACATATAAAACTTACATAAAATGATGTGGCATTCCATCTTGGTAAGGTTACGGTTTTTTCATTTTCTCACATACATAAGTTTGTTGCACTTACTTCAATTATCCCAAATCATGTTAGAGTTTAAGGACACATTGCCCATCTTACCTATGATCAAGCATAGTTGAGGTTAAAAGTCTTGTAATAGAAAATGTGATAGATATGAAAACCCTAAGGAAAATGGGTTAGCTTCTCAACACACGTGTTAAGGAGTACCATGAAAAAATTAGATACAAATGTACCTTGCAAATTTCTTGTAATTGTAAAAGTTTTCCAAAAATTGATATCTTTTCGAGAACTAATAGGCCACTTTAAGATTTTCATTAATAAAAAATATAACCACTTTGAAGCCCAAAGCATTCAATCAAATAGAGAATTTAGGTGACGAATCAATTCTCACAACAACACCTAGCAAATCTTGAATATTTCAAGCTATAGCTACTATTTTTCATGTTTCTCGTGGTCAAACACCCTCTCAGAAGGAGGTTGCACAATGAGTCAAATACAAATCTATTGTAAATGGCATTGTTCACGCTTACTTGGCTTTAGAGAGAGCTACTCCACTATCTTCCTTAGTTAATAACCTCTTCTCTTGAAGAAGATAGTGCTTGCTTAAAATATCACAAGATCATGCACTTAGTTGGTATCAAGACAAGGTAAATTATAAATAATATAAATGAGGACCATAATGAGAAAAACCACAAAACACTTTATAGAGTGGCATTGCCATTTCTAGCACCCCCTCTTGATACTTA
This sequence comes from Lygodium microphyllum, assembly GCF_053477565.2. Lineage (NCBI taxonomy): Eukaryota > Viridiplantae > Streptophyta > Polypodiopsida > Schizaeales > Lygodiaceae > Lygodium > Lygodium microphyllum. The sequence goes on along the minus strand of NC_141136.1, from coordinate 83,011,663 downwards.
ATAAATGCTATAGTAACAAGTGATTGATGCTATAACCATGAATACTCAAGTCTCACACATAGACTAGATGTGCCTCAAAGACAATACAAAGAAGATTCAACAATTATGAAGCGTGCGATAAGAAAACAACTTCCCACATGTTGTAGATCATCAATGTCCAACCATTTCCCAAAGCTCCAAGAAGACCATTCAATAGTTGTAGCATTTGGAAGGCCACATAGTATCAAGGAAAATTCAAGCCTCGAGCTATTGATCATAGCAATGAATAGACTCACAAATCATATTGATTTTGCCAGGATGTGTGCTGCCAAAGTGTCTTAACAGTTTTTTACCCCAGCCCGTTACATATTTTTAATCGTTCACCCTAAGAACATGAAGACCATTGAATAGTTATAGCATTTGGATGGCCACAAAATGTCAAAGAAGATTCAAGCCTCAAGCTATTGATCATAGCAAGGACTAAACTCATAAACCATCCCTAAGCACATGCACCTTGACTTCATGAAATCAATAGTTGTAGCATTTCAAAGGCCACATAATGTCAAAGAAGATTCAAGCCTTGAGCTATTGATTGTAGCACGAATAGACTCACAAATCATCCTTAAGAACAAATTTATTGGAAAGGGCATTCTTCATGCTTAGTTGGGTTTAGAGAGAGCTACTCCATTATCTTCCTTAGCTAATAAGCTATTCGCTTGAGGAAGATAGTGCACTTAGTTGGTACCCCCACAAGGTGAAGTATAAATAATATAAATGAGGACCCTAATGAGAAAAACTACAATACACTTTATAGAGTGGCATGGATGTTTCTAGCAGCCCCTCTTAATACTTAATAAATGCTATAGTAACAAGGGATTGGTACTACAACCATGAATACTCGGTCTCACACATAGACTCGATGTGCCTCGAAGACAACACAATGAAGATTCAACAATTGTGAAGCGTGGGATACAAAAATAACATCCCACATGTGGTAGCTCATCAATGTCCAACAATTTCTCAAAGCTCCAAGAAGACCATTCAATCATTGTAGCATTTGGAAGGCCACATAATGTCAAAGAAGATTCAAGCCTCAAGCTTTTGATCATAGCAACAAATAGACTCACAAATCATCCCTAAGAACATCCACTTGACTTCATGAAATCAACTACAACAAATATACACTTGAGGAGTACTGATCAACCAATAACATTAAGTGGGAAATCAAGTTGGCTATATGAAATTAAGTTGTAGCATGTTTCCTCTATAGAAACTCTCATTTTGCCATATTGAATCATATTGGGCTATTAGGTTTTGTGCTTGTGCTCACTTCAAGCCAAGTCATATTAGGGTTTCTCTAGAGAGGAGGCTACTTTCTCTCACAAGGGCTCTATTTATAGTACCCTATAGTGAGTTTTCACCATCCTTTTACATGTGTGGGTTGTTCTTTTGAATGCCCCATTTCATGGTATTGGCTTAAGATGGTTCAACTGGAACTTGATATGGAAGCCATATTTGTAGGTGATTCTAATATGGTAACTAATGTCTTATAAGTTTCATGAAGAATAGCTATCACATGTTGCTCTTTATTTGTATTTCTAAACAAAAGGAAAAAATAGCCTAAATAAGCTCAAAACCCACTATTTTTTATTATGATAATAAGAATGAGAATATAGATAAGTAGGCTATACATTGCTTCTCTTAGAGTGCATGTGCTCATATATTTTCAAGATCATTAGTGTTGTATAAAGGTGTGAGCACTTGAAAAATCTCTCCTATGAAGCTAATGAGATATATGTTTTTCCATACCTCAAGAAGAAAACTTCCAAAAAATAACTAGATTCAATCTTTCTTTACTTTTGAAATATATACTCCAACCTTTGTAATTCGCATATTGCTTATGTGTTGGCTGTTAATACATCAATTAACTATTGCATTTAAGTTTTCTACAAAGTATAACATGTTTTCCTCTTTGATTTCATTGTCCTCCAAAGCTACAAGGATGTGATCAACGCCTAATATCCTCTTCTCTTGTTCCGGAAGGTCTTTTAGCCCATTTAGCTCCTTAATGAATCAATCAAACAAGAGTGTTAAGGCAAACAATTAGTTGACACCTTTGGTACTAGAGTTGATTGCCTTGCTAAATTAGTATGGGAGGCACAGAGAAGAGGGCGAACTATGGGCATGTGTGACATTACCTGAGTCAGCTCTAGATGAAGTATTTGAACCTGCTTTCGCGAGCTTCTTTGATAGCATTGCATGTTTACAAGTAACCTATGATGGAGCCAAGATGGCAAAGGGTAGGGAAGAAGTCGCCATAGTTGTAAGTAAAGCTTTGCAGGAGGCAACTACGTTGGTTGTTCAGGCACTTCAGCTAGATGTAGAGAGGCTCATTGTGGCATCTTATCAATAACGTAAAGATAACATTAAAATAAGTGGCCTATGAAAGAATGCTAAGAAATAACTTCACGATGGGACTATGCTAGAGTAAAATCATGTCTAGTGCTGTCCAATCGCTACACAAAGAGAGAGAGAGAGAGAGAGAGAGAGAGAGAGAGAGATTGAATGCCAAGAGAACAAAGTTGACTAAGAACTTGAAAGCCCTAGGAATGTATACTTGGACTTACAGGTCCCCAGTTAAGGATAAAGCAAACATTCAAAGTGCATTAGGCATGTTCATACACAATGACAAAACACATATAATCCATGAGATTCTAGCTTCTGAAATATCCAACAAAGCCTTCCTTAGATTAAAAGTTCTCAATTTTATCACCATCATCTTCATTTCTCAGCATGATATGCCTTTATCCTATTTCCTCGCTCTCAACCTCCTTCCGAAGGCCACCCGGTAGAGGACATTGTAAGCTATGAGGTTCATGTTCTCTCGTAGCATAGCACCATGAATGAAGGCCTTGGGCCTGCTTGGGAGTTTGCCTATCAGGAGTTATGTCTCATTGTCCATGGCAGACGGCCATCGTTGTTGCACGGCTTGGCTCGTGAAGAAAGGCAAGGTGAGGATCCATCTCGCTCGCTGCCAATGGGGGCCACAATCCACAAATGCAAGGTCCTAGTCAGTCCTCTATGAACATGCAGTACTTAGGAGCTTCCCTACTCAGATGTCTAGGTAAGTTTTGAGACTTGAATGTAAGTTTATGAAGGCATGTTGTGCTGCTCCTTCGGAAGGCCACCCGGTAGAGGACATTGTAAACCATGAGGTTCAGGTTCTCTCACGGCACAACGCCATGAATGAAGGCCTTGGGCTTGCATGCAAGTCAGCCTATCAGGAGTTCTGCCTCATCGTCCATGGTGGGCAGCCATCGCTGCTACACAGCTTGGCTCGTGAAGAAAGGCAGCACAAGGAACTTTCAATCATTCCCCCCATAGGCAATTTGGTGAAATATAGGAAATTCTCCAATATTTCCTATGTAGACAAGTACGTATTCCCCATCTATAACTAGGAAATTGCATTCCCTACATCTTATAATAGGGAATATAGAGCATTCCCTCCATTCCTTTGAAAGTCCCTACATTCCCTACATCTTATAATAGGGAATATAGAGCATTCCCCACATTCCTTTGAAAATCCCTACATAAGGAATTATAAGGATGTGATTCCCTACTTTTATGTAATAGGGAATTAAAGATACAATGAGGATAAGATAAAGATGATGTTTATCACAAATCTCTATTTCTCAATTCAAGTTGATACTAATGGTTTTGAGAAGGTAAGGACAAAGGTGATGATGACTATCACAGTGGTGATGAGGATAAGAAAAATGAAAACGACGAGGAACATATATTTCAATTGCAATTTGAGGCGGCTCCAGTTCACGAGAGAAAGGAAAGGCTTTTGTAAAGATTATTCAACCTTTGTTTTAATTTCATCCACGAGTCCCCCGCTTCACACCCAAAGAGACACATGCGTGGACAAAAGACAAGATATTACAATTCCACAATGCTCCATGCCAACCATTATCCCCTCCATTCCCATGCAAGCATTCGAGCTTATTTTCTTATAATCACATTTACAACATATGTCATTTGTAGAAATGCCAAGTGATTAAGAGATTACTGTGCAACCATAGCATGTGCCTCTTGTGCTAGTACTCGAGCTTGTAGAAAGTGAATGTTGTGCCTTTGCTACAACTTATACAACACTAAAATTTCTAGCTTTGGGTATACACCACCTAGCCAAACTTGCTGGCCCCACACCTAGCCCACATACTCAACTAAGGTGACTAGATCAATCTTATTTTTACAACACTAATATTTAGTATTTTATTTATTTTATTTCTATATTTAACTTTCATTCAGGCCCCATTCCTAGACCACATGGGTAGCTATGATGGGTATACAAGAGAGGCTTGGTAAACTAAAATTAATCATGAGAATTTAAATATATTATAGTTGTATTTATAACATTAACATTAACTTCTAAGGGTAACAACTTTGTGCATGCTCTCTCTCTCTCTATGTATGTATGTATGTATATATATATATATATATATATATATATATATATATATATATATATATATATATATGGGGCTATAATGGAATAATGTCCTAGGTGGTTCGACTTAACATACACAAACAAAGATTTTGTTGTATTATATATCTCTACAACACATATTCCCAATTAAACCTAGGAAAAATGAAGTCTTAAGGGTAACAACTTTGTGCTCTCTCTCTCTCTCTCTCTCTCTCTCTCTCTCTCTCTATGGGGCTATAATGGAATAATGTACTAGGTGGTTTGATTTAACATACATAAGCAAAGATTTTGTTGTATTATATATGTACAACACATATTCCCAAATAAACCTAGGAAAAATGAAGTCAAAGTGGCAAAATACCAAAAAACACAACCTTTTTAGTTACTATTAGATTGTTTTTTACAGTATTGCAATGAAATGCATTGTGTGTGTGTGTGTTTTTGTGTGTGTATGCATACCAATCTTGTAATGTATAACAACCTTCTCTGATGTGTTTTTGAAAGTATCTTCCAATATCATGTGACGTGCTTGAAAGGTGTATGCCATGCGAGAGTGAAAAGACTGCAAGGTGTGTAATGGAAAGTGATGGCACATGCTAGTGTCGGACACACTTGCACATTGAGGACATGTAAGTCTATAGAGATTCTGATGTTGAAGAAAGACAAATCAAGCAGGAGAGAACAAGAACAAACAATGGAAGCAAATCATCAAGCAAGAGGATGAGAAATGAGAAAGTATTGATGATGTAGATGCATCCAACCACATTATGTTCATATCACACTACATGCATTGGGGGTTTTATTCTCAAATGAAACTACATGAATTAGCATTTAGGTTAGTAAAATGTGTTGGATGTTGTGGATTAGAACCAAAGGAAACATTGAATTTCATCCTTAAAGAGTATTAATGTTTTTGTTGTATTTAGTTATGCTAGAATTTCCATGAGGCTCTGTTATCATTCATTGAAGAATACAATTCCTAAGAGCATCGAAGTACTAGCCAATCTACCAATGGCTCCCAAATGCAATAATGCACTGAAATAAAATATGAGTGTTAGCTACCGAAAATTTGTGCATGTATTTCCTAGAGGGCATCGACATCCTATTGAGGAGGTGGTGTGTGAATGATCCGTGGTCTCTTGATAATGACCAACATGGTCCAAGTATAATGCACAAGCATCATATTGTAGTCCATATCATGCCCTACATAATCCAAGGCATAATCATTCCTATAAGTTGGATGACATTGGGATATGGACTAGCCCTGGAGTAGGTGTTTGAAGTATCATACCAACCATATAGAAATCCTCATCCCAATCTATAGTAGCATAAATGATGGATCGTGATGAAATATATGTGATGCCTCTAGTATCCCTATTGTCTAGAAATATGCTTTCCAAATGTGTCCAAGTATTGTTGATCCACAAAAGTGTCCCAAAAGCAATAGCACAGTGAAATAAAATTTTGAGTGATGGCTACCTAAATTTCTTGCATGTATACGTGTAATACATCATCGTCGTCTTTGCAACAGTAATACAATGGGAGAGGTCAATCGTAAACAAAATTGGTATGCTTTCATGTAGACTTATGCAAGTTACCTCTTGCTTAAGCATGATGCACCTCAATTCAATGACACCAAAGGGAATCCCCACGTTCTCTCAAAATTTTTGACATGAGAGAATGTAAAAATGTTAGCTCTTGAGCTTCTAGGGAGCCTAAAGAAATCGGGTCACCATTCGTGGACATGGGGCGAATGAAAAGAAACCAAGCCAAATGTGCTTCATGAATTGGACCGAGACTTGTATGCCTCTACGACCATTAACAAGTGAGGGCTCATAGAGGCCGGCGAGCATGTAAAGAAGCGGGCAAAGACATGTTACGATCTCTTTGTGTTTAGACCATTTGAAACTCGTAGGTGCCGGTGAGGACAAAGAAACTGGATCTCTGGATGCTAGCGAGTGATACAAATTAGTGGGCAAAGCCAGGTCCTGTCTCCAAAGTCTAGCTATTGTGTTGGTATGGCTTGAACGGCGGAGCAGGTGCCAAAGGAAATGCAACTGCCTAAGGGCGAGTGGTTATGTGGTCCACTATAAAATAACACTTACCCTATGTGGGGACCCTTTCGGATGCCTGGCTACTGGGATGTATGGATCATGATGGTGGATGTGTGTAATGCTTGAAAACCTGGAGCGAGATAAAAGAAGTCAGGCCCGTGGATCACTCCCTCTCCCTCCATCTTGACCAAACCGCACACGGAGCCATAAGTGAGGAGTCAAGTGGACTGGATCGAGTAGTGGGGGCCCCTTCACAACACCAAGCCATGCAGTACGTCACGAATAACTAAACCAAAATATGACGCTCAGGCTATGGTAGCATCTCCGTTGTGTTCTTAGTAAATGTGATTGTGCATCAATGATGATGTGGATATGCATTAACATGTATTTTTGTGCATGTGGTAATTTGATGTGTCTATGTATGTTTATGGATTTGGTTACCTTGTGATTTTGAGTTTAATTTTATACATGAGTGAAGAAGTGCTATGAAAACACACGCTTTCTGTGTATGTGTGTGTGTGTGTGTGTGTGTAGTAGGCGCTCCACGCCTAGCTCCTGGTGCTTCGTGCCAAGAGAGAGAGAGAGAGGGGGGTGACACGTGGTGATAAGGGGGGTGCACAAAAAACTCTAGACCACTTACTATATAGAAAGTTCACACTATAACTAGGAAGAATAGCAACCAAACTAGGAAGAATGTAGAATTTTCTAGTTATAACTAGATAATTTTGTCATCACGAATCTCTTCTAACTAGTAAATCCCTTTTTCTAGATAGTATCTAGAAAGTTGAAGCCTTATCTAGTAACATTATCTAGTAAGTTATTGTATATCTAGTAACAATATCAACATAACTAGGATTTTTTTTTTCACTAGTCATAACTAGCAAGTACTATCATCTAACTAGGAAATTATGGATAGTCTTTCAAGTTAACGTAGACTCACGATTTTGCTAGGTAAAACTAGTAAATAAATATTACTTTATTTGAAATTTACATTTGTATATTACTCACTTATGAGCTAAGCTTTCGATTCCACACTTATAGCTATACTCACTAGTTTGTGTAGCCTATGCTTAGTCTAGTCTATCAATAGCTTATATATAGCCTAGCTTATACATTAGGCATAGGATAAGCACATGCTAGGTTAGGCATTGGCTCGATAATATAAAGTAGGAACATTATACGCTATGCATAAGAATACAACTTATATCAGGCATTTTCTAGGCACAAGGTAACCATAGAATAGGATAGGGTTGTGTTAGGCGTTGGCTCCTAGCATATGCTTACCCTATGTCTAAAATCTTCCTAGAATATACTTAGCCTATGTATACACATAGGATTGGCTTATAGTATGCCTTATATTTTCCTAACTTGCCATACGTGTACCCTATGCCTACCCCTTGTGTATTTATGTTAGACATACCTATGTCTAGCCACTCTATAGCCTCTATCAGTTTGTGTGTATGAGGAGCCTATGCATATACCTTGCCTATATAACTAATCCAATCTAAACCTAAGCCTAAAGCTCTACCTTACTACGAGCCTAGCCCTAACACCAACCTTTAATGTAGTATAATCCTAGTATATATTGAGTCTAATCCTTTGAATTTAAGGTAAAGAATATAGAGAGTAAGATCAGCTTATACATCATGTGTTACTTCTATAAAAATAAGTTGTATTTAGTCATTTTGTAGATTCTCATTATTTTTGACCTATTTGTAGTATAATTCTAACCTTTTATATGTGTAATGATGATCATATTGTGCTAAACAGACGATAATAGGCAATTAATTTGTTTTATTTTTTGTGAGGAAATAACTAGACAAGTATAGAGATGTAATGATTGTAATATTGATCACTAGTGGAGTGCAATGTGAAATTATTACTATTATGGAGACTGTTATCACATAAGGCTATTTATATGCTTTAGCTTTAAAGCTATTGTACTCATCTATTTAGAGTGCATTGTTGTCTCTATTTTCTTTTATTTTGTTCATATTCATTAAATTTTTCATTAATTAATTGTAATTATAATATTAAAAATAAAATATTAGAGCTAAGTTGAGGCTTATGTTAGAACTAATCATTTTGAGTGCGATTGAGTCATCCTCATTTACACTCTTTGCTAGTTATAAATGCTTTTGTAATTAATTTGGCTCAATTTTCCATTGCAATCATCGCTCTAATACCATGGAGTTGATTCTTACATATGGTTTATGATCATAGCAGCAAAGTAATGGTTGAAGTATTGGTGTAGTGAACCACTAAAATATTACACCACATACTTCATAGATTATCTTAAGGGACTGAGAATTAGCAAGATTAGTTGAAGAAGTTGATATCTCACTTGTGCACAAGTAACTAGCTTATTGACGAGTGGAGTGTTGTTCCCATTGCATCGAGTAGCATTTTTCTCACTTGGCTATAGGTTGAGGTGTACATGGCATCTCCCCTATATCACAAGTACCCACATGAGTCTCATCTTGCAACATATCTACAAGCTATCAATATTGTATGGGTATATATTTGCATCAACCATGGCTATGCATGAGCATTCACCACATTGGTTAGTACCCTTGAACCACACTGTCTTTTCCCTCTTCATCATGCGGACCACACATTGCCTTTTTCACCCAACCACTTAAGCACCTTAGTCCACTCAACTACTATGTAGATAGGCCACATGATTGTTTAGCCACATTGGAGAACTCGATCACTTGAAGCACATCATCCTAACTACTTGGAGCACTTTGGCCACATGTTTAATTAGGCAAAAATTCAAGCACACTCTTCCACGTGCACATACTCAATCACATAGTCATGTAGTTGCACAATCATGCACCTTATTTCAACTCACTTTACCATTTCCAGTCTCTTACCCTTGATCACGAGGCACCCTTTGACCACATTGAGAACTTCATTTTTTTATGACAATAACCTCACTCAGCAATTTAGGCCACATTAGGCACTCATGAATCACTCTAGGTAGCATTAGCACATGATTATATAATACTTAGACACTATACCACCATCACACTGTACTACTTAGTGCTCATAGCATAGTGATGTGGATGGTTTTGAGAATGGGAATAGGAATGGGGATGTGGGCTCTTATAAGTGGATGGGATTGGGATGTGGGTTGGTTTGAGGATAAGCTAGGTCTAGGATGGCAAGCTAGAAAATGGCCATCCCATGTCATTATGGCTCATAGCATTTTACTTAAAGAACACCTTATCCACTCAATTACTTAGACATATTGAAGCAGATGATTACCTTATGCACTTGGATAATATATAAGGCCAAATTTGCACGATTCTTGGACAAGAGTGCAAATACTTTCACACATTGTAGATGCATTTATACACACACTTTCAAGTACCTTAGGATAAGAACTAGGGTACAAGGTCTTTGGGGCAATTTGTACAGGTGTGAGAGTAAGATGCAATACATTAGTCCACATGTACATATCGTGTCTGGAGAAATTGAAGTGCGAGTGTGGACACACAAGTACATTTGTATAGAACATCTAGTATGCATTGTGTAGAACATACTTTTATTTTATTTGAATTCTTCTTCAAGCTTCTATGTGGTTCTTTGAATATGAATTAGCTCTCTTATAGATTAGGAACCCTTCACATTAGCAAATCTTATAGGAAAAAGGATAGCATGCAATCTATTGATTTTAGTGGGGATTAGAAGAATAAGGATATGTATACATGAAAGACAATGTGGAAGAAGAGGTTTTAGTAATGGCTAGAAGGGGTTTGCATGTTTTCCACCTAATTAGCTATGAAGCCAAAGAAGCTTTGTAAGACCTCCATTGAGGCAGCATGATGCATATAGATATCATCAAGATAAGGTTTCTTAAAAATGACATCTGTGTTGGTGTTGCCTAGCTCTATGTGTATATAGATACTTGCATTATGAAAGCTTGTATCAAAGAAGGGAAAAAAGATACATACCAAGGTACACAAGATGGGGCTTATTTAGTCACTTTTGGTTGCATCTTCAGGGCATGTGGATGCATAGAAGTGGCATAGAAGGGCTAAGAAATACACATGATATAGTAGTCGTGGCATTGTATTGGTAGATATGTGCATTGAACTTAGCTTGCTTGCAAAAGCACAAGAAGTGTTTAATAAGCTGCCAACTCGAAATTTAGTTAGCTTACTAACCAAGCCAATGAAAGCCAAAGTTGGAGGCTTTGATCATATATTACACGACTCTTTACATATTGGAGGGATTTCGGAGCACTAATTAATGGTGCCAGGTTACCATCATCAATCTAGACAAGGTGGCTCAAAAATATCATTCGTTGTGGAGGTTGGGGCATAAACATGAGTCAACACTTGGTCACTCAATTCTCACCAATTGTTGAACTCCATTGCTAGCCCCTTTTTCTCTATACATGCTTCTTCAGCAATACATCTATAATATTTTTACTTGACAAATGTCATAGAGCATATCAGGCTCTAATACCATGAAGAAACTGTAAGCAAGAAGGGAATAAAGATAGCTCTAATACCTCACTTGACTATAGAATAGAGGGGTTAACATCCACCACTCTAAAGGTATTCTTGTTATTCAAAAATTCATGCCATCTTGGTCTTTCATCTCTTGCACTCAAGCTCTAACATACTCGTTCAAGCAATGGTTGCTTGCTAACTACAATTACTTTATCCACATCTACCACCACAATCTATTCAAAAGGAAAACCCTTTGTTGGCATGAATGATAATGACAATTCACAGATAAGGCAAACATAAACTCATGATTTACAACTTCAACAATTATGCAGTCTCTCTTTTCCATTGAGTTCTTTTCATCGTAATTGACCCCAATGCAAGTAATGAAAATAGTTCTCGTGTTAGAAGTAGCTCAAAGGGGTAAACAAATCCATATGAAATCCAAAAGGAGAGTAAGGGAGGGAGTACATATATGACAACCAAAAAAGCCAATTCAAGGTCCATTAGTAGGCTGTGTATTCACCATCATGCTAGATGACACTACAAGAAATAAGGAGTCGCATTGCATCAGAAATGACTTGATCCTTATTTGAAAGTAAGATGTACTAGAACAACATATATGATAGCTATAAAAACAAAGATGTTGTCTACACATAGATTCATTACACCTATCACCACATTTGCTTACATTATTCATAGATTCGTTAGTCCTACCACCACGTTTGCTTAGTACACTATACATAGATTCATTAGACGTGTCACCACACTTTCTTACACTCAAATAGGGAATAGTTGATGAAATGAAGGGCAATTGTTTAATATAGAGGATAAACATTTAACACATACATGCTTACGAGTAGGCCTCATGTTCTTCAAAGAAATTAAACTATGCCAAATGTGTGCCTCATGTTCTTCAAAGAAATTGAACCTTGGGATAGTTAAACTATGCCAAATGTGTGCCCATGTTGGAACTACCAAGTTAATTGGTTACGCTTACTGTAACTACCATCTTATGTGTGCGGCTCACCTCTCAAGGCTATATAATATAAGTACAACAAGGGTAAGTAAAGTTTACCGATTTGGTAGTGAGAGGAGGGAATATCTCTTAAGTTAGGATTCGAATGCAATTTGATGGTGAAAATATTGATTCAACATTGCAACTTTAAAATTAAACCTTAAGCCTTAGAAGTTATGCGTTGATTCAATATTAATGCAGCTTCAGCAAGCATTCACATCACCACGAGTGCCCTGGTTCGGCTCATCCCGGCATTGATCATCAGCTGCTACGAACCTCTTCTTGTGGCCACCCAAAGCCATGGTCGAAGAAGAAGGAGAGCTCCTCGAGGGTGATCTTGCCCTTAGTCTAGGGGATGAAGAAGTAGAAGAAGAGGATGGCGGATTCCCTACCTACCCCCTAATTCCCTACCTACCCTCTAATTCTCGCCAACAGATACTTCCAAGTTCCCTCTCTTTTATAACTTCGTTCCTTCAACGCCGCTTTAATTACTATCCTTCTCCTTTCGTACTATAATTCTATTCTTGCACTCTACTGAACCAGCTCCATATGGAGACGGCGGTGTATGGAGGAGCTGGGAACGGCCTACACCTAATTAGCAGTGCCTCAAGAGGGTCCTAATATCAACAATGGCAGGTCACAGCCGTCCGTGGTTTATAACGTTAGTATCTCTAATTATGATCGCGATGAGGAGATACTGGCAATAGTCGGGGCGGGCTGCTCCCGTCTGTGCAGCGAGCTGGACAAGAAAATCCTGTTGATTTGGGAGGATGTGCATTGCGCTAGCCTGCTCTGGATTCCTAACATGCTGGCTGTGAGCAAGTTGCTCGATCCAGTCCCGTATTGCCCCCTCGTCAAGTGCATGGTTGGCTTAGAGCTGGCTCGGGCAGTCGATGAAGCTTCTTCTTCTTCTTGCATCACCACCATCAGATCACGTCTGCACAGATTCTTGTGCTAACCCGCTGCTGGTGGGCCTGGTGGACACCACAGCTACATTGACACAACGCCCCCGTCACAGCACCTAGCCTCGTCATAGCACCATCACAGCGCCCCCCAGCGGGGTCATAGCGTCGTCATGGCCCCCATCCCCATCACAGCACCCAGCCCCGTCGACATAGCCCACCCAACCCCATCGACACGTTAGCTACATTAATATTTAGCTCATCACATTAAGCACCCAGCCCCGTCGACACGTCAGCTACATTAATATTCAGCTTGTTAGTACAACACCTACATATTTCAGTGGCCAACCTTAATTGACAGTCAGCGGCCCCCCTTTGACAGTGAGGGCACTCTCCTATCTTAATTAGCAATGTGATAGATGCCTTTTTTTGATTTACATTCAATTAGAAATGCTAATATTTATATAAAGACATGTTGATTTACATCTTTATATAACAAGGAGTTTCTCAACATTTGCACACCATGCATTTGTTAGAAATCCCATGTCTAAAAGTATAAATGAGTATATCTTTGTGGAAACATGACACCCACAATTGTTTATCATAAAATGAGCCCTGAAGCTTCTTTTTCTTATTTATGTTTTTGCTAAACCAAGTCTTATGCATCTTTGGAAGATTTTGATGCAAAGGTATTCTATAAGGGAGTGTGATTGTTACCTAAAGTGTATTTTCACAAGGCATACTTTGCAAGAATAGGTATTCTACGTAGGATTTCCATGTATTTCCCAGAGTGTCCTTATAGGTGACACTATTCACTTGAAAGGTTGTGATTTAATTTTTACACTAAAATATAAGAACTTATACTTTCATGACTTAGGCTACAAAAATAACACTAAAATAGGTATCACTTGTTTGAGGAGATGTTTAACTATGCTTGGGAAATGATAATTGTTGTGATGGGCCGTATTAGCCCTAGAGACACGATATTTTTATCCAAGTAGGGTTTTATAATCTCTCCTTTGCTTGTTTGAGGAGATGCTTAACCATGCTTGGGAAAGGATAACTGCTGTGATGGGCCTTATTTATAGCCCTAGGGACATGATCTTCCTATCCTAGCATGGTTTTGCAATCTCTCATTTGCTTGTTTTGAGGAGATGTCCAACCATGCTTGGGAAATGATAACTGTTGTGATGGGCCTTATTAGCCCTAGGGACACGATCTTCCTATCCAAGATGGGTTTTGTTATCTCTTGTTTGCTTTTTATGCTAGGTTTTCTCGAGCATAAGTTTATTATAGTAAGCTCCAAGTATCACTTGTTTGAGGAGATGTTTAACCATACTAGGGAAATAATAAGTGATGTGATGGGTCTTTTTGGCCCTAGCGACATGATCTTTCTTTCCAAGTAGGGTTTCGTAGTCTCTCTCTCTATAGCCTATTCATGTTTGTAGACTCATTGTTAGCTTGAATTCCCCATCAATTCACATGAACCAAGTGACACCTTTGCACCACTTCATAACGTACATCTAGCTATACTTTACTGGAAGATCTAGTTTATGTATGTGCCCATAATAAATATAGAACTTTGAGATAACAATATCAAGTGAACATACTTTTCTTTCACCCTATGAATATGCTTATAAACCATATAGCACTATCGTATCCCTGCTCTACCCTTAGAAATAATAGACACATGTTCTTGTTAAACTAAGTCTTATGCATCTTTGGAAGATTTTGATGCAAAGGTATTCTATAAGGGAGTGTAATTGTTACCTAAAGTGTATTTTCACAAGGCATACTTTGCAAGAATAGGTATTCTACATAAACAATAGATTGTACATGCTTATTTCAATGCTTGACATGATAACTCACTTGGGATGTAGCAAGATACTACATATACCAAGTTCACCCTCAAACAATAGATTGTGGCGCACTTGATGAGTGGGAGATGGTGATGATTTTGAGTGACTTATAGTGATTGCAAGGGCAAGTATGTAGAAGTGGCTATTAAAGCATAGAAACCTTTATGGCCAATGTCAATAAGAATATAATTAGGGATCTTAACCTACATTTTTATTCAATTGTCATGATGTATAACCTTTCCTAATTGTAACGTGTCCGCAAGTATCATCCAGGACACGTCTTAGCAGTCCATAAGAAAGGATGTCTAGAAAACTCCGCCTGGCACTCCCATGGAATGTTACGGGTTTTGCGTTCTAGGTCTTCCCGCGTCTGCCACGTAGCGGAAGTATCCTGGCCGTTCCCACTTAGGATCGACCGAAATTAGGGTTTTCCTGATTGGTCATTAGCAAACAGTGACTAGCATCAGACCCAAGAGAACTACTTTACGCAGAAACGCGAGGTCCGAAGCGGATTCACACTGCACTTGGTTCAAGGAGAATGGGAAACGAGAGGGATGCAAAGCTCAACCTCTTTGCCATAAGGCATAGTCCCATTCCGTTCCCCTAAAACGGCGTAAATCGGGTAAGACGTAACTCTAGGTCATCGTTCTCGTTATTTGTTTTGATGATGATGATCATTCCGTTGTTCTTCGACATTTTTTAGAAAAGTTCCCGGCTAATCGGGACCACCCAATGGTAGGACGGAACCATGTCCCATCCTCCACATTTTCCTCGGTTTGTTTTAGTTATGTAATTATCTAACACATTAATTTGACATATAACAATCAGCTTCTTTAATTAACCTTGTTAAGCATTGGTTTCTTCACGTAATCTTATCATGTGACATAGAAAAACAATATCAAGCAAGTTCTTTTAACATTTCATCATTTTATCTTTGAAATACAAGGAATTCCGCCCGTAGGCTTGTCCATAATCCGCCCGAAGGCTATCTAGTGATTCCCAGGGATCACTATTCCAAGCTTCCGCACGTAAACTAGTATGCGGGCCTTGAGATCCAATCCCGAGTCACGTTAGCCTCTTGTGCAGGACCTGAAAGGCGAGGGATTTACGGCCAGAGCCCCCCCTGGCACCAAGCGTCCTCCTACTCCAAGTAGAGCTCAACGGAGAGACCTCTCGCGGCGGGTTCGGTTCACGTTCCCGGCATGGTGAAAAACCCCCTTGGTTAGGGTTAGGCAGGTAGTCGGGGGTAACTAAAATTGCCTCTTCCTTTAGGCCTTTAACCTGAAGTATAGGTACTCATTTAATTTGTAATTCATAATTCAAACAGAGCCCTAAAATCTCTAGCAAGCACAAACATTTCCGTTAATCAATCGTGTTGTTTGGCAAACTGCTAAGGAAGTGTTCTTTTCTTTTTGAGTGTATCAGCACTCGTCCCCAAGGTGTCTTGTAAATTGGCAAGATCTTTACATTCCGGTCTAGGGCATACCCAACTTGGTTAACCCTAAAGTTTCTTAGATATGCTAGTTTTCGGTTTACAACTTTCCTTATTTAGAAGGATATCCAAAAAATACGTCTTTTTGCAAGATAACTTGCGTAGGGATCTGCCATCCTTGATGAGGGTTTTTACCCTTTCTCCTTGTGAATCAATCACAAGACTAAATGATTTTGTACTTGCTGCGCAAGTCCTACGATGGAATAATCTGTTTAGATCCTTTAAGCTGACGTATGTCAGGCCTAGGGTTTCTTCTTTTAAGAACCTTAGGGACAAATCCTAGTTCCTTATCTTTACGAATTTATTGTCCCTACAGTAAGGAAAGTAGTCAAGTGCTTAGGGTATGAATGTTTCTATGTTTAGATTGGTTTAGTTATCTTTTGGAAGGTAATATTAACTGTCTTGTCACGGTTTTGCTATCCTTGTGACAATTTACTTTCCAGTCAATACAGTTTAATTTAACTTCCGTTTTCCTAAAAGATGAACTCATGCCAAATAACAACATTTGCCTTGCTAAGATGTACAATTAGCAAAGATAACTTCCTAGTAATTTGAGCATCGAAAGAAACCTTTCATGAATTTAACCATTTACAATGATTTGTTGCCAAAGGAATTAGACTAATGGTGCAAGATATAATTTCTACACCTTTAGGAATTAACTAAAATATACTACTATAGTAAATGGATAATCTCGCTCGTAATTTATAATACTTGATACAACTCGAAGGAACTAAGTTCTATTCATTATCATTCATTCAAATAAGCTAAACTTCTTTATTACTAATAACTCGGACAAATATATCCTATCCCTAACAATTTCTCTTTGCATGATCGACTTAAAACTAAAGTAAAGCCAAGAAGAAAAACCTGGTTTTGGGGTGAGATATCCACATGGATACTGGGAGATGACCCTCCCGCGGCTACGCCTTGGACTTTCTTAGGAGGCATCGCAATTGTAGTCCTTCAGACGTAGAAGAAGCTTTACAACTTTTCCTTAGAATTCCACCATCGCTCCCTTGCACCGTTCGTCAAAGTAGTTTTTGGAAGGCTCCCCCCTTGAATTCAGGAATTCGAAAGGGTGTTTTAGAATCTTTTATAACTAAGACCCATTGAAGCCATGGGGAAGGCTTAATGGCCTTTGTAAGCTTGCACGAACGGGAATAAAAAGGTGTGGAAAAGACACAAGGGGCGGAAGTGAACTCCAAGGAAATATAGTAACCGCAAGGATTATAAGTGAGGTCGAAAGACCTTGGGTTAACTTGGAGGTAAGGGGTTTCAATACGCCATAAGGGAAGGGCTAGGGAAGGATCTAACACGGAGGTGTTGTAGGCTTAAGGGATAAGAGGGGTGATAAGACACGGGGGAAAAAGTAATAAGACCCTTAAGGTCTTCGTGCTTTTAGGGGGAGTGACTTCAAAGTGAAGGTAAGGGGTTTTAGCACGAGGGTGAAAGGGGTTTAAAGGTTTTTAAAACCCGGGGGGGGAAAGAGGGCTTAGAGGGATTAAACCGGGGGAAAATGGGGGTTTAGAGGGATTAAAACCGGGGGGGGGGAACAAGGGGGCTTAGGGGGATTAAAACTGGGGGGGGGGAACAAGGGGGCTTACGGGGATTAAAACCGGGGGGGGGGGGGGAACAAGGGGGCTTAGGGGGATTAAAACCGGGGGGGGGGGGGGGGGGGGGGGAACAAGAGGGCTTAGGGGCCTTAAGGGGAAATTTTTGGAGGGGAAAATAGGCAAAGGTGTGGAAAATGGGGCTTATGAAGGCCCCTTGGAAGCTTCCAAGGGCCTTCTAGAAGGCTTACGAAGGGCACGTGGGGGGGTGGGGGCCGTCGACAGATGGCGACAAGGATAAGGCAGCTGGCAGCGATGTGGGCAGAGAAATCAGACGGTGGCGGCAGCTGCTATTGGCGATTGGCGGCGTCCCCTTCAGCTGCATGGCAGTTCACGATCGTGTCCTCCACAGGCGGTTCCTAGCTCATCGCTCCCTCTCCAACTCTATGGCAGTGGCCACCTTCAATCTCTCCCTCCCTCACGAAATTCAAAGCGTCTCCTCTCTTCTCTCCCTCACAGCAGACTGACGGCCCCCTTCCCAGCGTGTCGACTGTTCCTCCTTTAAATAGTGGAGGGGAGGGGGATCTTCCCTCTCCTGTGTGTCATCACGCATGTTTTCCCCCCTCATTCCAAGATCCACCAAGGAGCTTAATTGCTCCTTCTATTTCCCTCCCCCTCTAGCTCGTCAGTCCGCTGGGGGGATATTAAAAAAAAATCTCATTTATCCAATTTTCATTTTCATTTGAGGCCGTTCACGTGTTTAGTAAATCGGAATATTACACTAAGTGCTTACAATTCTTGAGAATCTTTATTTTTCTTAAGCCTAAATCACATATTCAATGTGCCTTCATATATGAATAAGTTTGTACACTTATGTGCTTTAAGTTCATACACTTTCTACTCTTTGCAGCTTTCTAATTAAATCTCCTTGACTATGCTTATGGTTCTTGAATATAATTTATTTTCACCATAGATAAAAGTCTACTTCCCTTTCAGTAATGCTTTTTCTTTTCCCATTTGATGTATAACCTTTCCTATGTGCTTATAGTTCTTGAGAATATTTATTTTTCTTAAGACTAAATCACATATTCAATGTGCCTTCATATATGAATCAATTCGTATACTTATGTGCTTTAAGTTCATACACTTATTGAGAAATATTTATCTTTTCTAAAGTATAAATCAACTTTTCTATGTGCTTTAGCATATCAATCTTCCACCTTTTATATGTAACTTTAATATATAGATTGATTATTTTTTATTTATGTCTATGTTTCAGGAAGCCATAATGAATAATTTAAGGAGATGTGAGCGCAATTATAAGTATAGGCATTCAACCCTTGGTTATCAGAATGTTACTAGACAAACTTACTATGCACAAAGTCACAAGGATATGAATGGGATAATACATTCATCAGTTCTGGCTCATCAAGAAGGTCAAAATTCTAATAACAATGATGTTCCTATTGTTTGAGTGGGGATGTTACAACTATATATATCATCTCTCACTTGACTTGGGTCTCACCTATATATACTAACTCTACATCAATATGAATCATTCTTTGGGAGCATGTCTTGTGTATCTCTCTCGTACTCTCTCTCTCTCAACATGGTATCAGAGCTATGGATGCGTAGCAACAACAAGGAAGATAAGTTGTTTCATTGTTTATACTTGATTGAATTCTTTGCACAAGTGATGATTTGATACATGAACTTGTTCAAATTAGAAGTATTAGTTAATTTTGTCATGCTCTCGAATCCTGTCAAAATCGCTTGTCAATCGGAGTTCTGGATCAAAAGTTATGACAGTTCAGGATTCAAGACAGTAATTCTGCTCGAATCTGCGATTCTTTTTTTAAAACTGTATTTCTAATTACCGTTCATTAATCCCCAATTACAGTTTATTAATCGCTCGTCTTCGTTAATGATGTTGATTATGACAAGCAAACATCTTGCTATTTTTAGCGATGTTTTATTATCGTTCACGTTCTTTGCTCGACCAAAATAGCACTTTTCTTATATGCGTCATCTCGTCTTGCACGTTACGCCTCTCTATTTCGGGCTTTCTTTTTAGTCACTCAATACTTTTCGTTGTTCTTACGTGCATATCCCTATTTTGATTGTCATGTGTCTCAACTACGCTCGTCTTGATCATGGTTTGCAGATTCTGCGATCTCATCTTATTTGTTTTCTCTCGACATACAGGCATGGCCAATTGCGTAATTGGTAATGGATATCCGTCTGGCCAATGTTTGGTTCCCTTCTTCCAAGGACAAGGCTTTCCTGGGTGGAAAGCAAAGATGATGCTAATTCTTGAAGGTGACGCTTTGCTTAGTGCACTTCCTTACTTGCTTTGTGATTCTAGTAATTCTGATGATCATAAACTTCCTTCACCTCCAAAGAAGATTGATGAAAATTTGGAGATCTATGTCGATCTTCCTATTGAGATAGAGCATGGATTCTATTCTATTGAATATGATGTCTTTGATGATGCTATGTGTGTCCAAGAGGATCCATTATCATATATGGAAGCTATCAATTCGTCTCAAAGGGATCAATGGCAAGAAGATATGCAAGCTGAGTACGATTCTTTAATCTCCAAAGGTACATGGATTCTTACTGAACTCCCCCCAAATCGTGTTCCTATCAAATGTAAATGGGTTTATAAAACCAAGACCAAAGCTGATAGCTCGTTTGATAAGTTCAAAGCACAACTTGTTGCAAAACATTACTCACAGGTTGCAGGAGTAGATTATCAAGAAACATTTTCTCCCGTTGTGCGCTCCACAACTGTTCGTATGATTTTGGCTTTTGCAACACTATTCGATCTAGAAATTCACCAAATGGATGTTAAAACGGCTTTTCTCAATGGAGATCTTGAAGAAGAAATCTATATGGAGCAACCTGAAGGTTTTATGATTGCAGGAAAGGAGCATATTGTATGCCAACTTCATCGTGCATTATATGGATTGAAGCAAGCCTCTCGTGCTTGGTATATTAAGATTGATCAGTTCCTCACATCTAAAGGTTTTGTTGCATGTTTTGCTGACCCAAATATTTACATCAAAAGGGAGGACAAATATTTTATTATTCTTGCTCTATATGTTGATGATACTATTCTTGTGTCAAATAATATTGCTTTTTTGGATGCTATGAAGAAGCTTTTATCGACTGCATTTGAAATGGTGGATCTTGGTGAGATACATTCTTGTTTGGGTATTCAAGTTCAACGACACCGGCAACAAGGCATTCTTCTTCTTCGCCAGACAAAGTTTATTAATGATATTGTTAAGAAGTTTGGGTTGACAAATGCGCACTCTGCCAACACTCCCATTCTTTCAAGCTCTACCAAGGATACATCTACAACACGCAATGAAGAATCAGCCATTCATCAACCTTTTGCTAATCTTGTTGGTTGTCTTCAATTTATTGGTTTAAACACAAGACCAGATATTTTATTTGCAGCTAATTTTTTGGGACAATATCTTTCTTCCCCTTCCACTATTCATTGGAGTGCTGCAAAACGTATTCTTAAGTACCTCAAGGGTACTAAGGAATTTGGTCTTATTTATCGTCGTCGAGAGGATTCTTCTTTATCTTCTTCAACTTCTCTTGACCTTATTGGATATACAGACGCTGATTGGGCAAGTTCACACTTATCCATGCGATCTACAAGTGGGAATTTTTTCTTTGTAAATGGATGTTTGGTTTCTTGGTCCAGCAAGAAACAACGATGTGTTGCGGTTTCTACAACTGAAGCTGAATATGTTGCTGCATTATTAGCAGCTCACGAGCTAGTTTGGCTTCGATAACTACTTGCAGATTTGGGACATCCTTCATCATCTAGTACACCTCTTCGATGCGATAACCAAAGTGCTATTAGTCTTACCAAAGACTATATACAACATAGTAAATCAAAGCATATTGCTATTCATTATCATTATGTTCAACATGAAGTCAAGAAAGATTCCATTATGGTGGAGCATTGTCCCAGTGATCAAATGGTTGTACACATCTTCACAAAAGCTCTTAGTGAAGCTCGCTTTAGCTCATTAAGACATGCACTTGGTATTGTTCCAAGTTCTTGTCTCATTGATTGAGGCATGTATCATTGTATTCAAGAAAACTTTATAGTAAATCATTTTTGTATCATAGGTATGTGTAGGGGCTCGGGTTTTTCCCTTGTTCTCCCGAAGGGTTTTTTCACTCGCAACCAGAGACCTTTGTTTGAGTGGGGATGTTACAACTATATATATCATCTCTCACTTAACTTGGGTCTCACCTATATATACTAACTCTACATCAATATGAATCATTATTTGGGAGCATGTCTTGTGTATCTCTCTCGTACTCTCTCTCTCTCTCAACACCTATGAGTGAAGATAACCCTCCTATGGATCAACCATCATCTCACTCTTTGCCTAGACACATGCGTTTGTGGTGTACATGCAGAACATATTGTGGAGGTGGATGTATGGTTCCTCACTCAACATATCCAAGACACATGAAAATTGAGGAAAGATTTAAGAGTCTCACTACTAATCTTGGTTTACATGACTCTCAAGGACTACCAGAAGATGACATTCTACTAGAGCATAATGACATGGGAGATGAGGTCCATAATGGCCCATCAGATGAGATTGACAATTTAGACGAAAGGGAGGATAATGAGGTGGAACCACAACATGAAGTGTTCGAGATGGATGATGTTGAAACATCTTTATTTGACAAAAACGTTCAAAGAATAATTCAATTGCAAGCACTTTGGGATGAGCTTCAAGCTTCAATTGAGTTTCAAGATAAAATGCTTAAAATTCTTTTTGGTGATATGGTCAGTTATAATCCCCCCCAAGCACATATGGACAATATATATATGCCAAGCTTGGCCAAACTACTAGTGCAAATGCCTAACACATGGGATGGAGACTTGAATGGTATAAATATTCCTACTTGTTGGGAGAAACTTGGTATCATGTTCACATGGCTAGGTACGGTTAACTCCCAACGTTATAGGGTATGCCAAGGAAGTGAGAGCTCTATTCACGCACCATTTCTTTATCAGCCAAGCAAGGAGGATAACTACATTAGAGGCACAATTGAATGCTTGTGTAACACCAGAAAAGGAGGAAGGAAGAAGTTAAAGCGTGATTGTTCACAATGTTGTGAAAAGTGTTCCAAGTGTTCTCTACCGAGAAAATATATGCTCTCTTTTGACTATGTCTCCATTAGAGAACAATTGTGTCTACTAACTAGAAGTAGAACTCTATGCCATGAATTGTTGGAAATGTGGAGAAATAAAAACAAATGGTTAATACAGGAGAATACACTTTGTGATTCTACAATAAATGACTTTTGGGATGGTACAAAATGTAAAAGTGTAAATGATTTTTGGAATCGTAAATCATAGTTTGAGCTTCCATTGATATGTAATAACATGCATTGCAAACAAGTCTATACAGCTTGGCCTTCTACCCAAAGGTCACCATTGCTTGATCATTCATGGGATGATATTGAGAGGGCCTACAAGTTTATTTTGCAAATCATGTTGAACTCACATACATGGGTACAAAAGGATTTGTAAGGTACACTTTATTATCATGCTCATCTTTTTAATTAATATAAATGAAATTCGATATAGGTTACTAAAATGTGGTGTGTTTTGTGATAAATAGGGTGATCCACGCAATTTCACCTTGTTATTACATTGGGATGGATTCCAAGCCTCAAAGACAACCCAGAAGAATTGTGGAGTTGTTGAAATCAAAATTCTCAATGTTGGAAAGAGCTCCTTTATTGGAGTTATACCGGTTTTATTTATTCCATTCAGTTGCAAAAAAGTTATTGGAAGCTCTAGTAAACTTTTTCACATATTCATGCAGCCATTGATAGATGAATTAGAAAGTCTATTTGTTGATGGATTTAAAGTAGAATTCAATTATCCAGTCACACAGATCGTTGAGCATGAAAATTCTATTAGTCGCCCCGCTAGGGGGCGCTGTGATGGGGCTAGGCGCTGTGACGGGGCTAGGCGTTGTGTCGATGTAGTTGTGGTGTCCACCAGGCCCACCAATGAGTGCCATCTAGCACGAAGTACAGGAGCTCCGTGGCGTGCGGGTGCGTATGCGACGAGTTCAAGGAGCCTGCCGAGAACTCCAGGAATTAGCACAGGAAGCCGTGCAGACGTGATCTGATGGTGGCAATGCAAGAAGAAGAAGAAGCTTCATCGACTGCCCGAGCCAGCTCTAAGCCAACCATGCACTTGACGAGGCGGCAATACGGGACTGGATAGAGCAACTTACTCACAGCCAGCATGTCAGGAATCCAGAGCAGGCTGGCGCAATGCACATCCTCCCAAATCAACAGGATTTTCTTGTCCAGCTCACTGCACAAACGGGAGCAGCCCGCCCCAACTATTGCCAGTATCTCCTCATCGCGATCATAATTAGAGATAATAACCTTATAAGCCACGGACGACTGTGACCTGCCATTGTTGATATTAAGACCCTCCTGAGGCACTGCTAATTAGGTGCACGTTGTTCCCAGCTCCTCCATACACCACCGTCTCCATATCGAGTTGGTTCAGTAAAGTGCAAGAATAGAATTATAGTACGAAAGGAGAAGGATAGTAAT
The DNA here is from genome assembly GCF_053477565.2 of Lygodium microphyllum. Lineage (NCBI taxonomy): Eukaryota > Viridiplantae > Streptophyta > Polypodiopsida > Schizaeales > Lygodiaceae > Lygodium > Lygodium microphyllum. The sequence continues at coordinate 82,987,227 of NC_141136.1, read as the reverse complement.
TAAAGCGGCGTTGAAGGAAGGAAGGGAGATTATATAAAAGAGAGGGAACTTGGAAGTATCTGTTGGCGGGAATTAGAGGGTAGGTAGGGAATTAGGGGGTAGGTAGGGAATCTGCCATCCTCTTCTTCTACTTCTTCATCCCCTAGACTAAGGGCAAGATCACCCTCGAGGAGCTCTCCTTCTTCTTCGACCACGGCTCTCGCCATAAGAAGAGGTTGGTAGCAGCTGATGATCAATACCGGGATGAGTCGAACCAAGGCACTCGTGGTGATGTGAATGCTTGCTGAAGCTGCATTAATATTGAATCAACGCATAGCTTCTAAGGCTTAAGATTTAATTTTAAAGTTGCAATGTTGAATCAATATTTTCACCATCAAATTGCATTCGAATCCTAACTTAAGAGATATTCCCTCCTCTCACTACCAAATCGGTAAACTTTACTTACCCTTGTTGTACTTGTATTATATAGCCTTGAGAGGTGAGCCGCACACATAAGATGGTAGTTACAATAAGCGTAACCAATTAACTTGGTAGTTCCAACATGGGCACACATTTGGCATAGTTTAACTATCCCAAGGTTTAATTTCTTTGAAGAATATGAGGCACACATTTGGCATAGTTTAATTTCTTTGAAGAACATGAGGCCTACTCGTAAGCATGTACGTGTTAAATGTTTATTCACTATATTAAACAATTGCCCTTCATTTCATCAACTATTCCCTATTTGAGTGTAAGAAAATGTGGTGACACGTCTAATGAATCTATGTATAGTGTACTAAGCAAACGTGGTGGTAGGTCTAGCGAATCTATGAATAATGTAAGCAAATGTGGTGATAGGTGTAATGAATCTATGTGTAGACAACATCTTTGTTTTTATAGCTATCATATATGTTGTTCTAGTACATCTTACTTTCAAATAAGGATCAGGTCATTTCTGATGCAATGCGACTCCTTATTTCTTGTAGTGTCATCTAGCATGATGGTGAATACGCAGCCTACTAATGTACCTTGAATTGGCTTTTTTGGTTGTCATATATGTACTTCCTCCCTTACTCTCCTTTTGGATTTCATATGGATTTGTTTACCCCTTTGAGCTACTTCTAACACGATAACTATTTTCATTACTTGCATTGGGGTCAATTATGATGAAAAGAACTCAGTGGAAAAGAGAGACTGCATAATTGTTGAAGTTGTAAATCATGAGTTTATGTTTGCCTTATCTGTGAATTATCATTATCATTCCTGCCAACAAAGGGTTTTCCTTTTGAATAGATTGTGGCGGTAGATGTGGATAAAGTAATTGTAGTTAGCAAGTAACCATTGCTTGAACGAGTATGTTAGAGCTTGAGTGCAAGAGATGAAAGACCAAGATGGCATGAATTTTTCAATAACAAGAATACCTTTAGAGTGGTGGATGTTAACCCCTCTATTCTATAGTCAAGTGAGGTATTAGAACTATCTCTATTCCCTTCTTGCTTACAGTTTCTTCATGGTATTAGAGCCTGATATGCTCTGTGACATTTGTCAAGTAAAAATATTATAGATGTATTGTTGAAGAAGCATGTATAGAGAAAAAGGGGCTAGCAATGGAGTTCAACAATTGGTGAGAATTGAGTGACCAAGTGTTGATTCATGTTTATGCCCCAACCTCCACAACGAATGATCTTTTTGAGCCACCTTGTCTAGATCGATGATGGTAACCTGGCACCATTAATTAGTGCTCCGAAATCCCTCCAATATGTAAAGAGTCGTGTAGTATATGATCAAAGCCTCCAACTTTGGCTTTCATTGGCTTGGTTAGTAAGCTAACTAAATTTCGAGTTGGCAGCTTATTAAACACTTCTTGTGCTTTTGCAAGCAAGCTAAGTTCAACGCACATATCTACCAATAAAATGCCATGACTACTATATCATGTGTATTTCTTAGCCCTTCTATGCCACTTCTATGCATCCACATGCCTTGAAGATGCAACCAAAAGTGACTAAATAAGCCCCATCTTGTGTACCTAGGTATGTATCTTTTTTCCCTTCTTTGATACAAGCTTTCATAATGCAAGTATCTATATACACATAGAGCTAGGCAACACCAACACAGATGTCATTTTTAAGAAACCTTATCTTGATGATATCTATATACATCATGCTGCCTCAATGGAGGTCTTACAAAGCTTCTTTGGCTTCATAGCTAATTAGGTGGAAAACATGCAAACCCCTACTAGCCATTACTAAAACCTCTACTTCCACACTGTGTTTCATGTGCTACGTATCCTTATTCTTCTAGTCCCCACTAAAATCAATAGATTGCATGCTATCCTTTTTCCTATAAGATTTGCTAATGTGAAGGGTTCCTAATCTATAAGAGAGCTAATTCATATTCAAAGAACCACATAGAAGCTTGAAGAAGAATTCAAATAAAATAAAAGTATGTTCTACACAATGCATACTAGATGTTCTATACAAATGTACTTGTGTGTCCACACTCGCACTTCAATTTCTCCAGACACGATATGTACATGTGGACTAATGTATTGCATCTTACTCTCACACCTGTACAAATTGCCCCAAAGACCTTGTACCCTAGTTCTTATCCTAAGGTACTTGAAAGTGTGTGTACAAATGCATCTACAATGTGTGAAAGTATTTGCACTCTTGTCCAAGAATGGTGCAAATTTGGCCTTATATATTACCTAAGTGCATAAGGTAATCATCTGCTTCAATATGTCTAAGTAATTGAGTGGATAAGGTGTTCTTTTAGTAAAATGCCATGAGCCATAATGACATGGGATGACCATTTTCTAGCTTGCCATCCTAGACCTAGCTTATCCTCAAAGCAACCCACATCCCAATCCCATCCACTTATAAGAGCCCACATCCCCATTCCCATTCCCATTCCCAAAACCATCCACATCACTATGCTATGAGCACCAAGTAGTAGAGTGTGATGGTGGTATAGTGTCTAAGTATGATATAATCATGTGCTAATGCTACCTAGAGTGATTCATGAGTGCCTAATGTGGCCTAAATTGCTGAGTGAGGTTATTGTCATAAAAAAATGAAGTTCTCAATGTGGTCAAAGGGTGCCTCGTGATCAAGGGTAAGAGACCGGAGATGGTAAAGTGAGTTGAAATAAGGTGCATGATTGTGCAACTACGTGACTATGTGATTGAGTATGTGCACGTGGAAGAGTGTGCTTGAATTTTAGCCTAATTAAACATGTGGCCAAAGTGCTCCAAGTAGTTAGGATGATGTGCTTCAAGTGATCGAGTTCTCCAATGTGGCTAAACAATCATGTGGCCTATCTACATAGTAGTTGAGTGGACTAAGGTGCTTAAGTGGTTGGGTGAAAAAGGCAATGTGTGGTCTGCATGATGAAGAGGGAAAAGACAGTGTGGTTCAAGGGTACTAACCAATGTGGTGAATGCTCATGCATAGCCATGGTTGATGCAAATATATGCCCATACAATATTGATAGCTTGTAGATATGTTGCAAGATGAGACTCATGTGGGTACTTGTGATATAGGGGAGATGCCATGTACACCTCAACCTATAGCCAAGTGAGAAAAATGCTACTCGATGCAATGGGAACAACATTCCACTCGTCAATAAGCTAGTTACTTGTGCACAAGTGAGAGATCAACTTCTTCAACTAATCTTGCTAATTCTCAGTCCCTTAAGATAATCTATGAAGTATGTGGTGTAATATTTTAGTGGTTCACTACACCAATACGTGAACCATTACTTTGCTGCTATGATCATAAACCATATGTAAGAATCAACTCCATGGTATTAGAGCGATGATTGCAATGGAAAGTTGAGCCAAATTAATTACAAAAGCATATTATAACTAGCAAACAGGGTAAATGAGGATGACTCAATCGCACTCAAAATGATTAGTTCTAACATAAGCCTCAACTTAGCTCTAATATTTTATTTTTAATATTATAATTACAATTAATTAATGAAAAATTTAATGAATATGAATAAAATAAAAGAAAATAGAGACAACAATGCACTCTAAATAGATGAGTACAATCGCTTTAAAGCTAAAGCATATAAATAGCTTTATGTGATAACAGTCTCCATAATAGTAATAATTTCACATTGCACTCCATTAGTGATCAATATTACAATCATTACATCTCTATACTTGTCTAGTTATTTGCTCACCAAAAGTAAAATAAATTAATTGCCTATTATTGTCTGTTTAGCACAATATGATCATCATTACACAAATAAAAGGTTAGAATTGTACTACAAATAGGTCAAAAATAATGAGAATCCACAAAATGACTAAATACAACTTATTTTTATAGAAGTAACACATGATGTATAAGCCTATCTTACTCTCTATATTCTTTACCTTAAATTCAAAGGATTAGACTCAATATATACTAGGCTTATACTACATTAAAGGTTGGTCTTAGGGCTAGGATCGTAGTAAGGTAGAGCTTAAGCTTAGGCTTAGGTTTAGATTGGATTAGTTATATAGGCAAGGTATATGCATAGGCTCCTCATACACACAAACTGATAGAGGCTATAGAGTGGCTAGACATAGGTATGTCTAGCATAAATACACAAGGGGTAGGCATAGGGTACACATATGGCAAGTTAGGAAAATACTAGGCATACTATAAGCCAATCCTATGTGTATACATAGGCTACACATATTCTAGGAAGATTTTTGACATAGGGTAAGCATATGCTAGGAGCCAACGCCTAACACAACCCTATCCTATTCTATGGTTACCTTGTGCCTAGAAAATGCTAGATATAAGTTGTATTCTTATGCATAGCATATAATGTTCCTACTTTATATTATCGAGCCAATGCCTAACCTAGCATGTGCTTATCCTATGCCTAATGTATAAGCTAGGCTATATATAAGCTATGGATAGGCTAGACTAAGCATAGGCTACACAAACTAGTAAGTATTGCTATAAGTGTGGAATCAAAAGCTCATAAGTGAGTAATATACAAATGTAAATTTCAAATAAAATAATATATATTTACTAGTTTTACCTAGCAAAATCGTGAGTCTACATTAACTTGAAAGACTATCCATAATTTCCTAGTTAGATGATAGTACTTGCTAGTTATGACTAGTGAAAAAAAAAAATCCTAGTTATGTTGATCTTGTTACTAGATATACAATAACTTACTAGATAATGTTACTAGATAAGGCTTCAACTTTCTAGATACTATCTAGAAAAAGGGATTTACTAGTTAGAAGAGGTTTGTGATGACAAAATTATCTAGTTATAACTAGAAAATTCTACATTCTTCCTAGTTTGGTTGCTATTCTTCCTAGTTATAGTGTGAACTTTCTATATAGTAAGTGGTCTAGAGTTTGTTGTGCACCCCCCTTATCACCACGTGTCACCCCCCTCTCTCTCTCTCTCACGGCACGAAGCACCAGAAGCTAGGCGTGGAGCGCCTAGTACACACACACACACACACACACACACACAGAAAGCGTGTGTTTTCATAGCACTTCTTCACTCATGTATAAAATTAAACTCAAAATCACAAGGTAACCAAATCCACAAACATACATAGACACATCAAATTACCACATGCACAAAAATACATGTTAATGCATATCCACATCATCATTGATGCACAATCATGTTTACTAATAACACAACGGAGATGCTACCATAGCCTGAGCGTCATATTTTGGTGTAGTGGCTTGTGACGTACTGCATGGCTTGGTGTTGTGAAGGTGCCCCCACTACTCGATCCAGTCCACTTGACTCCTCACTTATGGCTCCCTGCACGGCTTGGTCAAGATGGAGGGAGAGGGAGTGATCCACGGGCCTGACTTCTTTTAGCTTGCTCCAGGTTTTCAAGCATTACACAGATCCACCATCACGATCCATACATCCCAGTAGCCAGGCATCCGAAAGGGTCCCCACATAGGGTAAGTGTTATTTTATAGTGGACCACATAACCACTCGCCCTTAGGCAGTTGCATTTCCTTTGGCACCTGCTCCACTGTTCAAGCCATACCAACACAGTAGCTAGACTTTGGAGACACGACCTCGCTTTGACCACTTATTTGTATCGCTCGCTAGCATCCACGAGATCCAGTTTCTTTGTCCTCACTGGCACCTACGAGTTTCAGACGGTCTAAACACAAAGAGATCATAACATATCTTTGCTCGATTCTTTACACGCTCGCCGGCCTCTATGAGCCCTCACTTGTTAATGGTCGTAGAGGCATACAAGTCTCGGTCCAATTCATGAAGCACATTTGGCTTGGTTTCTTTTCATTCGCCCCATGTCCACGAACGGTGACCCGATTTCTTTAGGCTCCCTCCAAGCTCAAGAGCTAACATTTTTACATTCTCTCATGTCAAAAATTTTGAGAGAACGTGGGGATTCCCTTTAGTGTCATTGAATTGAGGTGCATCACGCTTAAGCAAGAGGTAACTTGCATAAGGCTACATGAAAGCATACCAATTTTGTTTACGATTGACCTCTCCCATGGTATTACTATTGCAAAGACGACGATGATGTATTACACGTATACATGCAAGAAATTTAGGTAGCCATCACTCAAAAATTTATTTCACCGTGCTATTGCTTTTGGGAGACTTTTGTGGATCAACAATACTTGGACACATTTGGAAAGCATATTTCTAGACAATAGGGATACTAGAGGCATCACATATATTTCTTCCTATTCCATCATTTATGCTACTATAGATTGGGATGAGGATTTCTATATGGTTGATATGATACTTCAAACACCTACTCCAGGGCTAGTCCATATCCCAATGTCTGTAACGTGTCCACTAGAATCCTCTAGGACACGTCTTGGCAGTCCATCGGAAAGGCTGTCTAGAGAACTCCACCCGGCACTCCCTTGGAATGTTACGGGTTTTGCAATCTAGGTCTCCCCGCGTCTGCCACGTAGCGGAAGTGTCCTCGCCGTTTCCCACTTAGGATCGACCGGAATTAAGGTTTTCCTGTTTGGTCATTAACTAACAGCAGCTAGCGTCAGACCCGATCGAACTATTTTACGCAGAAACGCCCGGTTTGAAGCGGATTCATGCCGCACTTGGTTCAAGGAGAATGGGAAACGAGAGGGATGCAAGGCTCGACCTCTCTGCCATAAGGCATAGTCCCATTCCGTTCCCCTAAAACAGCGTGAATCGGGTAATAGGTAATTCTAAGTCATCGTTCTCGTTATTTGTTTTGGTGATGCTGATCATCCCTCTGTTCGTCGAGGACTTTGAGAAAAGTTCCCGGCTAACTGGGACCACCCATCCATAGGACGGACCCATGGCCCATCCTCCGCACTTTCCTCGGTTTGTTTTAGTTATGTAATTACCTAACACATTAATTTGACATATAACAAACAGCTTCTTTGATTAGCCCTGTTAAGCACTGGTTCCTTCACGTAATCTTATCACGTGACATAGAAAAACAATATCAAACAACTTCTTTATTATCATAACATTATTTTATCTTTGAAATACAGAGGTTCCGCCCGTAGGCTTGTTCATAAACCGCCCGAAGGCTATCCAGTAATCCGCTAGGGATCACTATTCCAAGCTTCTACCCGTAGACTAGTATGCGGGCCTCGAGATCCAATCCCGAGTCACGTTAGCCTCTTGTGCAGGACCCGGAAGGCGAGGGATTTACGGCCAGAGCCCCCCCTGGCACCCAAGCGTCCTCCTGCTCCAAGTAGAGCTCAACGGAAAGACCTCTCGCGGCGGGTTCGGTCCACGTTCCCGGCGCGGTCAACAACCCCCTTAGTTAGGGTCAGGCAGGCAGTCGGGGGTAACTGAAGCTGCCTCTCCCTTCAGGCCTTCAACCTGAAGCATTTATATATCTTTTCATCCTTTAGTTCCTTGAGCAAACAATGCAAACAGTGCTTTCTAAACTACTACAAGCACAATCAATTCCAGTGGTTGTTTATTTGGCAAACTGTTAAGGAGTGAATCCTTCTCTCCGAATGCATCCAGCATTCGATCTGGAATCAATTGCAACTTGGCAAGATTCCTATTATCCTTGGGTTAGGGTCATACCCTGTTAACCCAACTTAACCAATGCCTTAGGTTTTAATAATAGTAAATCCCGGCAGCCATGTCGCTTTAATTTATTGATTAATCATTTTCGTCCAAGCAAATACCTAACTTCCCTTAACTTGGCAAATTTCCCCTAATGAGGGCGAAGTAACAGGATGACTACCCATCCCCTTGCAAGTTAAACTTGCGCAAGAACCTGCCAACCTCATTCCAAGGATTGGCAAAACTTCCTTGTGATCAAACCACAAGACTATGCGACGTTGCAACTTGTTGCACAAGTGTCGCCTCCAATCCAAGAGATCATTTCACTTTTGAATGGTGTTTTCTGGTCAAGAATTATGACTAGACTCGGAGTAGGGTTTTGGGCGTCTTCTTGCTCACTCCAATCCTAATTGCACTAGACCGACAATGTTTGGTCCTAGGGATTCCAACTCAAACCAAGTTCTAGCACTAGGTCGAATGATCCTTAGGGTAGAAACCCTAGATCATTATTTGCTTGCACGTCCAATTGCCTCAACAATTCGGGAATGTGGGTAGGACCATTGGGCATGAAGGTTTCGACTTAGCGACAATTGGAAAACTTGGCCGAATCCTTAATGTGCTAATCCCTAGTTAGTGTTTGGGGTATCTATCGTATTGACTGAACCATGCCCATACGAATCCCTTACGGCTAGGTGATTTGGATAATTTACTATACTTGTCTCGCGACAAGGATGAATCCTTCCCTAGAGATAATAAACTAGGTCTAAAGGAGAAAAATAGTTTCGACTACCACAATACATGTAAACATGCGACTCACTCTATCTTTCATTTGGTAAAATGAAAATACATGATAAGCTGGATACCAACTTTCTTAGGACCTACTAGGACTTACTTCAAATAATCATGTCTACTACCTTGTTATCTACACTTTAGAATCTCATGCTTTGTTTAAATCCTGCAACCTTTCCCAAATGCAACACTTGATGAATGAATTTTATGCACGATGAAAGTGCAACATGCAACCCTTTCATAACTACAACGTAGTTAAATGAGAATATTGTAGAGTTAGTGTTGGTATATTCTTTCTTGCAAGCACATGCCACATGCCAATCCATAGATTCATTTTTTTGATACACCACCATTACTTTTCGGATAACCTTCTACGGTGTTAACAACTTTTCCCCATGAGCCATTACAATAAAGATTTTTCCTAAATTGCGACATATGCTTATTCTTTCCATGACTAGTCAAAAATACACTTAATAACTTCAACCATAGAATGATAAGCGGTGGGTCTTCTAGGCTTGCTAATTTGAAGTGCATGATAAGGCAACATAATACTAAGGTCGTACGATGTATAGACAACTCACGTTCATCATTTTGAAAATGTTAATAACTCCATTTCATGTCATGAGATAATTCTAGTAATCGATCGAATAGACGAATTTTCCTCAATTGCCTTTTAATTTGGCTTGGTAAATTTGAGCATGCATAGGTGCTTTCTATTCCGTGAGAGTTATCATACCTAATGCATTACTTTTGCGTAGAATCAAAAATCATAAAAACCTGGGTCTGTGGGCTCGGGGAGATGTCCACTTGAATGCTAGGAGATGAACCTCCCGCAGGCGCACCTTGCAACTTTTTGGGAGCCATTGTAGTCATGGTTACGGACTCCGCAGATTCTCTCTATCCTTTACTCTTGCTTTTTGAGACGGCTAGGAGGTCGATACCTTCTCCTCGCGTAGGAATAGGAGTTTCCCGAACCCGTTTTCTAAAACTGAGAGGCCTGCATAGGATCAAGGCCTATGGCCTTAAACCTTAGAAGCTTCTTGAAGAAGCTTCTAAGAAGCTTCTGGGCAACAGCAGCCACGTCGGGGGGGGGGGGGGGGGTCCCAATGATTGGGAAGGAGGTCGTGGTCAAGGTGAGGATGGGCGGCGGCCTGGGGCCTTCAGCAAAGTGGCGGCGTCCTGGTGGCGGCAGTAGTCGATGGTACGGAAGCCCTTGGCGGCGTTTCGTCAATACGGCAGCTTCCCTCCTCCTTCAATCCCACCAGCATGGCAGCCTCCCTTCGTCTGTTCAATCCTTCTCTCCCTTCGATCTCACCAGCACGGCGGCAGTTCTTCCCTCACACAGCACGGTTCCCCTCTCCCCTTCGTAACGGATGTTTTTATAGGCATGGGGGGGGGGGAAGAAGGCCTCCACCACGTGGCCCCCTTGCATGGGTTCCCCCCCTCCCATGCAGGCCACGACTTTCATATCCCATCCCCCCCACACTCCCTTTTCTCCAGTCGTGCATCGGCTGGGGAAAAAGGGATAGAAATAAAAAAAATTGCCTTAAATATTCAAATTGCCCTTCCCAAGAGGGTGTTTTTGTGAGACTAGCGGTTTCGAACTTTCGGGTTTGATTTACCAACGCGGAGGACCCCATTTCTCGCGTGCGGGTCACACATTACACCGCCAATAATTTCAATACAAGAGATAACCTTTGCACAAGGTTTACGTCGTGTGCGGGATGTCAATATTCACGGGTGGGAATATTACAATGTCATCCAACTTATAGGAATGATTATGCCTTGTATTATGTAGGGCATGATATGGACTACAATATGATGCTTGTGCATTATACTTGGACCATGTTGGTCATTATCAAGAGACCGCGGATCATTCACACGCCACCTCCTCAATAGGATGTCGATGCCCTCTAGCAAATACATGCACAAATTTTAGGTAGCTAACACTCATATTTTATTTCAGTGCATTATTGCATTGGGGAGCCATTGGTAGATTGGCTAGTACTTCGATGCTCTTAGGAATTGTATTCTTCAATGAATGATAATAGAGCCTCATGGCATTTCTAGCATAACTAAATACAACGAAAACATTAATACTCTTTAAGGATGAAATTCAATGTTTCCTTTGGTTCTAATCCACAACATCCAACACATTTTACTAACCTAAATGCTAATTCATGTAGTTTCATTTGAGAATAAAACCCTCAATGCATGTAGTGTGATATGAACATAATGTGGTTGGATGCATCTACATCATCAATACTTTCTCATTTCTCGTCCTCTTTCTTGATGATTTGCTTCCATTGTTTGTTCTTGTTCTCTCCTGCTTGATTTGTCTTTCTTCAACATCAGAATCTCTATAGACTTACATGTCCTCAATGTGCAAGTGTGTCCGACACTAGCATGTGCCATCACTTTCCATTACACACCTTGCAGTCTTTTCACTCTCGCATGGCATACACCATTCAAGAACATCACATGATATTGGAAGATACTTTCAAAAACACATCAGAGAAGGTTGTTATACATTACAAGATTGGTATGCATACACACACAAACACACACACACACACACAATGCATTTCATTGCAATACTGTAAAAAACAATCTAATAGTAACTAAAAAGATTGTGTTTTTTGGTATTTTGCCACTTTGACTTCATTTTTCCTAGGTTTATTTGGGAATATGTGTTGTACATATATAATACAACAAAATCTTTGCTTATGTATGTTAAATCAAACCACCTAGTACATTATTCCATTATAGCCCCATAGAGAGAGAGAGAGAGAGAGAGAGAGAGAGCACAAAGTTGTTACCCTTAAGACTTCATTTTTCCTAGGTTTAATTGGGAATATGTGTTGTACAGATATATAATACAACAAAATCTTTGTTTGTGTATGTTAAGTCAAACCACCTAGGACATTATTCCATTATAGCCCCATATATATATATATATATATATATATACATATATATATATATATATATATATACATATATATATATATATATACATATATATATATATATATACATATATATATATATATATATACATATAGAGAGAGAGAGCGTGCACAAAGTTGTTACCCTTAGAAGTTAATGTTAATGTTATAAATACAACTATAATATATTTAAATTCTCATGATTAATTCTAGTTTACCAAGCCTTTCTTGTATACCCATCATAGCTACCCATGTGGTCTAGGAATGGGGCCTGAATGAAAGTTAAACATAGAAATAAAATAAATAAAATACTAAATATTAGTGTTGTAAAAATAAGATTAATCTAGTCACCTTAGTCGAGTATGTGGGCTAGGTATGGGGCCAGCAAGTTTGGCTAGGTGTTGTATACCCAAAGCTAGAAATTTTAGTGTTGTATAAGTTGTAGCAAAGGCACATTCACTTTCTACAAGCTCGAGTACTAGCACAAGAGGCACATGCTATGGTTGCACAATAATCTCTTAATCACTTGGAATTTCTAGAAATGACATATGTTGTAAATGTGATTCTAAGAAAATAAGCTCGAATGCTTGCATGGGAATGGAGGGGGATAATGGTTGGCATGGAGCATTGTGGAATTGTAATATCTTGTGTTTTGTCCATGCATGTGTCTCTTTGGGTGTGAAGGGGGGGGCTCATGGATGAAATTAAAACAAAGGTTGAATAATCTTTACAAAATACTTTCCTTTCTCTCGTGAACTGGAGCCGCCTCAAATTGCAATTGAAATATATGTTCCTCGTCGTTTTCATTTTTCTTATCCTCATCACCACTGTGATAGTCATCATCACCTTTGTCCTTACCTTCTCAAAACCATCATCTTGAATTGAGAAATAGAGATTTGTGATAAACATCATCTTTATCTTATCCTCATTGTATCTTTAATTCCCTATTACATAAAAGTAGGGAATCACATCCTTATAATTCCTTATGTAGGGATTTTCAAAGGAATGTGGGGAATGCTCTATATTCCCTATTATAAGATGTAGGGACTTTCAAAGGAATGTAGGGAATGCTCTATATTCCCTATTATAAGATGTAGGGAATGCAATTTCCTAGTTATAGATGGGGAATATGTACTTGTCTACATAGGAAATATTGGAGAATTTCCTATATTTCACCAAATTGCCTATGTGGGGAACAATTGAAAGTTCCTTGTGCTGCCTTTCTTCACGAACCAAGCTGTGTAGCAGCGATAGCTGCCCGCCATGGACGATGAGATAGAACTCCTGATAGGCCGACTTGCATGCAAGCCCAAGGCCTTCATTCATGGCATTGTTTACAATGTCCTCTACCGGGTGGCCTTTCGAAGGAGCAGCACAATATGCCTTCATAAACTTACATTCAAGTCTCAAAACTTACCTAGACATCTGAGTAGGGGAGCTTCTAAGTACTGCATGTTCACGGAGGACTGACTAGGACCTTGCATTTGTGGATTGTGGCCCCCAGTGGGAGCGAGCGAGATGGATCCTCACCCTGCCTTTCTTCACGAGCCAAGCCGTGCAACAACGATGGCCGCCCGCCATGGACAATGAGACACAACTCCTGATAGGCCGACTCCCAAGCAGGCCCAAGGCCTTCATTCATGGTGTCGTGCTGCGAGAGAACATGAACCTCATGGCTCACAATGTCCTCTACCGGGTGTCCTTCGGAAGGAGGTCGAGAGCGAGGAAATAGGATAAAGGCATATCACGCTGAGAAATGAAGACGATGGTGATAAAAATGAGAACTTTTAATCTAAGGCTTTGTTGGATATTTCAAAAGCTAGAATTTCATGGATTATATGTGTTTTGTCATTGTGTATGAACATGCCTAATGCGCTTTGAATGTTTCCTTTATCCTTAACTGGGACCTGTAAGTCCAAGTATACATTCCTAGGGCTTTCAAGTTCTTAGTCAACTTTGTACCCACTTCTCTTGGCATTCAATCTCTCTCTCTCTCTCTCTCTCTCTCTCTCTCTCTCTCTCTTTGTGTAGCGATTGGATAGCACTAGACATGGTTTTACTCTAGCATAGTCCCATCGTGAAGTTATTTCTTAGCATTCTTTTATAGGCCACTTATTTTAATGTTATCTTTACCTTATTGATAAGATGCCACAATGAGCCTCTCTACATCTAGCTGAAGTGCTTGAACAACCAATGTAGTTGCCTCCTGCAAAGCTTCACTTACAACTATGGCGAATTCTTCCCTACCCTTTGCCATCTTGGCTCCATCATAGGTTACTTGTAAACATGCAATGCTATCAAAGAAGCTCGCGAAAGCAGGTTCAAATACTTCATCTAGAGCTGACTTAGGTAATGTCACATATGCCCATAGTTTTTCCTCTTCTCTGTGCCTCCCATACTAATTTAGCAAGGCAATCAACTCTAGTACCAAAGGTGTCAACTAATTGTTTGCCTTAACACTCTTGTTTGATTGATTCATTAGGGAGCTAAATGGGCTAAATGACCTTCCGGAACAAGAGAAGAGGATATTAGGTGTTGATCACATCCTTGTAGCTTTGGAGGACAATGAAATCAAAGAAGAAAACATGTTATACTTTGTAGAAAACTTAAATGCAACAGTTAATTGATGTATTAACAGCCAACACATAAGCAATATGCGAATTACAAAGGTTGGAGTATATATTTCAAAAGTAAAGAAAGATTGAATCTAGTTATTTTTTGGAAGTTTTCTTCTTGAGGTATGGAAAAACATATATCTCATTAGCTTCATAGGAGAGATTTTTCAAGTGCTCACACCTTGATACAACACTAATGATCTTGAAAATATATGAGCACATGCACTCTAAGAGAAGCAATGTATAGCCTACTTATCTATATTCTCATTCTTATTATCATAATAAAAAATAGTGGGTTTTGAGCTTATATTAGTTACCATATTAGAATCACCTACAAATATGGCTTCCATATCAAGTTCCAGTTGAACCATCTTAAGCCAATACCATGAAATGGGGCATTCAAAAGAACAATCCACACATGTAAAAGGATGGCAAAAACTCACTATAGGGTACTATAAATAGAGCCCTTGTGAGAGAAAGTAGCCTCCTCTCTAGAGAAACCCTAATATGACTTGGCTTTAAGTGAGCACAAGCGCAAAACCTAATAGCCCAATATGATCCAATATGGCAAAATGAGAGTTTTTATAGAGGAAACATGCTACAACTTAATTTCATATAGCCAACTTGATTTCCCACTTAATGTTATTGGTTGATCAGTACTCCTCAAGTATATATTTGTTGTAGTTGATTTTATGAAGTCAAGTGGATGTTCTTAGGGATAATTTGTGAGTCTATTTGTTGCTATGATCAAAAGCTTGAGGCTTGAATCTTCTTTGACATTATGTGGCCTTCCAAATGCTACAATGATTGAATGGTCTTCTTGGAGCTTTGAGAAATTGTTGGACATTGATGAGCTACCGCATGTGGGATGTTATTTTTGTATCCCATGCTTCACAATTGTTGAATCTTCATTGTGTTGTCTTCGAGGCACATCTAGTCTATGTGTGAGACCGAGTATTCATGGTTGTAGTACCAATCCCTTATTACTATAGCATTTATTAAGTATTAAGAGGGGCTGCTAGAAACGTCCATGCCACTCTATAAAGTGTATTGTAGTTTTTCTCATTAGGGTCCTCATTTATATTATTTATACTTCACCTTGTGGGGGTACCAACTAAGTGCACTATCTTCCTCAAGCGAATAGCTTATTAGCTAAGGAAGATAATGGAGTAGCTCTCTCTAAACCCAACTAAGCATGAAGAATGCCCTTTCCAATAATTTTGTTCTTAAGGATGATTTGTGAGTCTATTCGTGCTACAATCAATAGCTCAAGTCTTGAATCTTCTTTGACATTATGTGGCCTTTGAAATGCTACAACTATTGATTTCATGAAGTCAAGGTGCATGTGCTTAGGGATGATTTATGAGTTTATTCCTTGCTATGATAAATAGCTTGAGGCTTGAATCTTCTTTGACATTTTGTGGCCATCCAAATGCTATAACTATTCAATAGTCTTCATGTTCTTAGGGTGAACGATTAAAAATATGTAACAGGATGGGGTAAAAAACTGTTAAGACACTTTGGCAGCACACATCCTGGAAAAATCAATATGATTTGTGAGTCTATTCATTGCTATGATCAATAGCTCAAGGCTTGAATCTTCCTTGATACTATGTGGCCTTCCAAATGCTACAACTATTGAATGGTCTTCTTGGAGCTTTGGGAAATGGTTGGACATTGATGAGCTACAACATGTGGGAAGTTTTTTTCTTATCGCACGCTTCATAATTGTTGAATCTTCTTTGTATTGTCTTTGAGGCACATCTAGTCTATGTGTGAGACTTGAGTATTCATGGTTATAGCATCAATCACTTGTTACTATAGCATTTATTAAGTATCAAGAGGGGGTGCTAGAAATGGCAATGCCACTCTATAAAGTGTTTTGTGGTTTTTCTCATTATGGTCCTCATTTATATTATTTATAATTTACCTTGTCTTGATACCAACTAAGTGCATGATCTTGTGATATTTTAAGCACGCACTATCTTCTTCAAGAGAAGAGGTTATTAACTAAGGAAGATAGTGGAGTAGCTCTCTCTAAAGCCAAGTAAGCATGAACAATGCCATTTACA
This sequence comes from Lygodium microphyllum, assembly GCF_053477565.2. Classification (NCBI taxonomy): domain Eukaryota; kingdom Viridiplantae; phylum Streptophyta; class Polypodiopsida; order Schizaeales; family Lygodiaceae; genus Lygodium; species Lygodium microphyllum. Next base: position 82,970,785 of record NC_141136.1, on the reverse strand, counting down.
ATATATTTGTATTTGACTCATTGTGCAACCTCCTTCTGAGAGGGTGTTTGACCACGAGAAACATGAAAAATAATAGCTATAGCTTGAAATATTCAAGATTTGCTAGGTGTTGTCATGAGAATTGATTCGTCACCTAAATTCTCTATTTGATTGAATGCTTTGGGATTCAAAGTGGTTATATTTTTTATTAATGAAAATCTTAAAGTGGCCTATTAGTTCTCGAAAAGATATCAATTTTTGGAAAACTTTTACAATTACAAGAAATTAGCAAGGTACATTTGTATCTAATTTTTTCATTGTACTCCTTAACACATGTGTGTTGAGAAGCTAACCCATTTTCCTTAGGGTTTTGATATCTATCACACTTTCTATTACAAGACTTTTAACCTCAACTATGCTTGATCATAGGTAAGATGGGCAATGTGTCCTTAAACTCTAACATGATTTGGGATAATTGAAGTAAGTGCAACAAACTTATGTATGTGAGAAAATGAAAAAACCCTAACCTTACCAAGATGGAATGCCACATCATTTTATGTAAGTTTTATATGTTTCTTTGGAGGTTAGTTATTTTGATGTTTATTTTAGGACATTACCCTTATGGAAAAGAGGATCCTTTTCATCTCTTTTAGCAATGCACATGCACCAGAAATGTGTGGAAGAAGATGCACAAATAGCACATACAATAGGCTCCTAATTTTCATAAGTATTGAGCTGGGTCACACGGTGCTCAATATTAAATTGTTGATCAATATAGTTACCTTCATAGGGCTTGGTGCACCATCAAATAATCTTTAGAGGAGTAGAAGAGTTTGGCCAAATTTGGTAAAAAGGGATGAGACGAAATGTCAGATAATTAAGTGACCACTTAATTTCAGCCTAATTTGTTTGGTGACCACTGCCCACAAATTATATGTTGGTATTTATCGATATAGATATTTGTAATTCCCCAGTCTAAAATTTGGGGAATTGAATTCCCTAGTTATGTAGCCTACAATTCTCTACTGTGCTGTTATATGACCTATAAATCCTTGGTTTAAAATGTGGGGAATAAAATTCCATGGTTATTTATAAGGAAATCATATATGCATGCCTAAAATTCCATACTATGAGATGTGGGAAATGTAATTCCCTGGTTATATATAGGGAATCCATATATACATACCTAGGAAAAATTAGAGAATTTCCTACATTTCATAAGTTTTCCTATGTAATAATTGTTCAAAAGCTCCTTGTGACAATGATTTAAAAATATTTGTAGATGATCTCTGCTACTATAAGAACTTTTCTCAAAAGGTGCAAGTTCTCTAGTTATTATTGCATATTAATACTATTTTTCTAAAAAAGAAACATTCAACGTCCTTGATATAAAGAAGGAGACCAACACAATGTAACATGTATATATACCATTTAAGCAAATAAATGACAAATCACTTGCCATGTGATAATCTTGCACTTGTTTTGACCATTTCATCGCTAACCATCTACAACTTTAGAGCTTTTCATAGAGACAAAGTGGGTATTTTATTATCTTCTTTCATGTGAAAAAAACAAAGTCAATTCACATGTTTACTAGCACATTCGTAAACCCAAATGACATTACTTGGCAAGAGAGAGATCACACATACCTTTAGATTGCGCACTAAAGAGAGAATTACTGTTCCGGATGGACTTGAAGCAATACTCACATTAGGTAGAGGAAGTGACCATGAAAAGCATTTCCATGGATTCGATCAAAAGAATACACTAGTGAGAAGTGAAGTAGCTTCAACGTAAATAGCCAATGATTACAAGTCCAAGCAAGTGGATAAAATAAGAAAGGGCAATGAGCATTAACTAAAGCTAAACAAGTCATGCCCGTAAGTCAGAGTTGGGGTGCTAGGTCGACGCGGACGCCGGATAGTTGCATTGATCATTAGCTGTATCAAAAGCATCCGGGAAGAACAAACATGTGTCAAGTTAGTAAAGCTCCGAGATATAAAGATATCAAACACATATACTGTAGAAGGTGAAATGACAGGACGACTAGAGGATAAATCAAGACTAACAACGAGGTGCATTAGGAGATATTATAGCATACGGCTGGGGTTGAACGAAACGAGCATGGCGGCTCCCTGGAAGTCGCAGGTGGCTCCATGGGGTTTCATGCTTTGATAATAGTCATTCACGGCGTAATTCGCGTGGGAGTGGAGGTCCGTGGGAACGTAGCAAGGGTTCCCAGGCATTATTGGCATGCAATTGGCTCCATTGGAGCAGGCCCACGCCATGACCGACTGCATGGCGTCGTCGCTTAAGCCGTCTTTTAGGATGTACCATTGAAGACGCTGCCATTAATATTATCATCTGCATATGCAAAATAAAGGTCGACATAATGTTCAACGTTAACATGATATATAATCATGCCAAGACACCAACGCATTTTGTAAAGGCATATTTTACACACTACCTGCATATGATATATGGTCCAATTTTTTGGCACTCTAGCTTGTAACAAGCCTTACATGAAATTGGCATTCACTATGTATTGACCTTGCATGTTTGAGGTAGCAAGATTTAGTGGTACAAGCATCCTTTGCGTTGAATCCACTCGTAATAGCTATTGTTCCTCTATAGTATCAATCACTTGTCCAATAACTCAATATGTTAAATGCTTGTGCATACAATTGTTTTACTTGTCTAATCATCTAATTAATGGTGATTGCCCTCACAGCAATCTCAAGTTGCATGGACTATGAGTACATAACCTATACACATTAGAGCAATGCTTCATCCCTTCAATGATGACTAATCATGCACACCTTTCTCTACCCGTCCATATTTTTGTTGAAACCAAAATGTACAGATGTCATCATTATGGATTGAATGGCACTAGATTTACAAGGCATGATTTTGTATAATGTATTGCATAGCATAATCATTTTTGGAAGTGCCACTAGTACTTTATAGTGTGTATATTCGTCAACAAGTGTTACTCTTATGGAAGCCTATTATTATCAAATTTAAGGATACTAGGAAGTTCCAAATTTATCTACATACCAGAATGAATGATTTACAAGATAACCTTTGATACACTGACATTGCCATTATTTCTTATATTGGAAGGATACTTTGTGTTATATCTTGATGGGTTAGGAGTCATAGAAATATATATATCATAATCCTTCATGGCATACTAGCCTTTTTTAACTATGGCCATATGTTGAGTAGACAATTTGATACTTTTCCCTAGTCCTTGCACGGGGCTAGTTCTCACCTTTTTCACTACATACATTGGCATACATTGAATAAGATTTCATCACTTGCTTTTTTTGGTTTTGTTGTTGAATGATAACTTGATGTAAATTAGAGCATACTTTATGGCCATGCATTTTGTCAAAAGGATACTTGTGAATAAGTCTCTTCTTAAATGACACTTGTAAATAATGCTCTTTTCAAATGATACTCATATACATAGATAGATCAGCAAGGCAAGAGTGTTTTGATTTGTTGTATCAAATTTTCTTGTTGAGTAATAGAAAGATACTTGTGTGTGATTGAGTTTAGAAAAGTACCTACACTCATGAAGCACACACATATGCATGCATGTGTGCACATATATGCATTCATGCACACTTCTATAGCTCTATAAAAAAATATAAAGCATGGTTGTTTCTATTTTCTAACCTAAGTAAGTGCCTAATTAGGCTTATTATCTTGTTATTATGGGATGTCCTATTTCACATTTCTTTTTAAATTTAGCTAGACTTAAATTGTCAATAACTAGGTGATAGTTTTACCCTTGTTATCATTTTTAAATCCTTGTATTTAGTAGATTTATTTTTTGAAGCTATAATCTTCCAAACCTCGAGAAAATAATTTTTAGATAAAAAGGATGCATAAGTATTCTCTTGAAACCACAAATAATTTGCTACTAGATCTAATGTAATTTTTGATTCACTTGCACAAATTTTAGATATGTATAAAATATTTGGGGTACATTCCTTTAATATCTCAGTAGGTGCAATCAGAATGATAAGAGAGCCTAATATCAACACTTACAAGACATATTAGGGATAAACTTATTACCTTCCTCTTTTGTATGGATATAGGTAACAAGTGGACCCTTTATCCAATCAGACCTAGAAAGACTAGTCCCATGGAAAACCATCGACAAAATGTAATAATTTTGTATACTTATATTTATTTCATTGGAAAATTATCATTTATCAAAGTATAATTTATAGTTGATCATATTTGAATAATATTCATTTGATTGTAATATGTATATATTTTTTAGGTTTAATTTTTTAGTTATATATTTTCTTTTATTAAATTTATATGTCATTTGATATATTTGAGGTAGTCACTTACTTCTATATTTTAGAACTTTTATCTTTGTAAGTACTATATTAAAAGTGAGCATTAATTATTAGAATTTTTATATTTAAATTTGATGTAATTTATAGTTTTTAATGAATATTGACATTTTTCTATAATAAGCTTAATGCATTATTTACTTCATTTTATAATTTTTCTTGAATTAAGTTATTGAATTTAGCTTAATTTATTGAATGTATGATCAAATTATTTATTTAAAATAATTGTTAAGTAGTATATATGATTCGAATCCCCACTAATCGTTGGTCGGGTCAGTATCATATAGGTCATTTAAAAACTAATAAATCATACCAATGTAACTCCAAATCTAGCTTTTAGAATAAACAATTGGTTTTTGCAAAAATATGGTCATTTGGATATATGCCATTGGCACTACAAGGGTAGGAAGGCATATTGATAGTCATTTCCAATAGAAATTGGCAGAGTTGCTATCTACATTACAAAAAGTGTCGCTATTTGCATCACAAATTGTGATGCAAATTACAACATAGATAGCAATGCAAGTTATGATGTAGATAGCGACACCATTCTAGGGAACGAATAGGGCCCAAAACCCAAGCGTGATATTTTGAGTGGAACAAAATGAAAACGAGTGAAAGAGAGAGGGAAAGAGCTTGACGCTTTGTGAGAGAGAGAGAGAGAGAGAGAGAGAGAGAGAGAGAGAGAGAGAGAGAGAGAGAGAGAGAGAGAGAGAGAGAGAGATAACCATTGCTACTACCATCCTTTCCAAGGCAAGAGGAGAGGGGCATTGTTGTATCGCTATGCGGACACAATATGAAAAAACATGGAATGCATTAGCATCTAGCTTTCTTATTGATCTAGGGAGTCAATATCTGCTTAGTCATTAATGCTAGTGTTCCTGGTATGTATGGTTAAAAAATACTAGATTTTTGGACAAGTTTAGCCTATTTTTTATCTGTTGGGTATTATTTCTTGTAAATATTCTAAAAAGCTATGAAAACTTCTAGAATAGGGTGACATACAAAAAGAAAGTTACTTTTTCAACCCCTTTTGGAGATTTTATGCAAAAACTAAGGATTGGAAAAATCATGTGGCACGTGATCACAGTTTACATGCAGCAAACAACACTCCAAACTGGGAGAAGAAGGAGTGATTTAGGAGAATTCAGAGTAGGTGTTTTGGAGTTTTATCCCCCTTTCCAAGTGAACAAAACCATCAAATTTGTGGTCTGAGCAACCGAGAAGAAGTTAATGTTTGTCTGATATGCATTTTTGGTCTACAAGGGAGTCAAAGGAGATCTAATGCTAGGCGATTGCTTCTGAGTAGTGCCAGACAAGAAATTTGTTTATCTTCTCAGGTTCTATCAATACATAGTGTTGTGACTCATTATGATTTGTCTTTATCTTATATAGATCTCGTCTATTCTTTTTCTTCTCTTCTATCTCCTATTCTCTACTTCCTTCTCTCTTTAATCCCCCACGGATATGACCTTTCGACTAAAACCCCTTCGACATTGGTGAACGCAACCTGAAAGATCGTCGGAAGGAAAGACAATATGGTAGAACCTTCAAGCACAATTTCTACCAATGTTTTGCAACAGTTTGTGTAGAATATGAACATGCTTATGCAGATATAATAACAATAATAGGTGATGCATGCTTCTTCTCAAACAGAAACTATTGTGATAAATACTTTGCTGGTAATAGAGCATGAGATAAAATTGTTTAATGGTAGGAATGTATCTGTGTATTTGCATACCTATGCGCTCAAAAGATGGAGTTCTTTGGGGTGGCTCAACTTGCATGGAGCCGGATATTTTGTACGGGTTACTATACATGAATTGAAAGCCTGGTTTACTGAATTATACATGCAAGATGTTGATTGGGCCCTTAATCTTTGGCAATTTTGTTCCCATGCTCTTCTCTAAGTACTTTCTATCGTTTCATTATCTCAACTAAAATAGATTGTGTAGTGCAAAATTTGATTTAAATCTAGGTATTGTGATCAAAACTGCCAACATCTTCAAATTTAAAATCTTCCTCCAAATGCTCAATAATTCTATAGGATAATGAATGATCATCACTCCTAGCGTGTTTTCTCTACTTAGTAGGGTTTCTACTATAATAGCAAGTCTAGAACAAAGAAAAGATAGGGAAAAGAGAGCTTCAAGGCCTTCAAATGACAAAGAGAGAGAAGGGGGAGGTAAGAGCCTAAGAAAAGAGGGGTTTAAGAAGCAAAGAGTGCAGGAGGAGAGCTCATTTCTCATTTTTGAGTGTGAGAGAGAGCTGAAAGAGAGAGAGAGAGAGCTAAAGGACTGGAAACCATTTCATGCTTGGCAATCTTTACCACTCTGTCCCCCGAGCCCTATAGGTAAGCTCTAAGTGTGCCTTTGCATTGGATGATTGCTTCCAAGATTATAGTTAAGAGATTGATCACGGTGTGTGAGAGATTTTCACTATTCTGAAACTTTTGGTGCCACACTCGAATGGAGTCACAATTATCCAAGTCCCACTACCACTCAAACAATCTGAGTCCTCAGTCTGCTCAGATGAACTATATCAATCTGAGTCATAGGCTCGCACTCGCACAAGATACTTGGCCTCGTATGATTGATATCTGCCTTTGATGGCCAGATTCAGGGACTCCCAAAATAGTCAACTCGGACACACAAACATTTGGCCTTGGATGATGATCGAGTGCCCATTCACTAAGATTTCTTTAACTTGAATGGCTTGAGTCTGACACTTAGAAAATTTGTGTAGAGTCTAGATTTTGGCAAATTGAATTCACCCTAGGGTAGGCAAAGCCTAAGCCGAAGCTAAACAATACCCCCATAGGCGTCTAGACATGTAGAACGGCTGATAGGGCTAGTAAACAAGTGTGGTCTCACTGACCTTCAACCTGTGTCTCGACAGATACCTACACTAACTAACCAAATCTACTATCCCTCAGATCACATCTCTAGAATCCCATAGAGACTAGAATGAACCAGCTAGAGTGGCCATCACTCATAGGAAAGGTTCAGGAAAAGTGCAAGCTGCACTTTTCATTGAATTCGCAACACACGGCATTAATTAAACATTAGACATCCATAAGAAAATCTGAAAGCCTAATTTCACACAACACACTTTGAGAAGCATCCCACTAGCATCATTTGAGTACCCATAACATTGAGGATTGTTTTGAATAACAAGGAATCCATGCAAGTTAAGATAAGTTGAACAAACAGTTGAGATGGCAAGCTCAACATGTGCAGACTTTGATGATGGATGGCTTGGGTAGATGGGTCCGCATGTCTACACTTAGCACATTGGTTGTCATTATGACACTCACATGGCCACTGACTTATCACTTATTATATTTAGATTGTTACGCCTACCTAGAGCTGGCAAAGATATAGTGCCAGTCGATTAGTGTAGTCGGTTATGCACTGTTTGACTTAGAAGGCCACTTTCCTTTATGTTGTATCTTATCTATACTTTATGTATATTGTATAGTGTATGGAAGAAGAAGAATAATAAAACATCAGCAAGAAAATGTTTTGTCCTCCATCTCTCTTCTTATGTTCTTGAGTGAGCTTCCTCTTATGTCACTACAACAAAAAGGCCTCATAGACGCACATTTAGACGCGATTTTTGAATATAGAGAAAAACTTACGGACGCGTCTATCCACCCGTCTATTTGCGCGTCTACCATTTCGCATCTATAATCGCATGTATCAATGAATTTACACGCACAAATAGATGCGCAATAGACGCACATATACACACGCATATAGACTCGTTGGTAGACACGCTTTTACAAGCACTGTGATAGACGCGAACAAAAAACAGAAAATGTCATTTTTTTTAAAAAGATATTTAATTTCTTTTTTAAATTTGAATTATGGAGCGCATGTATAAGCGCGTATAGTCTGCATTATAGACGTGCGTATAAATGCGAATTATCTGTAATTTAGATGCGCAAAACAGAACTGGAAAAAAAAACCCAAAGAGCATGTGGTTGCAAAGCCACATGCTCTCTCCTTTTTTTTCCACCTCCCATACATTAGATTGTGTATTTGGGAAAAAGACAATGTATCTTACGGGCACGAGAATTGAAAATAAAAGTCCATGTGTTCATTATATATCAAAAGCATTTACAAGGGAAGTTTAAGTGCTTACGAACTAAAGCGTGGCCGCAAGCAGTGGGCTCAAAGAGATATTATACATATACAATAAATGAAGGCCTCATGAGGAGGTATGGTGGTCCTCTATGAATTTGAAGAGGAAACATCTTTGCTAGTACCACCATGGCTATTAGCGTCGCTATCCCCCTCCTCGCTATGCTCCACATCCGGGTTCGCCTACGCACACAAAAGATCAGGGTTGCTTACATAGACAAGGTGGAGAAAAAGTTATAACTAGCTATACTTTTAATAGGAAAGCAAGAAAAACATACCTCCTCTGGCTGTCGAATCCTCATGGCCCGGTTGTATTGGTCCTCAGTGATGAGACTCTCCTCATAAAAGTGAAGCCATGTTGCTGCGCGGTTATGGCCTCAATGGTAACCTACCTCTCTAGGAGTAGGTGTCCTACCAACGATGGTAGTCTGCAAAACATTTTGAGATATACAAACAATTATGAGTCACAATATATTAGACTAAAATATATAAAGAATTGAAAGAAATATAAATTTTAAAAAACTAGAAATCAAAATATACTTACAAACTCTGCCTCCCACGACTCTCTGTCGCCCGATCCGTAATGCGACGATCCCATGGTTTCCATTTGGATCTGTTGCGCCTCTGCGTGCTGGCGACTCTTCACTTTCTCAGCTGCTTTCTTCTTGGCTTTCTTCCACTCTATGCGGTGGCACATAGGTGGTTGGCTATAGGCTCCACGCCCCTCTTCCAGCCTCCGTAGTGAAGCTTTTGTTGTGAAGCATATCCCTCACTTTTGTACTTTCCCAATCATCCGAGAATCACTGACCCTCAGGATTTGGGTACCTCCTATGAACTGCCCTCAACACCTCCTGCCACAAGCCGCTTTTCTGATTTTTGAAGGCAATCAAACAATCTTTATACATCGCATGCACAACGCTCCTCATATATGCCATTACATCCCTTCCCTCATCATCATGAAAGATGCCGCCAACATCTTAACTCTATAGTACTGGCGTACAACCTCCTCTACATGATCTACTGGTGAGGGTGATCGCTCGCCACCTCCTAGGTAACCCCCACACAAGCTTCGTCCTCCCCCTCGACTCTCCCTCCTCCCTCTCTATCGACTACCCTCTGCCTCGCTGGACGCACGAGCTTCTGTAGATGCACGTGCTTCTGTAGATGCTTGTGCTTCAGCCGATGCATGTGGAGCACGTGAAGTACCTGCATATGGAGTACCTGCATGTGGAGTCTGGGAAGTAGTGTCAGGCAAAAACGCCAGAGTCATCCTAGACATGACAGCAAACACCTCGTCCGCTATGGGAGAGCGGCCAAGGTGTCTAGTCATCTCTCCCATGAAGTCTTCCCTACTAGGAAAACCTCCAAAAAATGCATTGACCCCCTACCAAAGGAGGCCAATGTATCATTCATGCGATCCACATCTGGGTCATTGCTAGATGAACCAAGATACGACATCTGCAAAAAAAACAAGACAAATTTATTTGCATACAAAAAATCATATATTACCTACATTTTCAAAGAGCTTTCTTTAGACATTGAGCATAACACTTAAGTGCTAATGCTTCTCTTAAACAAGAAAACTGATAAACACAAACATGGGATTGGTCACATTCATCATTGCAAAAATATATTGTTTATTATCATAACTGGGAGACCTGGCGCGTATATCCCCGCATCTAAATTGCAGGTTAGACGCGCCCTCAAATGTGCTCCAGAGTGAACCTTCTCTCCAGCGCGTCTATCTGCGCATCTAAGATGCAGCACAGACGCGATGTCAGACACACATCCCAAGTCAATGTGTGTGTATAATCGCGTGTAGACTGCAGGTCAACCTTCTGTGTAGCGTGTGTACACTGCAGAGCACACGCACACTAAAACGCACTCTCAGACGCTCTGAGAGGAAACATTTTTCGTGTCTATGTCTGCATCTACACTGAGATGTAGACGCGCTATCAGACGCGCTCGGTCGGCCGATTTTAGGCCGACAACCGCCATTGATGATTTACAAAATGCAATACATAATGGAATCACAAATCCTAAATACACAGACAGAGCAAAGAGAGGAACAGAGAAACAAAGAGAGAGAGAGAGAGAGAGAGAGAGAGAGAGAGAGAGTCACCTTGGGTGTTTGGTGTGGCGGGTGGTAGCGCTTCTTCCTTCTCCTTCTTCCTCTCCTTGGTAAGTTACCCTTCCTTGATGCTTGCTTGCTTGTTTGCTGCTTCTTCTTGTTCTCCTCTTTCTTGTTCTCTCTTTCTTCCTCTCCTTGGCTTTCCTTTTTCCCTTCTTGTGTGTTTGAAATGAAAGAAGAGGTGAATCATGAGGAGCTGAGGCATGAAAAGACTAGGTGAGGCATGAAGAGACTGCATGTCGGCTAAACTCAAGCTTCAGAACTGCAAAAAATGCAGGAAAGGAAAGGCGCAGTTTGAAAAGAAATGATTTAAGTATGGTTTGAATTTTGACTTTTGCGTCTATTTTCGCGTCTATACTTACGTCTATCTGAAATAGACGCCAATATAGATGCATAGATAAACGCGAATATAGACGCGCATTTGGGCTTTATCATAATTTTTTGCTTTTAAGATAAGTTTTGATAGTGAATTCTTATCATAAGTTTTAATGTATTTATGATGATTTTTGTGTATTTAAAATTGAGATCTTATGTAAACATATGAATGACAAATATTTTGCTATTGTCATGAATTAGGTTTAATCATGTCGACGTCGTTATCACCTAGTGCGGTGCAAGCTGATGAGTCAATGAGCACATCCTCAAGTGAGGATGAAACATTGCGTCTTTATAATCAAGATGCATGGCTACGACGAAAAATTAAATGCATGTGGAATCGTTGTCGAGGGTGTATTTTTCGAGCATGTCGAATTGCAATATCACACCTTAGCTTGTATGGAGAATGGGACCGAGAAAAATCACCGGTATTCATTGTACAAAACGTCGACGTGAGGAGGCAGAGTCTTCAAGAAGAGTAGAGACTGACGACCATGATAGTAGCCCTCATGAAATGCCCCATCAAGTCTTAGAGGATGAGATTTTGGACAACATGGTACACCATCTATTTTCGCAACCGGTTCAGGGAGAAGGTCACTCTACGAAGCTAGATGATCCACTATATGTAGCATCATCTACTCCGTTGTATGAAGGTTGTACGTACTTTGTTATTCGTGCGTCCCTTGAGATACTTAACTTGCAAACAATTTATGGATGGAGTAATGTCAGTTTGGATGCATTATTGAAGTAGGTATCAATTCAATTTGGCTTATGAATCATAATATTAATTTCTCTATTTTGAAATCAGACAGAAATATATGTTGGTGGTTTTTTAACTCACTTTTAAAAATATATGTAGGTTATTATCACAAATGCTTTCAAAAGGAAACAAATTGCCAACTAAGAGAGAGCAAGCAAGACATTACTTGACATCTCTGGGAGGCCTCGATTATGTCAAGATCCATGCATGTGTCAATGATTGTGTCTTATTTCATGGGATTCATGAGTTCGCACGAGAGTGTCCTGTTTGTGGCAAATCAAGATACGAAGTGGAGATGAAGTCAATGGATGTGCCTCGTAAGGTTTTGCGACATTTTTTTATTGTTCCTCGTAAGGTTTTGCACTTTATGGGGTAGTGCACATTATTCAATGCACTTTGGTGTGAGGGTAAACATCTTCGAACTCAACATATAGATGAAAAGAGAAATACCCAAGATTGTGGTGTCCTTGCTCACTTCGAGGATGCCAATGGTACCATGGAAGGTTATTGTGGCTTGATCCAAGATATTCTGAAGCTTGACTTCAGACAATTCTTTATATATGTACTAGATGCGAAGTGGTTTAAACAAGTGGTAACAAATGGTAAGCATTGCACAATTAGACGTCATCCAAGTGGTTTTGTAATCATTGACTCTACAAAATTTCACCAAAACAAGAATGACACATTAGTATTATCTCAACAATGCGAGCAGGTATATATGCAAAGGCTAATTTTTTTATATGTATACATGTGATACATATACACAATATAATAATTACTTAAGTTTTTTGCTTTTGTTTTTCAAATACAGGTTGTGTATCATCCAATGGTAAACAATAAACGATGGTGGTATGTCATCCCTATATCTAATAGTTCAAAACCAATATATGGTAATATTACCGACATGGAGATAGCAGATGAGAATCCAACAATTAATGATGATGTGCATGATGACACCATAATGGATGATATGCATGATATAGTACAAGATGAACCTCGCGAGGATGTTCAAGGAAACGCAGAAGAAGACAATAATGTGATTTTCGATGATATTGATGAAGTTATTGAGAAATATAGCAACACATCTGGTGGTTGGATAGACTTATTTGTTTTGTTACCTCTTGGTAACATAGACCTAGAAGTAGATAGTTTAGCAAGGGCTGATCTCATTGAAGATGAGATAGATCATTCATTATAACATACTTAATTTGCTTATTGATTCAATGTGTATTCCTAATTCTATGGTTTTTATCATGCGCACACGTGCATACTCAAGAATCAATAGTCAATTTTAAAGCTAAATTGAATTTTCCATAATAAAAAGGAAGTATCTTTTATCATCTTCAAGTACGTAGAGAAATTACGAGATACATATTGCAATGCTTGCTACTAATTGTAAGGTTTCTGTCGCTTGTCGCTAATTACTTATATTAGGCTTGTCAACTGGAGGAACTGGCATTCATTAGAGAGCAATGAAAAAGTAATTATTAACTCTATTTTTTATATTCAATGATTCAATGTGTATTCTTAATTCTATGGTTTTTATCATGCGCACATGTGCATGCTCAAGAATCAATTTCAGGTGGTTAAATAATTATTAACTTTGGTTTTTTAATTATGTGAATTGCTAATTTTAGGTGGTTAAATAATTGTGCGTCTGCTAGCGCGTCTATATTAGCGTCTATTTGCACGGATATATAGACGCAAAATTCTCGTCTATTTACACGTACATTTACATGCACTTATAGACGTTGTGATAGACGCGCCCGACTTTACCCGTCTAACATGCGCGTCTATGCCTCGTTTCTGTTGTAGTATGTATACAGTGTGTGTTTGGTGCAGCAGCTCAGGCAAGTCCCCCCACCACGCGATTCTTGACACAAACCCACTAGCACCAGGAGACCCCACACATCCAATAGTGGCCAATGACACCAACAAGCAAATACCTGAGAGAATTGAATCGTCAAGCCACTTGGGGAGCAACAACGACATGCACAATTAGGAACACATGTCTACCCGACTTGATCAATCTCATCATGACACCCTAGTTGTTCAAGAAACCAACAACATGTCAAGAGAGTAGCATCAACCATAAAAATAATGAGCTTGACTTGGGAGAATTTCCAATCAACACCTAGCAAATGATAACCCCATATAACCTACAAACCAAAATGAGTCATCATGGTAGACTAGCCAAGGACGTCATAGCCAATTTGGAGGAAGAGCACAAGTTGCCAAGGAAATCACTACAAGGCATAGCTTCTTATAACCAAGAGCAACAAGCCCAAAAGCTGAGGCAAGACATAGAAATGTGCAAACTCCAATGCGTCTTAGCACTCGCCAACCAAAATAGGAAATGAACAAATACTAAGAGGGAGAGAGCATAGAGACCAATCTTACGTTGAGAAATCTTAACATTACCAATCTTACGCTAAGTGAGCTATTTATAGAGCGGTCCTTGGACAATACAATTGTAGAGTTCAGTGAAGCAGTCATAGAATCTTCGTTGCTAGCATGACTAAGAATCACCCCAAATTCTAAGAGCCAAACCAAGATACATGTGGTTTCTAAGTAACTAGACAAGTATCAGCTCGGATAATGACCCATATAGCTTTGTGGAGTAGTTTGAGTAAGTATGTAAGGTGAACAGCCTCACGGATCTTTCTCAATGCGCACAAGCTTTCAGACTTTGCCTAGGAGACAAAGAACAAATATGGTGCTCTAGACAATGCCAAATGCAATAATTTCAATAACCTCAAGAGTCTCTTCATCAAGAGATTCTCCAAGACTGGAGACTTTGACAACCTGATCATCAAACTTATGAATGTATGTCAAAAGGACAAGCAAAACATTCCACACTATGTCACCCATGTGGGGAGTCTCTTTAAGAGAATCCCAACCCTCGCAGAGTGACCAAGCAAATGAGAGGTCTCCACCATATTTATAAGTGGAATCCAAAGTAAGGAGGTTTACAAGGCTTTGGTGACCAACTCAAACTTGGAAAGGGACGCGCTAGCTAGGATCCTCCAAGTAGCCATACGAGTGTATAACCTACTCAAGGAGAGAAGCTCAAGACCCACAAACCAACATAGCAGTGCCTCTAGAATCTTAGAAAGAGCTATAAACATTAGTGAAAGATCTAGCCAAAGCACCCAAGACAAGGAAAAGAGTGTTGACCAGAGCCATGACCAGAGTTAAGAATTGAGAGACGTGAAGCTGGAGTTGGCTAGGCTTCAAGACATGATGAGAAGGCCCACATGACCTCATGTGCAATGCATGCATTATGGAAGAAACCACCTTTCAATAGAGTGCATGGATCCTAGATATAGACCTTGTGCCAATTGTAGTAGGTTTGGTCATGATGCAATGCATTGCCAATCACCAAGGTAATTGCCATACTCATAGCCTAACAATCAACCTTATTACCTATGCAATCGACCACTATCTTTTGGAAGGGGAGCTCCACATTTTTTCTTTGACTCCTAGGCAAAGTCTGAAAGCTTGTATGCATTGAACAAGGTCCATGAGGCCATTCACCTTGCATACTTACTCAAACTACTCCGGAAAGCTATATGGGTCATTGTCGAAGCTGATACTTGTCTAGTTACTTAGAAACCACATGTATCTTGGTTTGACTCTGAGAACTTGGGGTGATTCTTAGTCATGCTAGCAACGAAGTTTCTATGGCTACTTCACTCAACTCTACAACCGTATTGTCAAAGGACCGCTTTGTAAATAGCTCGCTTAGCATAAGATTAGTCATGATGAGATTGCTCAACGTAAGATTGGTCTCTATGCTCTCTCCCTCTTAGTATTTGTTCATTTTCTATTTTGGTTGGCGAGAGGCATTGGAGTTTGCACATTTCTATGTCTTGCCTCAGCTTTTGGCTTGCTGCTCTTGGTTGTAAGCAGCTATGCCTTGAAGTGCTTTCCTTGGCAACTTATGCTCTTCCTCCAAATTGGCTATGATGTCCTTGGCTAGTCTACCATGATGATTCATTTTGGTTTGTAGGTTATATCAGGTTATCTTTTGGTGCTGTTACGCGAGCGGTGATCGAGAATAAGCCTCACTCACAACCCGATAACGAGATATTAAGGAGTGCCGGTTAGGGTAATTGACTTCGCCGAATGCACAACACAACTTGAAAAATTCAAATATTTAATAATACACCACGGAGCACACACGAAAACAAGATAACACACAATGCCTCTTATAGCTCAAAAAAATTTAAAACCCGTATGCGGGTAGAGCATCACACAACCACAACACAATGAAAATACCAATACTTTGAAAATAAACTAAGTGAGATATATTTTCATACATTAACAACCTTGAACCGATGCTTGGCACTTTGAAACCCAAAAGCTCCAACTTCCAAATTGGCATGAGAAGAGCTCACTCTAGCATGCGACCCTCCACTCTCCTCTCTCACATAATACAATTGAAAGAAAGGGGCAATGCCCTTAACTCTCCATTCTCATCTCCTTATATAGTTTTCTATCCACACTCACACACATTAGGTTTTTTGCTTTCAGCTTTTGGCTTTTGCTTTTCTACTGCTTTTCACTATTTTCGTTTTTTTCTGCTCTATGCCTGTTTGCAACTTGTTTGGATCATAACTTCATCATTTGAACTTCGAACATAGTTTTTTGGGTACTCAAAACGATCGGAACACATCTGGTTGAGAAGGTTACGCAAGTAGAATTACAAAAATCTATCAAAAATGGGTAAAAATACTAATTTTCGTAGATCGCATCATTTTTATTCATATTTTAACTTGAACGATTTATTCCCTTCCTTGGCCTATTGTTATTGTAATTACACACACTTTCACCACACATGTCCTCTTTTTCCTTCAAGAAATACTCATTGACGATGTAAAACGTACGATCTCTTGCTTTATGGTTTTTTGAAATGAACTCCGTGCCCAATCATTCATGATTTGGAAAAATAGGCAATGTTGGATCCATGATATGCAACCAATCAATCGATGCTACACACAAAAATAATGTATGCATTGAAGAAGTTGTGCCTAGTCTATCTACATGTGATCGTGCGTCATGCAAAATGCAAACAAAATTTCTTGATTAATTTAAAATTTCTTATCCTCACCTCTTAACTCTCATAAAAAAGATATGATATACTCCGCTCCTCCCATCCAATTCTCACAATCTCTCAAGAAAATGATGGTCCTCAAGATTTTGACCAGATATGAACAAGCCATCTCTCAATTGGTGGCGTCCTTTTCACGACCCTCTAAACTCACCCAACCTCCTTACACACTCAACTAGAGGTTCCTAACTTTGTGATGAGCATCCCAAATATCATGCGTGCAAGAAATGTGCGTCCTCAATGACAGGTGCTCTCTCATGTGCGCGTGCATCTAAGATTTACTGCATATAGCTGCAGTGGACCTCATGCCATGCTAGTGCTCAATGATGGTGCAAAACGTGCATAATCCCAATCCATGGCATGAAAATATTTGATAAGAACAGGAGACGACCTGTGAGTGTAGTGCATCAACAAGTGCAAAGTGAAGTACTCGTGAATCCATAATCCATGTGATGTGCAAGAGTCTTGACAAGAAAACATACCTAGCTCCTCAATGTTCAGTAGCTATTGACAAACACAAGCTTCATCCTGTTCAAAAAAATACCAAGCTTGACCAAGGCTATCAAGTTTCACACTCAACAAATCATAAAAAATGACAGAAACAAATCCTAAGCTAGACAAACACAAGAAATCCAATTACGAAACAACAAAACAAACAGTCATGCAAACAACTAAGCTAGTAGAAATTAAACCTAACTACAATTTGACTAGGGCTTTTCAGTTTTCAGAGAAATGCTTGATAGCCCTGCACTCGAATGGAGTCACAATTATCCAAGTCCCACTACCACTCAAAAAATCCGAGTCCTCAGTCTGCTCAGACGAACTATATCAATTTGAGTCATAGGCTCGAACTTGCACAAGATACTTGGCCTCGTACGATTGATATCCGCCTTTGACAGCTAGATTCAAGGACTCCCAAAATAGTCCACTCGGACACACAAACATTCGGCCTTGAATGATGATCGAGTGCCCATTCACTGAGATTTCTTTGACTTGAATGGTTTGAGTTTGAGACTTGGAAAATTGTGCAGAATCTAGATTTTGGCAAATTGAAATAACCCTAGGGTAGGCAAAGCCTAAGACGAAGCAAAACGTTACCCCTATAGGCGTCTAGACATGTAGAATGGCTCCTAGGGCTAGTAAACAATTGTGGTCACTAACCTTCAACCTGTGTCCCGACAGATACCTACACTAACTAACCAAATCTGCTACCCCTCAGTTCACATCTCTAGAATGCCATAGAGACTTGAATGAACAAGTTAGAGTGGCCATCACTCGTACGAAAGGTTCAGGAAAAGTGCAAGCTGCACTTTTCATTGAATTCACAACACACAACATTAATTAAACATTAGACATCCATAAGAAAACCTAAAAGCCTAATTTCACACAATGCACTTTGAGAAGCATCTCACTAGTATCATTTGAGTACCCATAACATTGAGGATTGTTTTGAATAACAAGGAATTCATGCAAGATAAGATAAGTTGAACAAACTGTTGAGATGGCAAGCTCAACATGTGTGGACATTGATGATGGATTGCCTGGCTAGATGGGTCTGCACATGTACACTTAGCACGTTGGTGGTCATTATGACACTCACATGGTCACTGACTTATCACTTATTATATTTAGGTTGTTACACCTACCTACAATTGGCAAAGATATAGTGCTAGTCGATTAGTGTAGTCGGTTATGCACTGTTTGACTTAGAAGGCCACTTTCCTTTATGTTGTATCTTATCTATACTTTGTGTATATTTTATAGTGTGTGGAAGAAGAAGAAAAAATCAGCAAGAAAATGTTTTGGCCTCCATCTCTCTTCTTGTGTTCTTGAGTGAGCTTCCTCTTGTGTATACAATGTGTGTTTGGCGCAACAACTCAAGAAAGTCCCCCCACCATGCGATTCTTAACACAAACCCACTAGCATGAGGAGACCCCACTCATCGAATAGTGGCCAATGATACGAACAAGCAAATACCTAAGAGACTTGAATCATCGAGCTGCTTAGGGAGCAACAATGACATGCACTATTAAGGACACATCTCTACCCGACTTGATCAATCTGATCATGACACCCTAGTTGTTCAAGAAATCAACAACATGTCAAGAGAGTAGCATCAACCATAAAAATAATGAGCTTGACTTGGGAGAATTTCCAATCAACATATGGCAAATGATAACCCGATATAACTTACAAACCAAAACGAATTATCATGGTAGACTAGCCAAGGACATCATAACCAATTTGGAGGAAGACAAAAAGTTGCCAAGGAAAGCACTACAAGGCATAGTTGCTTACAATCAACACCAGCAAGCCCAAAAGCTAAGGCAAGACATAGAAATATGCAAACTCCAATGCGTCTTAGAACTCGCCAACCAAAATAAGAAATGAACAAATACTAAGAGGGAGAGAGCATAGAGACCAATCTTACGTTGAGAAATCTTATACTGACCAATGTTACGCTAAGGGAGCTATTTACAAAGAGGTCCTTGGACAATATGGTTGTAGAGTTGCGTGAAACATCCATAGAAACTTCGTTGCTAGCATGACTAGGAATCACCCCAAATTCTAAGAGCCAAACCAAGATACATGTGGTTTCTAAGTAACTAGACAAGTATCAACTCCGATAATGACCCATATAGCTTTGTGGAGTAGTTTGAGTAAGTATGCAAGGTGAACGGCCTCACGGACCTTGCTCAATGCACACAAGCTTTTAGACTTTGCCTAGGAGACAAAGAATAAATGTGGTACTCTAGACAATGCCAAATGAAATAATTTCAATAACCTCAAGAGTCTCTTCATCAAGAGATTCTCCAGGACTGGAGACTTTGACAACCTCATCATCAAACTAATGAATGTAAGTCAAAAGGACGAGCAAGACATTCCAGACTACGTCACCTATGTGGGGAGTCTCTTTAAGAGAATCCCAACCCTCGCAGAGTAACCAATCAAATGAGGGGTCTCCACCATATTCATAAGTTGAATCCAAAGTAAGGAGGTTTACAAGGCTTTGGTGTGAACAACTCAAACTTGCAAAGGGATGTGCTAGCTAGGGTCCTCCGAGAAGCCATATGAGTGGATAACCTACTCAAGGAGAGAAGCTCAAGACCCACAAACCAACATAGCTGTGCATCTAGAATCTTAGAAAGAGCTATGAACATTAGTGAAAGATCTAGCCAGAGCACCCAAGACCAAGGAAAGAGTGTCGACTAGAGCCAAGATCAGAGTTAAGAATTCATAGACATGAAGCTGGAGTTGGCTAGGCTTCAAGACATGATGAGAAGGCCCACATGACCTCATGTGCAATGCATGCATTATGGAAGAAACCACCTTTCAACAGAGTGCATGGATCCTAGATACAGACCTTGTGCCAATTGCAGTAGGTTTGGTCATGATGTAATGCATTGCCAATCACCAAGGTAATTGCCATACTCATAGCCTAACAATCAACCTTATTACCTAAGCAATTGACCAGTATCTTTTGGAAGGGGAGCTCCACTAGCTCTCCCAACACCAAATGAATCAAAACTAGGTATCCTTAGGATGGATAGCAATCCCACTTGGACCCATCATGGCCCCCATCCGTTGAGTGACACTATGATACATTATGTAGAAAAGCCAAACAAGGATGAAGTATACATGAACCCTTATGTCTCTTTCGATGAAAAGGGTAATCCCATCATTATGGATTTTAGACCCAAGAACAGAACCAAGAACCCATCACATGTTGGATTAGAGGTAGCGGTCTAGGAGAACAGAACCAAGAACCCATCACATGTTGGACTTGCGCTCACCTAGGGTATATCTCATCTTGATGCCTGTAAAGGGAGGAAGGCAATCAAGACAAGAGTGACCTAAGATGCCCTGAGTGTGGGATCACACACTTGTACATTGAGTGCCCTAGGGGGAAACCTTCCACTAGTTTCTATCATGCCATCTATACCACATGTCCACTTTCTCATCTTATTTTGTGACCTTCAATTGAACATCTGGCATGCCTTTGACCATTTCATTTAATATATCTTCTTTAACAGTGGGAACAATAAGTGTAGCCATAGGGTTAGCCACAGAAGTAGGTGTCTTACTAAATATATCAAATGTTTTGCCCGTAACAGTGGGCAAGCTAGATACATGCAATCTCTCTCTTCTTCTATCTCAAAATACTGCACTTGGGTTTTTGGCCCTCTTAATTTCGGAGAATGCTCTTGCTATCTACATCATAATTTGCATCACTATCTATGTTGGAATTTGCAGTGCAAGTTGTGTCACAATTTGTGATGCAAATAGTGATACTTTTTGTAATGTAGATAGCAACAATGCCAATTTTTGTTGGAAATGACTATCAATATGCTTTCCTACCCTTGTAGTGCCAATAGCATGCATCCAAATGACCATATCTTTGCAAAAACCAATTGTTTATTATAAAAGCTAGATTTGGAGTTACAGGTGTATGATTTATTAGTCTTTAAATGACCTATATGATACTAACACATGCAAGAATTAATGGGGATAGAGGAAGTTTATGCGATTAGTTAACATTTTCCTTCAACAAAATTTGAATCCTATATATTGTTTAAAAATTATTTTAAATAATTAGTTTGATCATAAATACAATAAATCATGTTAACTTCAATAACTTACTTCAAGAAAATTTATCAAATGAAGTAAATAATGCATCAAGCTTATTATAAGAAAATATCAATACTCATTAAAAACCATAAATTACATTAAATTTAAATATAAAGATTCTAATCATTAATAGTCACTTTTGATACATTACAAATATTAAAAAATTTAGATATGGAATTAAGTGACTACCTCAAATATATCAAATGACATTTAAATTTAAATAGAGAAAATATATAACTAAAATTTAAAGTAAAAAATATATACATATTACAATCCGATCAATATTATTCAAGTATGATAAAGTATGAATTATACTTTGATAAATGATACGTTTCCAATGAAATAAATATAAGTATACAAAATTATTAGATTTTGACGATGGTTTGCATGGGACTAGTCTTTCTAGGTCTGATCGAATGAAGGGTCCACTTGTTACCTACATCCATACAAAAGAGGAAGGTAAGAACATTACCCCTAATATGTCTTGTAAGTGTTGATACTAGGCTTGGTTATCATTTTGATTGCACCTACTAAGACATTAAAAGAATGTACCCCAAATAATTTATACATATCTAAAACTTAAGCAAGTGAATCAAAAATTACATTAGATCTAGTAGTAAATTATTTGTGGTTTCAAGAGAGTATTTATGCATATTTTTTATCCAAAAATGATTGTCTTGAGGTTTGGAAGATTATAGCTTCAAAAAATAAATCTACTAAATACAAGGATTTAAAAATGATAGAAGGGTAAAACTATCACTTAGTTATTGACAATTTAAGTCTAGCAAAATTTAGAAAGAAAATTCAAAGAGAGCATCCCATAATAACAAGATAACAAGCCTAATTAGGCACTTAGTTAGGTTAGAAAATAGGAACAACCATGCTTTATATTTTTTTATAGAGCTATAGAAGTGTGTGCATGTATGCATGTATGTGCACACATGCATGCATATGTGTGTGCTTCATGAGTGTAGGTACTTCTCTAAACTCAATCACACATAAGTATCTTTCTATTACTAAACAAGAAATTTTGATACAAAAAATCAAAACACTCTTGCCTTGTTGATCTAACTATGTATATGAGTATTGTTTGAAAAGAGCATTATTTACAAGTGTCCTTGAAGAAGAGACTTATTCACAAGTATCCTTTTGAAAGAATGCATGGCCATAAAGTATGCTCTAATTCACATCAAGTTATCATTCAACAACAACATCACAAAAAGCAAGTGATCAAGTGTTATCCAATTTGTGCCAATGTATGTAGTGAAAAAGGCGAAAACTAGCCCCATGGAAGGACTAGGGAAAAGTATCAAACTATCTAGTTAACATATGGCCATAGTTAAAAAAGGCTAGTATGCCATGATAGCTTATGATATATATATTTCTACAGCTACTAATCCATTAAGATATAACAAAAAATATCCTTCTAGCATAAAACATAATAGCAATATCAATGTATTAAAGGTTATATTCTAAATCATTCATTTTGGTATGTAGATAAATTTGGAGCTTCCTAGTATCCTTAAATTTGATAATAATAGGCTTCCATAAGAGGAACACTTGTTGATGAATATACACACTATAAAGTACTAGTGGAACTTCCAAAAAATGATTATGGTGTGAAATACATTATGAAAATTCATGCCTCGCATATCCAAGGCCATTCAATCTACTATAATGGGATGCAAGAATATCATCTAAGTTACCAAAGTTTATCTACCAGTACTAAGAGCATGGTAATGATGCCAAGTAAGCATGATGCAGACAATAAGTACATGCCAGTTAGTAGTGATGTTGATGGAGAAACACATCATAGATAAAGTGGATCTTGATCGTATGGGAAACACATTGACTAATGAGACCAATAAAAGATATATACATATTTAGATACCCAAGAATAGGGATCATGTATGATAGGCTAGGATAGAAATTGAACTCGCTTGAGCACACACATGCTATTCATAGGAATATGATTGTGACTATGCATGTTTTGAAGGGGCACTAATAACGGCCATAATCTAGAGTGCTAAACTCTATTCTCCTAAATTGAAAGATGGGCCGGCAATGGACAATTATATGGTGAATCCTTAAACATGGAAAAATGGTCGATTAACTCTCCAACACCATACTTGGAATTTTGCAATTCGTCCTCCCAAAAATCCAGAATGATGACATCTGTACCTTTTTTGTTTCAACAAAAAGATGCACGGGTAGAGAAAAGTGTGCATGATTAGTCATTGGTGAAGAGATGAAGTGTTGCTGTGATGTAAAGGTTATGTACTCATAGTCCATGCAACTTGAAATTGTTGTGAGGGAAATCACCATTAACTAGATGATTAGGCAAGTAAAACAATTGTATGCACAAGCATTTAGCATATTTAGTTATTAGAGAAGTGATTGATACTACAGAGGAGCAATATCTATTACGAGTGGACTCAACAAAAAGGATGCTTGTACCACTAAATCTTGCTACCTCAAAAATGCTAGGTCAATACGTAGTGAATGCCAATTTCATATAAGGCTTGTTACAAGCTAGAGTGCCAAAAACTTCGACCATATAAACCTCTATCCACTAGAATAAAGTTCTGATTGTCTGCCTATTTTTCACATTCAGCCGAACGGTGCATTGGTAAAGCTTACATTTTTTATAGCATAGGTATAATGTTCAAGTATTATCAACATATTTTTATGAAAAGGTGAGTGATATAATTCATTGAGCTCACAAACACAAGTTTTGGGTGGCAAGATTAGACCCCCTAAAAATATGGTGGGTTCGGTCAGAAAACATTGTCCACATTAGCCTCAATATTAGCCTCAACATGCGTGAACGCTAGTGTTTCTTTTTGTGGAACATGATTAGT
The DNA here is from genome assembly GCF_053477565.2 of Lygodium microphyllum. Lineage (NCBI taxonomy): Eukaryota > Viridiplantae > Streptophyta > Polypodiopsida > Schizaeales > Lygodiaceae > Lygodium > Lygodium microphyllum. Next base: position 82,946,416 of record NC_141136.1, on the reverse strand, counting down.
GTTTCTTTTCGTGAGGAGAAATTTTACCGACCTAGTGTGTAAAGGACCAAACTTGTCTTGGTTAGATCTAGGGCTTCGATGGATCTCCATAATTGCTGGATGACCGTAGAACGATATCATTGAATATTTCTCTCGTATCGTGCACCTCCTCTGACGTCCTATAAATAGGTACGTCCCCGCCCGTCTTCATTGCAATTTTAGCGTGAGACCAGCAAGCTGCTTGCGTTAGCATAATCACCGATTAGCTCCCATCAACAGCCACTTACGACGAGCAAGCATGGCCCGATATTCATCCGTTCTTCAGCTGGCCGCCGCCGCCGTGTTCGTCCAGGTGGTCTTCTTCGTCGCGACGGCGTCTCTGCCCGCAGCACTCGCAGGTAGTGTGTAAAATATGCTTTTACAAACTGCGTTGGTGTCTTGGCATGATTATAGATCAAGTTAACGTTGAACATTATGTAGACCTTTATTTCGCGCATGCAGACGATAATATTAATGGCAGCGTCTTCCAATGGTGCATCCTGAAAGACGGCTTAAGCGACGACGCCATGCAGTCGGTCATGGAGTGGGCCTGCTCCAACGGAGCCAATTGCACGCCAATAATGCCTGGGAACCCGTGCTACGTTCCCACGGACCTCCACTCCCACGCGAATTACGCCGTAAACGACTATTATCAAAGCATGAAACCCCATGGAGCCACCTGCGACTTCCAGGGAGCCGCCATGCTCATTTCACCCAATCCCAGTCGTATGCTATAATATCTCCTAATGCAGCTCGTTGTTAATCTTCATATATCCTCCAGTTGTCCTGTCATTTCACCTTCTACATAAATAAAGTTGCTTTTGCTTTTTTCTATGCGTTTGATATCTTTATATATCGGAGCTTTACTAACTTGACACATGTTTGTTCTTCTCGGATGCTTTTGATACAGCTAATGATCAATGCAACTACCCGGCCTCCGCGTCGACCTAGCACCCCAACTCTGACTTACGAGCATGACTTGTTTAGCTTTGGTTAATGCTCGTCGCCCTTTGTTATTTTATCCACTTGTTTGGAATTGTAATCATTGGCTATTGGCTATTGACGTTGAAGCCAATTTACTTACTTCTCACTAGTGTATTCTTTTGATCAACTCAATGGAAATGTTTTACATGGCCACCTCCTCTACCTAATGTGAGTTTTGCTTCAAGTGCATCCGTAACAGTAATTCTCTCTTGGTGTCCAATCTAAAGGATGTGCGATCTTCTCTCTCTTGCCAAGTGATGTCATTTGGGTTTACGAATGTGCTAGTAAACATGAAAGAAGATAATAAAATACCCACTTTGTCTCTATGAAAATCCCTAGGGTTGTAGATGGTTAGCAATGTAATGGTCAAAACAAGTGCAAGATTATCACATGGCAAGTAATTTGTCATTTATTTTCTTAAAAGGTATTTATACATGTTACATTGTGTTGGTCTCCTTCTTTACATTGAATGTTTCTTTTTTAGAAAAATAGTATTAATATACAATAATAACCATAGAACCTCCAACTTTTGAGGAAAGTTCTTATAGTAGCAGAGATCATCTACAAACACTTTTTAATCATCATAAGTAGGAGTATTTTCTTTATAGGTATATCCTTCAAGGTGTTTCATCATAGCTTTGGCTATCTCCAAGCTCCTTGCAATTATAGAGAGAAGTCCTAAACCATTCTTAGACATACCAAAAACAACCTCATTTCTAGCATTCTAAATATGATGTAAAATGGTTAAACAAACTTGCCATGATTCTCTAGTAACATAGCTTGTTTGACACAAATGCCATTTAACAAGCCAATTGGATGCATAGCCTCAAGAAGCTTAGACCACACATGATTAACTTCAAGAAAAGACAAAAAAGGATATATTACATCTTCATCTTACATTTTCATAAACATACATCATGGAGATGAGTTAACACTATAGTTGTATCCTTAGAGAGACTTAATTTAATAGCAATTTCTAGAGAAAGATATTAAGTGTAGCAAAGGAGTGGCCGCCTCAAGGAGGATGACTCATAAATATCTTGGAATATCACATGGATTTAGAGGAAGTGTTTTTTATTTTTATTTCCAATTATCGATTAGATTCCAGGCAACATGTGACTACAAGACTTTGAGTTTGCCCCTAACATAAAATAACTTGTCAAGAGGAGACAAGGGTTTCACAGAGCATAGGGGAGAGTTACTAAGGTGAGCTGGTGCATGATAATGATAGCCCAATGTTGATCATCAAAAAGGCACTTCAATGAATATAAGTTTATTCAAATGACCTTGTTCTAAGTGGACTTCAAACCAATATCACCCTCCTCTTTAGTAGAGATGACCTACTTCTAGGAAATTGTTTATTGTTGTGCTTTTTGGGCAATATTTTACACTCATATATATATTAGCTCTCTTGTGCAAAGACTAGTCATTGAAAAATCTAGTTTTTCTTACCCTCAAGTTGTTAGCAAGAAATCGACTCTCTTAATTGGTCATTTTTATGGTCACACGACAAACAACATCAATTGTATACAAAATTCTAGAAGTAGATGGTCTCTATATGATGCTAGGAGGCATATTACACAGTGGATTCTGTAAGTTTTACGGTGGATTCCATAAACTTTTATTACTGGGGCTCATACACAAAGTGGAATCTTTATGCGAGAAGTCGATGGGGACACCTATCATTTTCGGGTGTTTTGTTAATTTAGTGTGTACATGGGTGATTCCATAGCGGGTGATTCCGCAAAATACATATTTAAATTAATAAACGTTTATGAGTTTAGAGTGCGCACTCGTGATAAAATAAGGTTAGGATTGATTTCTAACCAATTAATTTATTTATGTAGCTGAAAACTGCTAGGTATTCACTTTTGTCGATTTAATTGTATTATTTTACTAACGATTGTTTATGCTTCCGTTGATGTATAGAGATAGCAGCGGTGGCAGTGGAAAGCATTTGAGGATAGCGTGTATTCAAATTATCGACAATATTTTGATGGGCTCATACCTTAGGCATGGCGCCTATATTTTGTCATGCTTATTTATCAAGACGCTTGATATTTATTTATTATTTTTGTATGCGCATGGACGCATGATTTATATATTTGTATTTGGACACTATATTTGGGTATGCCTGACTTCTTGGGCACCCATTAGCTTTATTTCTATTTGGCACAAAAGCAAACTCAAAAGCTAATGCGTGCTATTTTGTAAATTGGGCTATTATTTGAGCTTGAAGATGATTAATACATAAAATATATGCTTTGTGGAGCACTCACACAAGGCATGGGGGGACATTGCACCCAATTGGTCTCTTGTTCATGTCGTGCAAGCTTTCTACATTGATTTGTGTGCAAAAAGTAGAGTTCTTTTGTTCTTGGGGACCTTCTAACACTCACTACGCGCGCTTACGACATCCAATCTACGTACCACTATTAAGGACGAGGGTGATATTGATTCAAAGTCATCTTCCTAGAACTTTTCAATCAATCCCATCTTGTATTTCACCGACACTAAGTTGAAGCTTCTATCTTTGTAAACATTCTAATGCAAGAAATCAAGCTTCCACAATGGCTTTTCTAAAGAGAGATAGTGAGAGTCACACACACACACACATAGATAGCTCTTGTTTCCTTTGTTCTCGTCATCATTATTGTGTTTTTCTTCCTTACAACCCATGCGGTGTGCTTTTCCCTCCAATTTTCATTTGCAAGAAGGAATGTGTGCAAGGGAGAGAAGACTTCTTAGAATAATTTGTGACATCTTGGACCTTGACCCAGAAATGTAACTTACAACTGCAATTTACAATTGAACTCTTGAAACTACAATCGAAGTCTCGAATCATTTTCCTCAACATAATGACTTCTTCCTATTTCTATTAATATATTATTAACATGATATTAAATTATTGTGCAAAGCCTCTTCTCACACTATGCACAACTTAGGCATGGAGTGCTTAGTTTTAATTGATGAAGAGTGGCGTGCTTCATATGCTTATTATGGTGAGAATTCTCTCTCTCTCTCTCTCTCTCTCTCAAATACACACTAATATTGTAGTATCAAGTACTACATTCTTGGACATCTTGTGTCTATAAAGAGATTAAGCATCTAAAGGATTAGCATAAAATATGCTATAAGGTAAGGCTCTCCTTGATGTGCAATATCTCTTACTTTTGTTATGTTGATCATCTCACTACCTTGCTTCTACTCATCTAATATTTTGATGGGAAAATCCGTGCTAGCAACTACATGCATTAAATCTCTCTCATCTTCTTTGTAGGGGAGGTATATTTTCAAGGGTCTCTACCTTGTAGAGCATTGTCAATGGGCTTTAAGCAATGTAGAGATAGTGTTGAGGCCACTAAATCCTTAACATGCCTTGATCAACACATGAGGAATGTAGGTAGAAACGAACACATGAAAACCAACACATGAGGAAACTAGCTAAATGACCCCATATGTAGATAGATGAGAACATTGTTAATAATAACAATGTTACCTTTTATTGATTAATATTATTTTTATGAATTATTTTTCATGGCCAAAATAATCAAAATATACTCATGGATGAAATGGTAGTAGACTTAGTGACTACACCACCACTATTCCCTCCCTCACCTATAAAGGATGACCGACATAGTGATATATTCACCATGAGAAAGGTGATGATGCATGACTATAGTAAAAGAAACCTACACGAGCATAATCATACCTGTGTAGTACATAGAATCAACCAATCTACTAATAGCATGTAAGATCTATTTCTCACGTCTTTATGTATATTTCCATGCCATGTTGCTACTCTTGGGCAACACAAGTAATCTTACATTAGCACAATCTATGCTTTGAATTATTTTGACTATGTATATATATGCGTTTTGTATGAATTTTTGTTCAATAATTGAAAAATATAGATTTATTGAGGAAGAAATAAAAATTAATAAGTTGCAGACTTATGTGACTTGCAAAGTTTCAGACTTGTAGAACTTAGTCGATTTAACTGACTTGCAGAACTTGACCTGAAGATACTTGCTGAACTTGATTAATTGGGTGTGACTTGGAGTTTGTGGCTTGCAGGATTGTAGAACTTAGGTAACTAAGCTTAATTGATTAAGCTTAAAGCTTAATAAGCATAAATGACGCAGATCGTGAGGGGGGGGGCTTTTTTTATGACGCCGCGAAAAATTCGGAGGTCCTCACAGACCTCGCGTTGAGAATTGGAAGCTTAAAGCTTCTTAAACCTTTCTAAGCTTTAATGCTTAAATCTTGAAAAGTATGAAATTGATGACTTATCTCTGTTTATCCACGACTTGATGAAGGAGATTTGGAAGTGGTCCTCCGTCACTGTAGCCCGCTACTTCGCGATCCAATAACAGAAACAGGGGTTCTTGATCGCCAGAAGTCTGCTTGTATCGACGGTTCGTGACGAAATTGACCGTAGAGCCCGATCATTCCAGAAGCTCCGCCTTCGCACGAGATGGGTAGCGATTGGAAACTCTTGATCTCAGCTCTGCTCTGATACCACTGGTGCGCAGATCGGACGCTGTATGCTCACGTAGTGAATGCTGGAAGGTCCCCAAGAACAATGAACTCTACTTTTTGCACAAGTTACAAGGTAAAAAGCATGAACGACAAGAGCCTTGTGTGAGCACTCCACAAAGCATGTATTTTATGTATATTTTATCTTCATGCTCAATAATAGCCCAATTTACAAAAATATAGCAAGCTTTTAGCTTTTTGAGTTTGCTTTAACACAAAAAAAAGAATAAAGCTAATGGACGGTGCCCAAAGAGTCTGGCACGCCCAATACAATGTCCAAATAGAAATAACATAACCGTGCGCCCATGCGCATACAAAATAATAATAAATAATCGATGCCTCAATAAATAGGCATGACAAAATATAGGCGTGGCGCCTATCAAAATATAATCCATAAATCGAATACTCTCTATTCTCCAATGCTTTCCTCCGCCACTGCTGCTATCTCTACACATCAACTGAAGCATTCACAATCGTTAGTAAAATAATACAATTAAACAGACAAAAGTGAATACCTAGCAGTCTTCAGCTACATAAATAAATCAATTGGTTAGAAATAAATCCTAACCTTAATTTATTACGAGTGCGCACTCTAAACTCATAAATGTTTATTAATTTAATATGCATTTTACACAATCACCTGCTATGGAATCACCCATGTACACACTAAATTAATGAAACGCCCGAAAAGGACACGCGTCCCCATCAACTTCTCGCACAAAGAATCCACTTTGTGTATGAGCCCCGGTCATCAAAGTTTACGGAATCCACCGTGGCACGGAATCCACCGTGGAATATGCCTCCTGGCATCAATAAGAGAAAGCAGGGCTATTTCCAAAAGAAAGAAAAATGGAAACTACTTTTCCATTTTATGATGCAGAGAGGATTCTGTGAGTCACCAAAGCAATGTGAGGATAAGATTTAATGACCTTATGTTGGGCAAGAGCACAATGGCTTGATTGACCACTCTATTGTTGAGAAACCATGTCTTCTTTATGATATAAAAATTATACCTTCAAAGGTAAAGGAAGATGTGAAAAGCATTCTCACCTCAAAATAACTCATTTCCAAAGAAGTGTGTGAGTATTATAATGGCTGCAAGGCAAGTCCATTAGGCTCAGATTTCCAACCATCTGTATACCCTTGACTTTCAAGCAAGAGCCAAGATACTTGTTTGGATATTGAGGTGGAAGACTATGATGAAGATGAAGAGATAGAAGAGAAACATGAAGGTGGAGGGTCTCATCCTGGAGGAGTTGATAGCTATTCTATTTCCCAGAAGAATCACAACCAAACCTTAAGAATGCCTGAAGAAAACAATATCTCAGTGTCACTGCGCACACACACTTTGCAACTTGAATCCTCGACTGGTAAACCTACCTTTCTAGTAGAGCCTCGCACCATGACAACTACAGAAAGAAGATTGATGAGAACACATAGTGCAACTTGAAAAAGAGAAGCTTGCACTTTAATCTCAAGCTTTAGATCTTGAGAAGCAATGCTTTAAATGGCAAAGTCTAAGCAGCATGAAATAGAGAGAGTGTTTGTGAGAAAGAAGAAGAATGGCAATTGTTGGGTGATGTCATGGTGATGCAAGGTGACCACACTGAATAAGGACGTAACCTTATGAAAGAACAACTACTAGTAAGAGGTTGCTTGTTGAGCTTGTGCTTTGGGTGGCCGTCGAACTTCTAGTGGCACTAGAGCTTATGGTGGCATGAGTGCAGCTAGATCACCAGCGTCAATCTAATCGACTTGATACACCTAGCGTAAAAAATAGTCATTGCCATCGACAATATGGCGATGAGCGTGAGTAGGATGCTGTCGTGGTTGGCTGATGCTCATCCTATGTATCATTGTAGTGAGCTGCTTCCAAGCATTCCAAGCCGTATACTCAGTTGCCTCTAATTGCATCAACCAATCTGATGTGTGCATTAGTGATGTGGACGAGACAACAACTTCCTGAAATAAAGGATGGTGATATGTCTATTTGGAGATTAAAATTTTGGCACAACTATGACGGCATTTAGAACGCTGTGATGATGGAATTGATAAGAAGGATGACGAAAGCTATTTGATTATAGGTTTAAACATTTATGTTTTATCCTTTGAAAAAAGCTAAGGTTTGAAAAGCCTTAGGATTTTATAAAAAAGCTAAAAGCACAACGTGTGAAGATGGAAGAAGAAAAACTATATAATGGGGACAGAATGAGAGCCTTAGAGCCATCAATTCAAGGGAGAGAGGCTAGAGGTTGAGCTTGAATCCCTCACCTCCTTGAAGATCTCACTTCAAATTCAAGAGTGTAGGCTTGAGGTGGAGCTTGTATCCCTTGCCTTCTTCAAAGTTTGCCATCGCATTTAGGAGTGAAGGATTGAGGTTCGAGCTCCAAGCCCCTCGCCTACATTCAAGTATCTATTGCAAGTGGTTTATGAAGATTGGCTTGAGTTGAGCTGTAAAATTCTCACCTACTTTTGAAGATTTTCATCAAATTCCATGAAGTGGCTTCTGAGTCAAGCTATGAGCTCCTTGCCCTCTTCAAATTTCTCATCATCAATTCTATAAGAGTGGGTTGAGTTTTGTGCCACGAATCCCATGCAACATCGAGCTAATTAAGACTATTGTATAGAAGAGAATCACCACGCTTGATTTAAGGAATGGTTTACTTATTTTTGACTTTATTGTTGTAATAACTAGGGCTGAAGCCTATTTGGTCAGTGTGTATGCTCTATCTATGTGTCAGTGCTGCTTCTCGGGTGATTCATATGACTACACCGATGTAAACAGAGGTTTCCAAATGTCTTGTATTGCTCTAGAATGCCTTTTGAGCTTTGATCAAGCTCTATCTTGGTTGGTATTTGATTGAAATTGGTCTATAGTGGCATGCTTTGTGACAATCATTATGCTTATGGTCCATGCTTGACCCTTCAATACATGCTTTGATATGTATGTTAGAAATACATGCTAGTTATATTGTTTATATTTGATTGCCACTTGGAACTTAATTTGGGCTTTTATTTGCATACTTTGGATCTCTTGGACTCAATGGAAAAGAGAGACTGCATAATTGTTGAAGTTGTAAATCATGAGTTTATGTTTGCCTTATCTGTGAATTGTCATTATCATTCATGCCAACAAAGGGTTTTCCTTTTGAATAGATTGTGGTGGTAGATGTGGATAAAGTAATTGTAGTTAGCAAGCAACCATTGCTTGAACGAGTATGTTAGAGCTTGAGTGCAAGAGATGAAAGACCAAGATGGCATGAATTTTTCAATAACAAGAATACCTTTAGAGTGGTGGATGTTAACCCCTCTATTCTATAGTCAAGTGAGGTATTAGAGCTATCTCTATTCCCTTCTTGCTTACAGTTTCTTCATGGTATTAGAGCCTGATATGCTCTGTGACATTTGTCAAGTAAAAATATTATAGATGTATTGCTGAAGAAGCATGTATAGAGAAAAAGGGGCTAGCAATGGAGTTCAACAATTGGTGAGAATTGAGTGACCAAGTGTTGACTCATGTTTATGCTTCAACCTCCACAACGAGTGATCTTTTTGAGCCACCTTGTCTAGATCAATGATGGTAACCTAGAACCATTAATTAGTGCTCTGAAATCCCTCCAATATGTAAAGAGTCGTGTAATATATGATCAAAGCCTCCAACTTTGGCTTTCATTGGCTTGGTTAGTAAGCTAACTAAATTTCGAGTTGGCAGCTTATTAAACTCTTCTTGTGCTTTTGCAAGAAAGCTAAGTTCAACGCACATATCTACCAATACAATGCCATGACTACTATATCATGTGTATTTCTTAGCCCTTCTATGCCACTTCTATGCATCCACATGCCTTGAAGATGCAACCAAAAGTGACTAAATAAGCCCCATCTTGTGTACCTTGGTATGTATCTTTTTTCCCTTCTTTGATACAAGCTTTCATAATGCAATTATCTATATACACATAGAGCTAGGCAACACCAACACAGATGTCCTTTTTAAGAAACCTTATCTTGATGATATCTATATGCATCATGCTGCCTCAATGGAGGTCTTACAAAGCTTCTTTGGCTTCATAGCTAATTAGGTGGAAAACATGCAAACCCCTACTAGCCATTACTAAAACCTCTTCTTCCACACTGTCTTTCATGTGCTACATATCCTTATTCTTCTAATCCCCACTAAAATCAATAGATTGCATGCTATCCTTTTTCCTATAAGATTTGCTAATGTGAAGGGTTCCTAATCTATAAGAGAGCTAATTCATATTCAAAGAACCACATAGAAGATTGAAGAAGAATTCAAATAAAATAAAAGTATGTTCTACACAATGCATACTAGATTTTCTATACAAATGTACTTGTGTGTCCACACTTGCACTTCAATTTCTCCAGACACGATATGTACATGTGGACGAATGTATTGCATCTTACTCTCACACCTGTACAGATTGCCCCAAAGACCTTGTACCCTAGTTCTTATCCTAAGGTACTTGAAAGTGTGTGTACAAATGCATCTACAATGTGTGAAAGTATTTGCACTCTTGTCCAAGAATCATGCAAATTCGGCCTTATATATTACCTAAGTGCATAAGGTAATCATCTACTTCAATATGTCTAAGTAATCGAGTGGATAAGGTGTTCTCTTAGTAAAATGCTATGAGCCATAATGACATGGGATGGCCATTTTCTAGCTTGCCATCCTAGACCTAGCTTATCCTCAAACCAACCCACATCCCAATCCCATCCACTTATAAGAGCCCACATCCCCATTCCTATTCCCATTCCCAAAACCATCCACATCACTATGCTATGAGCACTAAGTAGTAGAGTGTGATGGTGGTATAGTGTCTAAGTATTATATAATCATGTGCTAATGCTACCTAGAGTGATTCATGAGTGCCTAATGTGGCCTAAATTGTTGAGTGAGGTTATTGTCATAAAAAAATGAAGTTCTCAATGTGGTCAAAGGGTGCCTCGTGATCAAGGGTAAGAGACTGGAGATGGTAAAGTGAGTTGAAATAAGGTGTATGATTGTGCAACTACATTGTCGTAGAGTTCACGCAAGGGCTGCAGAACACGGGGTTCAAGATACAACAAGAGAAGAGGCTAACAGGAAGAACTCAAATATTTGATGCCAAAGTTCACTATATTTCTTGTCAAGAGAGTTACATGCGGTCCATGTTCAGAAAAAGCTGAAGTATCTCATAAACTGTTTTGCATTCCGATGTATGATCTCAGTTACGTTAAACAGAATAATGGCATTAACTAATAATCCAGTTCTAAGGAAAAGTGATGAGTTCTGGCAGAGAGCAGATTGACATTTAGATCTGATGCAGCTGATACTGTTATTTCAGAAAATGATGCTGCTGAGGAAACACCTGAAGATACTCAACTAGTTGTGGATGCTGAACCTGTTGATGAAAATACCCCTGTTGAAGGAGAGAGTTAGTAGCTTAGGCATTAGGTACAGCTGTAAGGACCTGCTATTGTCGTAGATTCTGCATTTTGGAATTATCTGGAGAGGACACAATTGTAGGTCCAGATTGTCACACAAAGTAGAAATTCATAAGGCATGTGCCTCTTTCAAGAGGGGAACAAGCTTGTTCTGAGAATGCAGGGCCGCTGTGTCATCACAGCCGCCAATATGCTTTCCACCAATAAACACGCTGGGAACTGTTCTCTAGTGAATCCATTCAGCTAGAGTTGCCTGTATGTCAGCCCAATCACTTTCCTGATCAAGCTCAACAACCTTGGTCTTTGCAACGAGGGATGCCAAAAGGTCCTTTACATGCTTGCAATACGGAAACTAAATACCCTAAAAAATGATACTCAGCATGCTACTGTTCCACCTACTAACAAAGATCTTATTTGTTGAAGCAATCAGACCCATATGACTATGAAGCTTTCCATATAATGCTGAAGTACTCCTGATTCCTCAGATTCCAAAACTGTTCACATATTTATGCGTCTGATTCCAAACTGTATTTTGAGGGCTTTAAGACACCAATGTAGGGCAGAGAACGATAGCGCTCAGCAAAATCCATTCCATCCGTTTAATTTATGCCTCCAGATTGATTCCCGTAGTCCAAAGTACTGGCGATACACACTTTTGTAGGAGCTCCATTTTCTTCAGATTGTTCAGAATTCATCTGTGTAGAGGCCTTCGAGCTTTTTGCATCTGGAATATACTGGATCAATATGATAAGTATTGGCCCCCTTTCGATTCAAAAGAGTGGGAATCCTTAACTCAACCTCCCTCAACGTATGTCGCTTAATATTCTTTGGTTGGATATACTATCCGTTACGGTAATCTGGGAGCTTTTCATGCTTTTTATGATGCTTCGAATCACAACGATGACAATTCATGCCTTTCCCATTCGATTTCTATCATTGCTGTCTACCACAAAAATGAGACCTTGTGTGATTTGGAAATGGTGTCTCCAAAAGAAAACGAATCAGTGTTTCGGCTCACAGTCTCCACAAAGGACGAATCGGTGTCTCGGCCCACAGTCTCCACAGTAAAACCAATCGTAAAGATCGTCGTCCTTTTTCGCCAAGCTTCCTTTCCCCATAACGAAAGATATCCTCCTTTCACTCTGTCATCCTTCCTCTTTCCCCTCCAAAACAGAATTCCACTGAACTAGTAGATAAAGAATTGATAGGCGTGCTTTTCAATGACTTAGGATTTGTAGAACAATCCACCTCCAAAGCTTGGTTCTCTCTTTTACCATCACAGTTTATGAAACTGTCCAATATGCAGTCCATAAGCAGAGATCCACCCTGGTTAGCTTCTTCCTCTCGATTGGCCTGTTCTTTGATGATGTATCTTGTCACAGCTTCCTCCGTCGAAGCACAAATTCATCTTCCCACTTCATCTTCTTGAACGGGGCATGCATCAATAATTTCATGTAATCGCACACCCCTTCACAACGGTCTGACCAGTGCTATCTTCATTTTCATCCTCAACGATCATGCCTTGTCCTTCCTGCATTTCTTCCACCTTAGTCTATTTTTTTTTCGTCCAGCCCAGAGTACCGTCTATTTCCCTCCCTTTTTGATTTAAAAATCTCTCCCCTTTTTCCAAAAAAGCAGCTCCTGAAAATAGCCATCTAAATTTGTTCCTTTTGTGATAGCCATCTAAATTTGTTTCTTTCGTGGGCCTCTTTGGCACAACCATATCTTTGTCGTTTCCTTTGATGAAGACCTCAATCAAGTTTATGTCGACTTATCATGTTCCTATGGTTGCACAAGCTTTCAAGCAGATAACATATGTAATAGAATTGGCATGCACCCCTTGATGTTGCATCTCCTCATAACATCGCATAGCCATATCACCTTCACGATTATGAACACAGGCATCTAGCATTATTGTCCACGTTATAACATCATGGACAGTCAATTTCTCAAATGCTTCTCGTCCTTCCTTGATAAAGCCACATTTTCCATACATGTCCACGAGCATGTCACCAACAACAGGGTCTCTTTCTAGGCCCCTTAGGATGATCTCAGCATGTATCTCTTGGCCCATTGGGAATGCTCCTATGCTGCCACAGCGTTCAAACATACCCTTGGTCACAATCAAAGTGGTCCATGAGATTGCATCTCAAGTTACCAGTCTACCAAAATTCCTTATTCTTCTCCGTCTTCGGCATAGAATGAAAGATCAAACATAACAATTAAGTATGTACAAAGTATCAAATCACACACACGACTTTTGGGTGGTTTTCACACCTCGAATGCGCAGCAATACGATAGCGCTGCTTCTTAACAAGAGCATTCACAGCATCAATGACATGTCTCCACTCGGTCTTTAAACCTGAATCAGTAGCTTGATCTTCCAAAAGATCATCCAACTTTTCCTGTAAATCAGCATCCGCAGCTTGTAAAAATAACTCTACTTTCTGCATCTCCAAAGCTTGCTGCTCAGTTCCATCCAACTCATCATAGCGGCTCTCAAACTCTCGTAGAAGAGCGGTAACTGAAAATCCCTTATTAGGCATAGAAACCCATGCTAAGAAATTCCTGCGATTCATAAAACCTGTATCCTCCAGGAAATATTCATATTTTAATGCCTTCTTAAACTCTGCCCCAACCTGCATGTGTTTCTTGAATTTCTGAAATTCGGACTTCAAGAGCGCGGACCACGATCCGCAAGAAGTAGCGGCTCCAAACATCTTGAGAAACCCAAAAAACTTCATCTTTTCTTCATACAAATGCAGGTAAGTTGACACTTGCTGGCCATTAAACTGCTTCATCTCCTGTTGGACAGCTTTCAAGGCATCCATAGCATCACTATCACGTTTTGCGTGAGCTTGCTGCTGCATATACATGGTAAATGACTGAAACAGGTTCTTCATGACATTATCATCTGTCATCTCTTCTTGCGAGTCTCCCATCTTGCTGAAAAGTGACGTAGCACTTTCACGTCAGGTTCACCAGAAATGTCGTAGAGTTCACGCAAGGGCTGCAGAACACGGGGTTCTAGATACAACAAGAGAAGAGGCTAACAGGAAGAACTCAAATATTTGATGCCAAAGTTCACTATATTTCTTATCAAGAGAGTTACATGCCGTCCATGTTCAGAAAAAGCTGAAGTATCTCATAAATTGTTTTGCATTTCGATGTATGATCTCAGCTACATTAAATAGAATAATGGCATTAACTAATAATCCAGTTCTGAGGAAAAGTGATGAGTTCTGGCAGAGGGCAGATTGACATTTAGATCTGATGCAGCTCATACTGTTGATTCAGAAAATGATGCTGCTGAGGCAACACCTGAAGATACTCAACTAGTTGTGGATGCTGAACCTGTTGATGAAAATACCCCTGTTGAAGGAGAGAGTTAGTAGCTTAGGCATTAGGTACAGCTGTAAGGACCTACTGTTGTCGTAGATTCTGCATTTCGAAATTATCTGGAGAGGACACAATGGTAGGTCTAGATTGTCACACAAAGTAGAAATTCATAAGGCATGTGCCTCTTTCAAGAGGGGAACAAGCTTGTTCTAAGAATGCAGGGCCGCTGTGTCATCACAGCCGCCAATATGCTTTCCACCAATAAACACGCTGGGAACTGTTCTCTGGTGAATCCATTCAGCTAGAGTTGCCTGTATGTCAGCCCAATCACTTTCTTGATCAAGCTCAACAACCTTGGTGTTTGCAACGAGGGATGCCAAAAGGTCCTTTACATGCTTGCAGTACGGGCAATATGTCTTGCTGCATCATGCAACCAACAAAACATCTAGCAAAACATTGCTAGCCTTTCTACCTTACACTAATCGCCAGGCGCTGCAGTTCTTGGGAAAATGGAGTTCCTCCAATTCTGCGGCGATCACTCTTCCTGCTAGTCTCTCCTCCTCCTTCACCATGTCGAGGAAGGCACAGTCCTACGAGCTTAACCGTGGTTATTACTGCTGTAGATCGATCTTCTCCTTCTGCAGGACCTTTCATCTACCTATCTCAGACGATAAAAGAATCCCTGGGCTGAAACGTAACGTATAAGAAGCAACGACCACCTAGTGCATCTGGCTCAAGAGCTGGATTATCAAAGCGAGCTTTTGTTAGTGAATCCCATGAAAAGGGTGTCCAAAAAAATCAATTGCAGTACTGCGTCTTCTTGAGGTTCTATGTCTTAGAAGGGCCCATCCTTCGGAGTTCCACCCTCCAATCAAGTGCAAGTTGAGATTCATGAGGAAAAAAAAAACATACTAGAGTCGCTGTCGGGGAAGGTGATGCATCAATCACCTAGTAGACATCCTCCAATATGGAATAGAAGTCGTGTGCAGAGATCGCCAATCCTCCCCCAGTCGTCTTCTCAGTCTTTTTGCTCTTCCGAGTCAGCGTGATTTCTTTCGATGATGTTTGAAGGCAGAGAGTGATTTCTTATGATCAAACGATCCATCTCTTCATGAAAATAGAAACAAGAAATCAGTAAAAAAAACTCTTTCTCCTATCGCTCTGAGTGTTATTGTCCCCCGTGCATGAATTCGTTCATCCTCCCCAAAAACAACCTGCTTTCCTATTGCTTTTTCCCTCCAAAAGCGGTTCAAAACCAAATTAGTTTTCCCTTCTCCTCTTTTTAGCTGAGCAAGGATAAAAAAAACTCCTCTTAGCCAAGATAGTTTCTTTACACCCTTAAGAGATCTATACACCAACATTGATTTTGACCTTGAGGATTATGTTTAAAGTCATGCATTACCCCTTTGACAGTCAGCTTTACAATGAGTAATCTGCACATAAACTTCGACTTTGGCCTTGAAAATTGGATGGCAAAATACTCCCTCGGTGCTTCACTAATTCTTTGCTCACTTAAGCAACTTTTGAGAGACTTCCTTCAACTCTATGTCATGGGAACTTTTGAACTTAGATGATCGCTTCCACAAACCTTCCTTTGATTCCATAATTCCCTGCACTTTTCTTAGAGATCATCATTGAAATTATCAGCTTGATAATGTCCTTTGGCATCAGTTTTTCATATTTTTCTAACACACACACATCATGCATCCAAACAGAATCACACACACACTAACAGAATATATACATTGGATGCAGATTATCGTAATGCATCACACACACCATGAATCACCCAGAAAATGACACAAATGCACAACAAAAGAAATGGAGGTGTTTACAGCTCGGATGTGCAGCAGCACGACATCCACCCCCTCTAAACCTGTGCATCCTCCGGATGAGCCAACTATCCAGGATCATTCAAATCCACAAACAGGTCGAGTCCATCTTCTGTTTCTAGTAGACCTGTTTCTCCATCAGCTTCATCATTCATATACTCTGCTTCTTCTGCTTGTCTTTCTTCTACCTGCTCTTCTTCTGTCAACGCTTCAAGTGCATATTCTTCATCTTCTCTTCTCTTGAAAATCTTGACTCGTTTTCCAGCAATGGGCACCCTCAATACTGTTCCATCTAATTCAGCCAACTCATAGGTACCATTGTCAAAAACCTGTTTCACCTCATACGGTCCAAACCATCTTTGAACCATTTTTCTCATGCTACTATGCTGATTCTCTAGACTACTGTCGTAGACTAGAACCCAATCTCCTTCTTTTATGGCTCTAGGCCTCAAGCGATGCCTTAAATCAAACCTGTCCTTGTTTCTGAGTCGGGCTACCTTCAAACGATCAATTGCTAGCTGCACATCTTCTGTCCTTCTCTCTAGTTGACGAATCCGAAGAGCTAGAAGCTCTTCCCTTGATAAATTCTCATGCCACGGAAGAACACTCCAAGTGAGAGTACAAATTTCTGTAGGCATGACAGGTTTTTGCCCATACATCAACTCTGTAGGCATGTATCCAGTAGTCACACTATGTGTAAAGCGATCAGCCCACAGCGCAAAAGGTAGTAATCTCGGCCAATCCCCAATCCGACCTCTACAAGCTTTTGCCAATGCTTTAACTATCGGTGGATGTCCTCTTTCACTCTTGCCATTTCCCTCTGGATTATAGGCAGTAGTAAGAGCCAATTTAATCCTAAGCCGTGAGAAAATTTCTCTAGCTTCATCTGCATCTAGCTCTCCACGATCAGCTGTAATCTTGCCTATACATCCATACCTGCAAAATATTTCTTCTAGCAAGAATTTACATACTGTAGTAGTGATCTTTGTCCGCAAAGATCTGTCTCCAACATAGTTTGTAAGATCCTCCCTAGCCAAGACAAGATATCTCATCTGCCAAAGTCCCACTGGCAAAGTGACCAAGTCTACCACCCACTTATAATGCATACATAGTGGATAAGTCGGATGCAACTCATCACGATGTCGCACTAAAGAGTAAAGTTGGCAGTCCCTGCAAGTCTCCACAAAGTGAGAAACATCTTTATACATCCCTTTCCACTAGTATCTTTCTTTGATTTTCTCATAGGTAGCCCACACACCTCTATGTCCAGCCCATGAGCTCTCATGAAACTCTCGCATAATCTGTATCTGCATCGCTACATCACAAACTACTCTCAAGGGCAAGCCTCCTCTCTTCTTTGGATGCTTCCAAAGAAAACCATCTTTCAAGAAATACCCATAAGCCTTCCTTCTGATTTTCTTGAATTCATCATCTCTCCAATCAGCTCTTCGAGTCAATGAACTTAGATACTGTCCAATTTGCAGCCACTGGTCAACATAAAGTTCTTCAATAAAGGCTTCAACAGTAGATACATGACAATCATGAACAAGGACAGAAGCTGCAAACTCTGTCTCATCTTCTTCTGCAAGCATTGACTCCTCATCCTCATATCTCGCTCTAGATAGCATGTCAGCAACTCGATTATCTTTCCCTGCTATGTGTCGAAATTCTGGATTCAATGATTTGATATAGGCAATCCATCAGAGCATCGCTATATCTGGAGTCGAGCAGCTAGTAATCATACCAAGCAAAGGCAAACAATCTGTTTCCACAACAACTGAAGCTCCAATAAAATACCCTTTGTCACACTTCAGTGCAGTGACTACTCCCCACAACTCTCTTTTAATCTGCGGATATCTCCTCTGCCGCTCATTAAGAACTTTAGCTCCAAAGCGGATTGCATACCTATTTCCATCATCATCATCCTGTCCCACTACCCAACCTATGCCAATAGGGCTAGTATCAACTGTCAACATGATCGGCCGTCCACACTGATAATCCGCCTTGCGAAGAGTAGGAGCTGACTGCAACAGCTTCTTGAGTTTACGCATGGCTTTCGAATGCTTCTCATCCCAATGAAATTTCTGCCCCTTTCGAAGCAGCTGATAGAGAACATCTGCTATATGAGAAAAATGAGGAATCCAAATCATGTAAAAAACACAAGCTTCCACAAATCTCCGCACCTCTGAAGTAGTTGAGCAATACTCTGCAATCCTACTTATGGCATCCACCTTTGTAGGTGAAGGCTTCCTGCCATAATATCCAACCATATGCCCAACTATGATGACTTCATTAACACCAAAGATAGATTTCAACCCTGAAAGAGTCAAATTTACCTCCTCTAATCGTGTCAATATTTTCTCACAAGCAACCAAGTGGTCAGCCACAAACTGTCTACATCCATGCAAATCAAGACTTTCATTCTTTTCTTCTTCTGCACAACCCTTAATAGGCACATCATCTAGAAAAGACATGGTATACTGCGGAATATAGTCTCATAGAACTCTATGCATAGCATTCATCATATGAGCAACTGAGTTTGTGGCACCTTGAGGCAAGGTACACATCCTCACAAGACCAATAGGTGTCTGCATAGTAGTAATATCCCTGCTTTCCAAGGCAAGCTGAAACTGATCATAACCTGAATACAAGTCACCTAGAGAATAGACGGCTCGTCCTGCAAAAGCCTCAGCAAATTTATCCACAAATGGACCTGTTCCCACATTCCTGATTGTCACTTTGTTCACGGGCTGCATATCCTGAATAAATCTCAAAGTACCATTCTTCTTTGGTACAGTAAACCACCTGTTAGAATAGGGTGCAGAAGAGGGTTCCAAAATCCCCATCTTAATCTTCTCATTCAGCAACTCTATTAGCTTTAGCAAGTGTGCTTTAGGCACAGGTATAGGACGTATATTCCATGGTACATGAGAAACAGTGAAGATGACCATAGGTGCAACCAATTCGGGGCTAATGTAGCAAATTTCATATGGAAAGAAAGCAAATGCCTTACTATGACATCCAAGCATCTCTCTAAAACATTCTTTTTCCACTAGAAGCAAGAAATCATCATTTCCAATTTTCAATTCTGCAAGAGTTTCAGCTGTAAATTTATGTCCAATATTTGCAGGATCTCTCAACATAGGCTGCTTCATAGCTTTTTCAATCTGCTCATCACTATCAGGAGGAAGCGGCCCTGCAACCGGCTTAACCTTCTTATCAACTGTTTTATACTTCGTGTCAACCTTGGCATCATTCAAGCACTCTTTTCTTTGCTCCAATTTCTACAAATTTTCAGCAACTCTCAACTCTGTTGGCTGAAAAATTTCAGCCCTTTGCTCTATGGACTGCATGGGTGCAGCTTGAAACTCTGTATGCTGAAATTTTTCAGCATTCAACTCTGTTGGCTGAATGGATTCAACCCTCGGCTCTATGGACTGCATGGGTGCAGCCTCATACTCCATATGCTGAATTTTTCCAGCATTTAACTATGTTGCCTGAATGATTTCAGCCCTCTACAACTCTGTTAGTTGATCAAGATCAGCCATAAATTCAGTTTGCTGAGTTTTCTCAGCCTCTAACTCTACTTTCAGCATAAAACCAGAAATTTCCTGAAACATATCCAAGGTTTGCACATGTATGATCTTTGAACCCTTACATACATCAGTTTTCAGCATCACTCCCATCTCAAACAATGTATCTGCATACGACATCTCTTCATACAATCCATCTACATGCTCTTCTGCTTGCAAAATACCTGCATTCTTCAATTCTTTCTCCTTACGACCAATGTACTGCCTGGCAGCTCTAGGCAAATCTGAAATTTTCTCATAACTCACTAAACTATCTGAAGAAAAACCAACAAAATTATTGGAGAAAGACTGGCTGCCAGGAGGCGAGATCTCCTATTCTCTCCACTCCGTACCACTGGCGTCTCGCAAGACAGCGATACCTAATGAAAATCCAACTCCTTCGCAGGTAGTGGTGCCTCTCGCAAGGAGTCCCTGTTTCTCGGATGATTTACCCCAACAGTCATAAACTGAACAGCTCGCATACCATCTTTACTGCGTATCCGTGCATAAGCTGACCCGTCATCCATCACTTTCGTTTCCATTCTTGCTTCTGTAATGAAAGGCTGTCCAAGAATAATTGGATAAGAGCAAGAATCCTGAACAAAGCAATGATAATCCTCTTCAACATTACCAATAGAAATTCTGATACTCGGACAAGCAGCATACATATCACCAGAAGTATTATTGGCGGCTCTCATGCGCCAGCCATGCTCTGCATCCATAGGCCACTTGCCACTCTCATAAACACTTCGAGCAATAAGATTAATCTAAGAACCATGATCGACTAAAGCGATCAAAGGAATTTGTTTCTCTCCAATCCTTACCACCGTCTCAGTAGTTGCTCTAGCCCAATGACTTTGTGAAAAATGGCTGGGAGGAATGAGAATAAGGATATCATCATCTTCATACTGCATAGGCTGAACTATTTTCTCCAATTGCGGATTAACAGAAGCATTCTCAACCATCACTACATCATCATGCTCTTCCCCAAGAGTTTCATGCCTCAATCCCTGTAAAGCAGGTCCCTCCATCGCATGTCGTTTCCTTCGCAGAAGATCTTGCATCTGATCCTGTATTTCTCTTCTAGCAATCCCAAGCGCTTCTCCAACAGTAAAAGTAACTTCACTATTCAAAATTCTTTCATGAAAAATCTTACTCATATCCGTCTGCATATCAAGTTCTGACAAGAGCTTGAATCCTGGCTCCTTTCTTGGTTGCCTCTTTTCTTTCATCTGCTTGTTTCCCATAGGTTGTTCAGGACCTGATTGAGCTGGAGAACTTGGCATAGGTGGAGCTGTAACAGGTAGTGAAACAAAGTCACCCGCTCTAGTCTTTTTGGAGGTGCTGGGACCCTCCTCATCTCTTCTTCTCTTTTCCTCAACCATGGCATCTAAACCTTGTGTTTTAGCCATATAAGCAAAAATAGAATACCTGTCAACAGGAGAATCCCATCCCGTTTCTCCTCGGATGCTGGAGCCCACACAAGTCATAGTAGATGCCTGAACTTTCCCTCTTCTCGCTATCTCCAAGGCAGAGGACCATAAAGCAGAGTCTCCATCTGATTTCTGCTCAAGCTGGACTCCATAAGCTGAAGCATCTCCTCTAACACTCACATAAGCTGATCGTGCAGCCATATCATCAACAAGCTTCTTCATGCCTCCCTTACCGAAGTTCGTGTCAAGAGGAGCGCTACTCTCTGTCAGCCATATCTTCCCATCTTGTTCCCAAAACATTACATTCTTCTTACGCGCTTCCTGAAAAGCATCACAATCTCTGCAGTGTTGGTGCTCTGTACTATCGCACCAAATACATCGTTGTCAAAGAGTTCGTGCAAGAGCTGCAGAACACGGGGTTCAAGGTGCAGCAAGAAATGAGGCTAACAAGAAAAAAAAAAATTCAAATATTTGATGCCAAAGTTCACTACCGTGTTTGAGAGCTCTTCAAAACCAATCAAATAAGTCAACGACTGACACTCTTCCAAGATAGAGCATTCACTGCAATTTGTAAAGCTTTTACAGCTAGATCAACAGAAATTCAGTGAGGATGATGACGACAACTGAAATTCATGACACTACATCACAGTTCAGAAGCTGAACGAAAACACTGTGTAAATCTTCCAAGCTCCCGCACTTAGCATACCTATCAATAAGAACATTACCAACAAGAAGGACCAGCATTCCAAAGTACTAAGCAATCCTTTCACAATGTTCTGGAGTTTGTACAGTTCTTCAATGTTCCAACAATATTTGCTTTTCTCTGTTCCATACTTGACTATGTGTTAGGACACATGTGATTGAATTCGGAGTCCAGGGTCCATGGAAGCACTGTTCTGGTTCATTAGAGGCTTTTCATCACCGAGGGTTCAACCGGTTTCAGTAAGAAGTCTTTTCAGGCCTCAGATTTGACATCCTCAGGGCAGGAACAATGCATCACAGGTGGCAGCATGTTCTGCGAAGCTACTGTGGTGCTTAAAGCACTGCCAATTGCATCAAACTGCACTGCAATGCAGATGCTTCAAGCATTCTGGAGGTCATTAAAAGCATTCACAGCTTCAGTATACAACATGCTGCTGAGATTCCAAAGGTTCAAGACCATGTGAGTGATAAGCCTTCCTCCAAATCCCTTATCCTGAGAATGGAATGTGATACCTTCTCAGAAATGCTTTTCTTCTTATCTTTCGTGCAACATATAACTCTTACCATTCTTTTCCATTCATGGAGTCAATAGCATCCCGCATGAAATGCTCGTCCGCAAAGGTCACAAAGCCAAAACCCCTGGATCTTCCAGTTTCACGGTCATTGATTACCTTGGACTCCAAAACTTCACCGTAAGAACGGAACGCGTCACACAGGCCGTGGTCATCAGTAGCCCAGGCCAAGTCACCAACGAAGCAGCGGAATTCCACATCTGTTCAGAACTTCATAGGATCCCTCCGAACCACCCAAAAGCACGTCAGCGTGCGCCTTATCCTTTTGTGACAGGAAAGCTTCATCCTTTGAGGTTGTTGAATCTTCTGGATATAGGAAGAGATATTCTACTGTGGAATTAAACGAGGCCCTTCACGCTGCGATTCTTGAGGAAGATAGATCTGGGGAACTTTGACGACCGTTGAAGCAACGACTATGATGTACCCGATGGCCTTCGAGACGAAAGGCAAGAGGCAATCGTGCAGGGAAGAGAGTTCTTCATGCCCATCTTTGATCAGACAAGAGATAAATCGCCAAGCCTCTGTAATCGAAGCCTCGACCACCCAAAAGCACGACAGCGTGCGCCCCCACTGTCGATGGAGGCCCCTTGATTTAAGATGGTGCCCTCAATTGATCAGTCGCCTCTCGAGACTCCACGACATCTGCTCTCGTCCTCCGTCCTCACCGAAGCGTTGATCCCGGAAAGTAGAATCCCCGAGCAACATACTGATTTTTCCCCCATAAAGCATGTCTCTGTAGTGATTATCTCCCTTCTGCCTCCCTCCTTTGATTATTTAATGCGAAGAGTCGGGCTAAGCAACAGTGCTCAACGGGTTCTCCATGCCTTGTCAATCGAGATCTACGGTTACTTGAGTTCCAGCCATCGACGATAGCGAAAGCAGCTGCATTGTGTGGCATCAATGAGTTTCTACCACAACAATAGTTGGAGTAGTTGCATTGTGCGGCCTCAAGGAGTTCCTATCGTAGCAGTTTTATCAGTACAAGAAGATGCTCTTCACGATCATTCCATTGTAGCTCAAAGTTCCGGTGGAGAATATTTTCCCTTGATGCTGGACTTGTTCTGCAGGGGTGAAGGATGCGAGAACTCAGTGTCACAGAGTCTTACGGGAGTGCTGCAAAGCCCATGAACATAGTAGATTATGCCACACCCCAGGATAGCGGACAATAAACTAGTGACCTCGATTTGAAGCTGGAGGGAAGAAGATTCCCCCCCAGAATAGCAACCGCCATCCTCTAGATAGATCATCCCCTTCTTTTTCCCTCTCTTTTTGCCATTCAAAAATACTCTTTTCCCCAATTAGTCTCCCTTTTCCCTTCCTTTTCTCCTCACCACAATGACACAGCATCATCATCCACTTAATCTCGTAATAAGGGCATTAATTTTTGTTCATGTTCTGCATAAAGCCTTTGTTCATCTCCTTGCTCCTGACGTAGTGATTTTCCGCAACATTTGATGTCTGACATCTCTTTGCAATCAGCATTTCAGTCCTATTGACGGAATTCATCCTCCTCACAACCTGATCAACCACTATGACAGCCTCTGACTGTTTATATATTATCAATCTCTCATGAGGATTTCAGTGAGAAAGGAGCAATGGTGACACATCATGCATCCAAACAAAATCATGCGTATGCACTAAGGGAATATATACATTGGATGCGAATTATTAAAAAGCATCACACAAACAATAAATCACACGCAGAAATTAACACAAATGCACAACAAAAATGGAGGTGTATACGGCTCGGATGCGCAGCATCACGACATCGTCTCCCTTTTCTTTGACCAGCTGGAAAAGCAGTCGTTGGAGCAGGTGCTACAGCAGGTATACTGACATAAGTTGCTCCTTTAACTTACCAACTTCAGCTTTGATTGCTTCAATCGTCAAATCTGCCAAGCCTTTAATAACATCATCTACAGATAAGGGCACTGGAGCAGCAGGAACTGGTGGATTCACAGCAGAAAGAAGTAGGCTTAGGCAAGGAAGTTGCAGCAAGGGTAGAAGAAGAAGTCTCCAAGGATTTTTCAGAAACTGATCCTGTATTACGATGCAATCGTACTCTCCTACGCTGCTTCTTAACAAGAGCATTCACAGCATCAATGACATGTCTCCACTCGGTCTTTAAACCTGAATCAGTAGCTTGATCTTCCAAAAGATCATCCAACTTTTCCTGTAAATCAGCATCAGCAGCTTGTAAAAATAACTCTACTTTCTGCATCTCCAAAGCTTGATGCTCAGTTCCATCCAACTCATCATAGCGGCTCTCAAACTCTCGTAGAAGAGCGGTAACTGAAAATCCCTTATTAGGCATAGAAACCCATGCTAAGAAATTCATGCGATTCATAAGACCTGTATCCTCCAGGAAATATTCATCTTTTAATGCCTTCTTAAACTCTGCCCCAACCTGCATGTGTTTCTTGAATTTCTGAAATTCGAACTTGAAGAGCGCGGACCACGATCCGCAAGAAGTAGCGGCTCCAAACATCTTGAGAAACCCCAAAGAACTTCATCTTTTCTTCATACAAATGCAGGTAAGTTGACACTTGCTAGCCATTAAACTGCTTCATCTCCTGTTGGACAGCTTTCAAGGCATCCATAGCATCACTATCACATTTCCGTGAGCTTGCTGCTGCATATAAATGGTAAATGACTGAAATAGGTTCTTCATGACATTATCATCTGTCATCTCTTCTTGCGAGTCTCCCATCTTGCTGAAAAGTGACGCAGCACTTTTCACGTCAGGTTCACCAGAAATGTCGTAGAGTTCACGCAAGAGCTGCAGAATACAGGGTTCTAGATACAACAAGAGAAGAGGCTAACAGGAAGAACTCAAATATTTGATGCCAAAGTTCACTATATTTCTTGTCAAGAGAGTTACATGCGGTCCATGTTCAGAAAAAGCTAAAGTATCTCATAAATTGTTTTGCATTCCGATGTATGATCTCAGTTACATTAAACAGAATAATGGCATTAACTAATAATCCAGTTCTGAGGAAAAATGATGAGTTCTGGCAGAGGGCAGATTGACATTTAGATCTGATGCAGCTGATACTGCTGATTCAGAAAATGATGCTGCTGAGGCAACACCTGAAGATACTCAACTAGTTGTGGATGCTGAACCTGTTGATGAAAATACCCCTGTTGAAGGAGAGAGTTAGTAGCTTAGGCATTAGGTACAGCTGTAAGGACCTGCTGTTGTCGTAGATTCTGCATTTTGGA
Organism: Lygodium microphyllum; assembly: GCF_053477565.2. Lineage (NCBI taxonomy): Eukaryota > Viridiplantae > Streptophyta > Polypodiopsida > Schizaeales > Lygodiaceae > Lygodium > Lygodium microphyllum. The sequence continues at coordinate 82,920,758 of NC_141136.1, read as the reverse complement.
ATTATCTGGAGAGGACACAATGATAGGTCCAGATTGTCACACAAAGTAGAAATTCATAAGGCATGTGCCTCTTTCAAGAGGGGAACAAGCTTGTTCTGAGAATGCAGGGCCGCTGTGTCATCACAGCCGCCAATATGCTTTCCACCAATAAACACGCTGGGAACTATTCTCTGGTGAATCCATTCAGCTAGATTTGCCTATATGTCAGCCCAATCACTTTCCTGATCAAGCTCAACAACCTTGGTCTTTGCAACGAGGGATGCCAAAAGGTCCTTTACACGCTTGCAGTACGGGCAATATGTCTTGCTGCATCATGCAACCAACAAAACATCTGGCAAAACATTGCTAGCCTTTCCACCTTACACTAATCGCCAGGCGCTGCAGTTCTTGGGAAAATGGAGTTCCTCCAATTCTGCGGCAATCACTCTTCCTGCTAGTCTCTCCTCCTCCTTCGCCATGTCGAGGAAGGCACAATCCTATGAGCTTAACCGTGGTTATTACTGCAGTAGATCGATCTTCTCCTTCTGCAGGACCTCTCATCTACCTATCTCAGACGGTAAAAGAATCCCTGGGCTGAAACGTAACGTATAAGAAGCAACGACCACCTAGTGCATCTGGCTCAAGAGCTGGATTATCAAAGCGAGCTTTTGTTAGTGAATCCCATGAAAAGGGTGTCCAAAAAAATCAGTTGCGGTACTGCATCTTCTTGAGGTTCTATGTCTGAGAAGGGCCAATCCTTCGGAGTTCCACCCTCCAATCAAGTGCAAGTTGAGATTCATGAGGGAAAAAAAAACGTGCTAGAGTTGCTGTCGGGGAAGGTGATGCATCAATCACCTAGTAGACATCCTCCAATATGGAATAGACGTCGTGTGCAGAGATCGCCAATCCTCCCCCAGTCGTATTCTCAGTCTTTTTGCTCTTCCGAGTCAGCGTGATTTCTTTCGATGATGTTTGAAGGCAGAGAGTGATTTCTTTTGATCAAACGATCCATCTCTTCATGAAAATAGAAACAAGAAATCAGTAAGAAAAACTCTCTCTCCTGTCGCTCTGAGTGTTATTGTCCCTCGTGCATGAATTCGTTCATTCTCCCCAAAAACAACCTGCTTTCCTCTTGCTTTTTCCCTCCAAAAGCGGTTCAAAACCAAATTAGTTTTCCCTTCTCCTTTTTTAGCTGAGCGAGGATAAAAAAAAGTCCTCCTAGCCAAGATAATTTATTTACACCCTTAAGAGATCTATACACCAACATTGATTTTGACCTTGAGGATTATGTTTAAAGTCATGCATTACCCCTTTGACAGTCAGCTTTACAATGAGTAATCTGCACATAAACTTCGACTTCAGCCTTGAAAATTGGATGGCAAAATACTCCCTCAGTGCTTCACTAATGCTTTGCTCGCTTAAGCAGCTTTTGAGAGACTTCCTTCAACTCTATGTCATGGGAACTTTTGAACTTAGATGATCGCTTCCACAAACCTTCCTTTGATTCCATAATTCCGTGCACTTTTCTTAGAGATCATCATTAAAATTATCAGCTTGATAATGTCCTTTGGCATTAGTTTTTCATATTTTTCTAACACACACACATCATGCATCCAAACAGAATCACACACACACACTAACGGAATATATACATTGGATGCGGATTATCGTAATGCATCACACACACCATGAATCACCCAGAAAACAACACAAATGCACAACAAAAGAAATGGAGGTGTTTACGGCTCGGATGCGCAGCAGTACGACAACATGACTATGTGATTGAGTATGTGCACGTGGAAGAGTGTGCTTGAATTTTTGCCTAATTGAACATGTCGCCAAAGTGCTTCAAGTAGTTAGGATGATGTGCTTCAAGTGATCGAGTTCTCCAATGTGGCTAAACAATCATGTGGCCTATCTATATAGTAGTTGAGTGGACTAAGGTGCTTAAGTGGTTGGGTGAAAAAGGCAATGTGTGGTCCGCATGATGAAGAGGGAAAAGACCGTGTGGTTCAAGGGTACTAACCAATGTGGTGAATGCTCATGCATAGCCATGGTTGATGCAAATATATACCCATACAATATTGATAGCTTGTAGATATGTTGCAAGATGAGACTCATGTGGGTACTTGTGATATAGGGGAGATGCCATGTACACCTCAACCTATAGCCAAGTTAGAAAAATGCTACTCGATGCAATGGGAACAACACTCCACTCGTCAATAAGCTAGTTACTTGTGCACAAGTGAGAGATCAACTTCTTCAACAAATCTTGCTAATTCTCAGTCCCTTAAGATAATCTATGAAGTATGTGGTGTAATATTTTAGTGGTTCACTACACCAATACTTCAACCATTACTTTGCTGCTATGATCATAAACCATATGTAAGAATCAACTCCATGGTGTTAGAGCGATGATTGCAATGGAAAATTGAGCCAAATTAATTACAAAAGCATTTATAACTAGCAAACACTGTAAATGAGGATGACTCAATTGCACTCAAAATGATTAGTTCTAACATAAGCCTCAACTTAGCTCTAATATTTTATTTTTAATATTATAATTACAATTAATTAATGAAAATTTTAATGAATATGAATAAAATAAAAGAAAATAGAGACAACAATGCACTCTAAATAGATGAGTACAATAGCTTTAAAGCTAAAGCATATAAATAGCTTTATGTGATAACAGTCTCCATAATAGTAATAATTTCACATTGCACTCCACTAGTGATCAATATTACAATTATTACATCTCTATACTTGTCTAGTTATTTGCTCACCAAAAGTAAAACAAATTAATTGCCTATTATCGTTTGTTTAGCACAATATGATCATCATTACACATATAAAAGGTTAGAATTGTACTACAAATAGGTCAAAAATAATGAGAATCCACAAAATGACTAAATACAACTTATTTTTATAGAAGTAACACATGATGTATGAGCCTATCTTACTCTCTATATTCTTTACCTTAAATTCAAAGCATTAGACTCAATATATACTAGGCTTATACTACATTAAAGGTTGGTGTTAGGGCTAGGCTCGTAGTAAGGTAGAGCTTTAGGCTTAGGTTTAGATTGGATTAGTTATATAGGCAAGGTATATGCATAGGCTTCTCATACACACAAATTGATAGAGGCTATAGAGTGGCTAGACATAGGTATGTCTAACATAAATACACAAGGGGTAGGCATAGGGTAAACGTATGGCAAGTTAGGAAAATACTAGGCATACTATAAGCCAATCCTATGTGTATACATAGGCTAAGCATATTCTAGGAAGATTTTAGACATAGGGTAAGCATATGCTAGGAGCTAACGCCTAACACAACCCTATCCTATTCTATGGTTACCTTGTGCCTAGAAAATGCCTGATATAAGTTGTATTCTTATGCATAGCATATAATGTTCCTACTTTATATTATCGAGCCAATGCCTAACCTAGCATGTGCTTATCCTATGCCTAATGTATAAGCTAGGCTATATATAAGCTATGGATAGGCTAGACTAAGCATAGGCTACACAAACTAGTGAGTATAGCTATAAGTGTGGAATCGAAAGCTTAGCTCATAAGTGAGTAATATACAAATGTAAATTTCAAATAAACTAATATTTATTTACTAGTTTTACCTAGCAAAATCGTGAGTCTACGTTAACTTGAAAGACTATCCATAATTTCCTAGTTAGGTGATAGTACTTGCTAGTTATGACTAGTGAAAAAAAAATCCTAGTTATGTTGATATTGTTACTAGATATACAATAACTTACTAGATAATGTTACTAGATAAGGCTTCAACTTTCTAGATACTATCTAGAAAAAGGGATTTACTAGTTAGAAGAGATTCGTGATGACAAAATTATCTAGTTATAACTAGAAAATTCTACATTCTTCCTAGTTTGGTTGCTATTCTTCCTAGTTATAGTGTGAACTTTCTATATAGTAAGTGGTCTAGAGTTTTGTTGTGCACCCCCCTTATCACCACGTGTCACCCCCCTCTCTCTCTCTCTCTCCCGGCATGAAGCACCAGGAGCTAAGCGTGGAGCGCCTAGTACACACACACACACACACACACACACACACACACAGAAAGCGTGTGTTTTCATAGCACTTCTTCACTCATGTATAAAATTAAACTCAAAATCACAAGGTAACCAAATCCATAAACATACATAGACACATCAAATTACCACATGCACAAAAATTCATGTTAATGCATATCCACATCATCATTGATGCACAATCATGTTTACTAAGAACACAACGGAGATGCTACCATAGCCTCAACGTCATATTTTGGTGTAGTTACTCGTGACGTACTGCATGGCTTGGTGTTGTGAAGGGGCCCCCACTACTCGATCCAGTCCACTTGACTCCTCACTTATGGCTCCGTGCGTGGCTTGGTCAAGATGGAGGGAGAGGGAGTGATCCACGGGCCTGACTTCTTTTAGCTCGCTCCAGGTTTTCAAGCATTACACACATCCACCATCACGATCCATACATCCCAGTAGCCAGGCATCCGAAAGGGTCCCCACATAGGGTAAGTGTTATTTTATAGTGGACCACATAACCACTCGCCCTTAGGCAGTTGCATTTCCTTTGGCACCTGCTCCGCCGTTCAAGCCATACCAACACAGTAGTTAGACTTTGGAGACACGCCCTGGCTTTGCCCACTCATTTGTATCGCTTGCTAGCATCCACGAGATCCAGTTTCTTTGTCCTCGCCGGCACCTACTACGAGTTTCAGACGGTCTAAACACAAAGAGATCGTAACATGTCTTTGCCTGCTTCTTTACACGCTCGCCGGCCTCTATGAGCCCTCACTTGTTAATGGTCGTAGAGGCGTACAAGTCTCGGTCCAATTCATGAAGCACATTTGGCTTGGTTTCTTTTCATTCGCCCCATGTCCACGAACGGTGACCCGATTTCTTTAGGCTCCCTCCAAGCTCAAGAGCTAACATTTTTACATTCTCTCATGTCAAAAATTTTGAGAGAACGTGGGGATTCCCTTTGGTGTCATTGAATTGAGGTGCATCACGCTTAAGCAAGAGGTAACTTGCATAAGTCTACATGAAAGCATGCCAATTTTGTTTATGATTGACCTCTCCCATGGTATTACTGTTCCAAAGACGATGATGATGTATTACACGTATACATGCAAGAAATTTAGGTAGCCATCACTCAAAATTTTATTTCACCGTGATATTGCTTTTGGGAGACTTTTGTGGATCAACAATACTTGGACACATTTGGAAAGCATATTTCTAGACAATAGGGATACTAGAGGCATCACATATATTTCTTCCTATTCCATCATTTATGCTACTATAGATTGGGATGAGGATTTCTATATGGTTGGTATGATACTTCAAACACCTACTCCAGGGCTAGTCCATATCCCAATGTCATCCAACTTATAGGAATTATCATGCCTTGGATTATGTAGGGCATGATATGGACTACAATATGATGCTTGTGCATTATACTTGGACCATGTTGGTCATTATCAAGAGACCACTGATCATTCACAGGCCACCTCCTCAATAGGATGTCGATGCCCTCTAGGAAATACATGCACAAATTTTAGGTAGCTAACACTCATATTTTATTTCAGTGCATTATTGCATTTGGGAGCCATTGGTAGATTGGCTAGTACTTCGATGCTCTTAGGAATTGTATTCTTCAATGAATGATAATAGAGCCTCATGGAAATTCTAGCATAACTAAATACAACAAAAACATTAATACTCTTTAAGGATGAAATTCAATGTTTCCTTTGGTTCTAATCCACAACATCCAACACATTTTACTGACCTAAATGCTAATTCATGTAGTTTCATTTGAGAATAAAACCCCCAATGCATGTAGTGTGATATGAACATAATGTGGTTGGATGCATCTACATCATCAATACTTTCTCATTTCTCATCCTCTTGCTTGATGATTTGCTTCCATTGTTTGTTCTTGTTCTCTCCTGCTTGATTTGTCTTTCTTCAACATCACAATCTCTATAGACTTACATGTCCTCAATGTGCAAGTGTGTCCGACACTAGCATGTGCCATCACTTTGCATTACACACCTTGCAGTCTTTTCACTCTCGCATGGCATACACCTTTCAAGCACGTCACATGATATTGGAAGATACTTTCAAAAACACATCAGAGAAGGTTGTTATACATTACAACATTGGTATGCATACACACACACACAATGCATTTCATTGCAATATTGTAAAAAACAATGTAATAGTAACTAAAAAGGTTGTGTTTTTTGGTATTTTTCCACTTTGACTTCATTTTTCCTAGGTTTATTTGGGAATATGTGTTGTACAGATATAATACAACAAAATCTTTGCTTATGTATGTTAAATCAAACCACCTAGTACATTATTCCATTATAGCCCCATAGAGAGAGAGAGAGAGAGAGAGAGCACAAAGTTGTTACCCTTAAGACTTCATTTTTCCTAGGTTTAATTGGGAATATGTGTTGTATAGATATATAATACAACAAAATCTTTGTTTGTGTATGTTAAGTCAAACCACCTAGGACATTATTCCATTATAGCCCCATATATATATATATATATATATATATATATACATACATACGTACATAGAGAGAGAGAGAGCATGCACAAAGTTGTTACCCTTAGAAGTTAATGTTAATGTTATAAATACAACTATAATATATTTAAATTCTCATGATTAATTTTAGTTTACCAATCCTTTCTTGTATACCCATCATAGCTACCCATGTGGTTTAGGAATGGGGCCTGAATGAAAGTTAAACATAGAAATAAAATAAATAAAATACTAAATATTAGTGTTGTAAAAATAAGATTGATCTAGTCACCTTAGTTGAGTATGTGGGCTAGGTTTGGGGCCAGCAAGTTTGGCTAGGTGTTGTATACCCAAAGCTAGAAATTTTAGTGTTGTATAAGTTGTAGCAAAGGCACATTCACTTTCTACAAGCTCGAGTACTAGCACAAGAGGCACATGCTATGGTTGCACAGTAATCTCTTAATCACTTGGCATTTCTAGAAATGACATATGTAGTAATTGTGATTATAAGAAAATAAGCTCGAATGCTTGCATGGGAATGGAGGGGATAATGGTTGCCATGGAGCATTGTGGAATTGTAATATCTTGTGTTTTGTCCACGCATGTGTCTCTTTGGGTGTGAAGGGGGGGACTCGTGGATGAAATTAAAACAAAGGTTGAATAATCTTTACAAAAGCCTCTCCTTTCTCTCGTGAACTGGAGCCGCCTCAAATTGCAATTGAAATATATGTTCCTCGTCATTTTCATTTTTCTTATCCTCATCACCACTGTGATAGTCATCATCACCTTTGTCCTTACCTTCTCAAAACCATTAGTATCAACTTGAATTGAGAAATAGAGATTTGTGATAAACATCATCTTTATCTTATCCTCATTGTACCTTTAATTCCCTATTACATAAAAGTAGGGAATCACATCCTTATAATTCCTTATATAGGGATTTTCAAAGGAATGTGGGGAATGCTCTATATTCCCTATTATAAGATGTAGGGAATGTAGGGACTTTCAAAGGAATGTAGGAAATGCTCTATATTCCCTATTATAAGATGTAGGGAATGCAATTTCCTAGTTATAGATGGGGAATACGTACTTGTCTACATAGGAAATATTGGAGAATTTCCTATATTTCACTAAATTGCCTATGTGGGGAACGATTGAAATTTCCTTGTGCTGCCTTTCTTCACGAGCCAAGCTGTGCAGCAGCGATGGCTGCCCGCCATGGACGATGAGACAGAACTCCTAATAGGCCGACTTGCATGCAAGCCCAAGGCCTTCATTCATGGCGCTGTGCCGTGAGAGAACCTGAACCTCATGGTTTACAATGTCCTCTATTGGGTGGCCTTCGGAAGGAGCAGCACAACATGCCTTCATAAACTTACATTAAAGTCTCATAACTTAACTAGACATCTGAGTAGGGGAGCTCCTAAGTACTGCATGTTCACGGAGGATTGACTAGGACCTTGCATTTGTGGATTGTGGCCCCCATTGGCAGCGAGCGAGATGGATCCTCACCTTGCCTTTCTTCACGAGCCAAGCCGTGCAACAACGATGGCCGCCTGCCATGGACAATGAGACACAACTCCTGATAGGCGGACTCCCAAGCAGGCCAAGGCCTTCATTCATGGTGTCATGCTACGAGAAAACATGAACCTCATAGCTTACAATGTCCTCTACCAGGTGGCCTTCGGAAGGAGGTCGAGAGCGAGGAAATAGGATAAAGGCATATCACGCTGAGAAATGAAGATGATGGTGATAAAAATGAGAACTCACAATGTCTCTTATAGCTCAAAAAAATGTAAAACCCGTATGCGGGTAGAGCATCACACAACCACAACACAATGAAAATACCAATACTTTGAAAATAAACTAAGTGAGATATATTTTCATACCTTAACAACCTTGAACCGATGCTCGGCGCTTTGACACCCAAAAGCTCCAACTTCCAAATTGGCATGAGAAGAGCTCACTCTAGCATGCAACCCTCCACTCTCCTCTCTCACATAATACAATTGAAAGAAAGGGGCAGCCCTTAACTCTCTATTCTCATCTCCTTATATAGTTTTCTATCCACACTCACACACATTAGGCTTTTTGCTTTCAGCTTTTGGCTTTTGCTTTTCTACTGCTTTTCACTATTTTCGTTTTTTTCTGCTCTATGCATGTTTGCAACTTATTTGCATCATAACTTCGTCATTTGAACTTCGAACATAGTTTTTTGGGTACTCAAAACGATCGGAACACATCTGGTTGAGAAGCTTTCGTAGGTAGAATTACAAAAATCTATCAAAAATGGGTAAAAATACTGATTTTCGTAGATCGCATCATTTTTATTCATCTGTTAACTTGAACGATTTATTCCCTTCCTTGGCCTATTGTTATTGTAATTACACATACTTTCACCACACATGTCCTCTTTTTCCTTCAAGAAATACTCACTGACAATGTAAAACGTACGATCTCTTCCTTTGATCCTTGAGTCTTCAAAATAAATATTGTCTGGATATAAACCTGTTTTTTGTGCCCTAGCAAGAATATGGTTTTTTGAAATGAACTCCGTGCCCAATCATTCATGATTTGGAAAAATATGCAATGTTGGATCCATGATATGCAACCAATCAATCGATGCTACACACAAAAATAATGTATGCATTGAAGAAGTTGTGCCTAGTCTATCTACATGTGATCGTGCGTCATGCAAAATGCAAACAAAATTTCTTGATTAATTTAACATTTCTTATCCTCACCTCTCAACTCTCATAAAAAAGATATGATATACTCTGCTCCTCCCATCCAATTCTCACAATCTCTTAAGAAAATGATGGTCCTCAAGATGTTGAGCAGATATGAACAACCCTCTAAACTCACCCAACCTCTAAACTTTGTGATGAGCAGATATGAACAACCCTCTAAACTCACCCAACCTTTTCACGACCCTCTAAACTCACCCAACCTCCTTACACACTCAACTAGAGGTTCCTAACTTTGTGATGAGCATCCCAAATATCGTGCGTGCAAGAAATGTGTGTGCTCAATGACAGGTGCTCTCTCATGTGCGCGTGCATCTAAGATTTACTGCATATAGCTGCAGTGGACCTCATACCATGCTAGTGCTCAATGATGGTGCAAAACGTGCATAATCCCAATCCATGGCATGGAAATATTTGATAAGAACAGGAGATGACCCGTGAGTGTAGTGCATCAACAAGTGCAAAGTGAAGTGCTCGTGAATCCATAATCCCTGTGATGTGCAAGAGTCTTGACAAGAAAACATACCTAGCTCCTGAATGTTCAGTAGCTATTGACAAACACAAGCTTCATCCTGTTCAAAAAAATACCAAGCTCGACCAAGGCTATCAAGTTTCACACTCAACAAATCAAGCAAAATGACAGAAACAAATCCTAAGCTAGACAAACACAAGAAATCCAATTACGAAACAACAAAACAAACAGTCACGCAAATAACTAAGCTAGCAGAAATCAAACCTAACTACAATTTGAGTAGGGCTTTTCAGTTTTCGGAGAAATGCTTGATAGCGCCGCACTCGAATGGAGTCACAATTATCCAAGTCCCACTACCACTAAAAAAATCCGAGTCCTCAATCTGCTCAAACGAACTATATCGATCTGAGTCATAGGCTCGCACTTGCACAAGATACTTGGCCTCGTACGATTGATATCTGCCTTTGACAGCCAGACTCAAGGACTCCCAAAATAGTCCACTCGGACACACAAACATTCGGCCTTGAATGATGATCAAGTGCCCATTCACTGAGATTTCTTTGACTTGAATGGTTTGAGTTTGAGACTTAGAAAATTGTGCAGAATCTAGATTTTGGCAAATTGAATCAACCCTAGGGTAGTCAAATCCTAAGACGAAGCAAAACGTTACCCCTATAGGCGTCTAGACATGTAGAATGGCTCATAGGGCTAGTAAATAATTGTGGTCACTAACCTTCAACCTGTGTCCCGACAGATACCTACACTAACTAACCAAATCTGCTACCCCTCAGTTCACATCTCTAGAATGCCATAGAGACTTGAATGAACAAGTTAGAGTGGCTGTCACTCGTATGAAAGGTTTAGGAAAAGTGCAAGCTGCACTTTTCATTGAATTCAAAACACACAACATTAATTAAACATTAGACATCCATTAAAAAACCTAAAAGCCTAATTTCACACAACGCACTTTGAGAAGCATCCCACTAGTATCATTTGAGTACCCATAACATTGAGAATTGTTTTGAATAACAAGGAATTCATGCAAGATAAGATAAGTTGAACAAACTGTTGAGATGGCAAGCTCAACATGTGTGGACATTGATGATGGATTGACTGGCTAGATGGGTCTGCACGTCTACACTTGGCACGTTGGTGGTCATTATGACACTCACACGGCCACTGACTTATCAGTTATTATATTTAGGTTATTACACGTACCTACAATTGGCAATGATATAGTGCTAGTCGATTAGTGTAGTCGGTTATGCACTCTTTGACTTAGAAGAACACTTTCCTTTATGTTATATCTTATCTATACTTTGTGTATATTTTATAGTGTGTGGAAGAAGAAGAAAAAATCAGCAAGAAAATGTTTTGGCCTCCATCTCTCTTCTTGTGTTCTTGAGTGAGCTTCCTCTTGTGTATACAATGTGTGTTTGGCGCAATAGCTCAAGAAAGTCCCCCCACCACGCAATTCTTAACACAAACCCACTGGCATGAGGAGACCCCACTCATCGAATAGTGGCCAATGATACGAACAAGCAAATACCTAAGAGACTTGAATCGTCAAGCCGCTTAGGGAGCAACAATGAAATGCACGATTAAGGACACATCTCTATCCGACTTGATCAATCTGATCATGACACCCTAGTTGTTCAAGAAATCAACAAAATGTCAAGAGAGTAGCATCAACCATAAAAATAATGAGCTTGACTTGGGAGAATTTCCAATCAACATCTAGCAAATGATAACCCGATATAACCTACAAACCAAAACGAATTATCATGGTAGACTAGCCAAGGACATCATAGCCAATTTGGAGAAAGACAAAAATTTGCCAAGGAAAGCACTACAAGGCATAGTTGCTTACAACCAACAACAGCAAGCCCAAAAGCTAAGGCAAGACATAGAAATATGCAAACTCCAATGCGTCTTAGCACTCGCCAACCAAAATAAGAAATGAACAAATACTAAGAGGGAGAGAGCATAGAGACCAATCTTACCTTGAGAAATCTTATCATGACCAATCTTACGCTAAGGGAGATATTTACAAAGAGGTCCTTGGACAATATGGTTGTAGAGTTGCGTGAAACAGCCATAGAAACTTCGTTGCTAGCATAACTAGGAATCACCCCAAGTTCTAAGAGCCAAACCAAGATACATGTGGTTTCTAAGTAACTAGACAAGTATCAGCTCCGATAATGACCCATATAGCTTTGTGAAGTAGTTTGAGTAAGTATGCAAGGTGAACGGCCTCACGGACCTTGCTCAATGCGCATAAGCTTTTACACTTTGCCTAGGAGACAAAGAACAAATGTGGTACTCTAGACAATGCCAAATGCAATAATTTCAATAACCTCAAGAGTCTCTTCATCAAGAGATTCTCCAGGACTGGAGACTTTGACAACCTCATCATCAAACTAATGAATGTAAGTCAAAAGGACAAGTAAGACATTCCAGACTACGTCACCTATGTGGGGAGTCTCTTTAAGAGAATCCCAACCCTCGCAAGGTGACTAATCAAATGAGAGGTCTCCACCATATTCATAAGTCGAATCCAAAGTAAGGAGGTTTACAAGGCTTTGGTGAACAACTCAAACTTGCAAAGGGATGTGCTAGCTAGGGTCCTCCAAGAAGCCATACGAGTGGATAACCTACTCAAGGAGAGAAGCTCAAGACCTACAAACCAACATAGCAATGCGTCTGGAATCTTAGAAAGAGCTATGAACATTAGTGAAAGATCTAGCCAGAGCACCCAGACCAAGGAAAGAGTGTCGACTAGAGCCAAGACCAGAGTTAAGAATTCATACACATGAAGCTGGAGTTGGCTAGGCTTCAAGACAAGATGAGAAGGCCCACATGACCTCATGTGCAATGCATGCATTATGGAAGAAACCACCTTTCAACAGAGTGCATGGATCCTAGATATAGACCTTGTGCCAATTGCAGTAGGTTTGGTCATGATGTAATGCATTGACAATCACCAAGGTAATTGCCATACTCATAGCCTAACAATCAACCTTATTACCTAGGCAATTGACCAGTATCTTTTGGAAGGGGAGCTGCACTAGCTCTCCCAACACCAAATGAATCAAAGCTAGGTATCCTTAGGATGGATAGCAATCCCACTTGGACCCATCATGACCCCCATCCATTGAGTGACACTATGATACATTATGTAGAAAGCCAAACAAGGATGAAGTATACATGAACCCTTATGTCTCATTCGATGAAAAGGGTAATCCCATCATTATGGATTTTAGACCCAAGAACAGAACCAAGAACCCATCACATGTTGGATTAGAGGTAGCGGTCTAGGAGAACAAAACCAAGAACCCATCACATGTTGGACTTGCGCTCACCTAGGGTATATCTCATCTTGATGACTGTAAAGGAAGGAAGGCAATCAAGACAAGAGTGACCTAAGATGCCCTGAGTGTGGGATCACACACTTGTACATTGAGTGCCCTAGGGGGAAACCTTCCACTAGTTTCTATCATGCCATTTATGCTATCTATACCACATACATCTTTTCCCTGGTTTAGGAGCTATTGCATGTCCACTTTCTCATCTTATTTTGTGACCTTCAATTGAACATGTGGCATGCCTTTGACCATTTCATTTAATATATCTTCTTTAACAGTGGGAACAACAAGTGTAGCCATAGGGTTAGCCACAGAAGTAGGTGGCTTACTAAATATATCAAATGTTTTTCCCGTAACAGTGGGCAAGCTAGATACATGCAATCTCTCTCTTCTTCTATCTCAAAATACTGCACTTGGGTTTTTGGCCCTCTTAATTCCCGAGAATGCTCTCGCTATCTACATCATAATTTGCATCGCTATCTATGTTGGAATTTGCATTGCAATTTGTGTCACCATTTGTGATGCAAATAGTGATACTTTTTGTAATGTAGATAGCAACAATGCCAATTTTTGTTGAAAATGACTATCAATATGCTTTCCTACCCTTGTAGTGCCAATAGCATACATCCAAATGACCATATCTTTGCAAAAACCAATTGTTTATTATAAAAGCTAGATTTGGAGTTATAGGTGTATGATTTATTAGTCTTTAAATGACCTATATGATACTAACATAGGCAACAATTAATGGGGATAGAGGAAGTTTATGCGATTAGTTAACATTTTCCTTCAACAAAATTTGAATCCTATATATTGTTTAAAAATTATTTTAAATAATTAGTTTGATCATAAATACAATAAATCATGTTAAATTCAATAACTTACTTCAAGAAAATTTATCAAATGAAGTAAATAATGCATCAAGCTTATTATAAGAAAATATCAATACTCATTAAAAACCATAAATTACATTAAATTTAAATATAAAAATTCTAATCATTAATACTCACTTTTGATACATTACAAATATTAAAAATTTTAGATATGGAATTAAGTGACTACCTCAAATATATCAAATGACATTTAAATTTAAATAGAGAAAATATATAACTAAAAATTAAAGTAAAAAATATATACATATTACAATCCGATCAATATTATTCAAGTATAATAAAGTATGAATTATACTTTGATAAGTGATAAGTTTCCAATGAAATAAATATAAGTATACAAAATTATTAGATTTTGTCGATGGTTTGCATGGGACTAGTCTTTCTAGGTCTGATCGAATGAAGGGTCCACTTGTTACCTACATCCATACAAAAGAGGAAGGTAAGAACATTACCCCTAATATGTCTTGTAAGTGTTGATACTAGGCTCAGTTATCATTTTGATTGCACCTACTAAGACATTAAAAGAATGTATCCCAAATAATTTATACATATCTAAAACTTAAGCAAGTGAATCAAAAATTACATTAGATCTAGTAGCAAATTATTTGTGGTTTCAAGAGAGTATTTATGCATATTTTTTATCCAAAAATGATTGTCTTGAGGTTTGGAAGATTATAGCTTCAAAAAATAAATCTACTAAATACAACGATTTAAAAATGATAGAAGGGTAAAACTATCACCTAGTTATTGACAATTTAAGTCTAGCAAAATTTAGAAAGAAATTTCAAAGAGAGCATCCCATAATAACAAGATAACAAGCCTAATTAGGCACTTAGTTAGGTTAGAAAATAGAAACAACCATGCTTTATATTTTTTTATAGAGCTATAGAAGTGTGTGCGTGTATGCATGTATATGCACACATGCATGCATATGTGTGTGCTTCATGAGTGTAGGTACTTCTCTAAACTCAATCACACATAAGTATCTTTCTATTACTAAACAAGAAAATTTGATACAAAAAATCAGAACACTCTTGCCTTGTTGATCTAACTATGTATATGAGTATCGTTTGAAAAGAGCATTATTTACAAGTGTCCTTTAAGAAGAGACTTATTCACAAGTATCCTCTTGAAAGAATAAATTATGCTCTAATTCACATCAAGTTATCATTCAACAACAACATCACAAAAAGCAAGTGATCAAGTGTTATCCAATTTGTGCCAATGTATGTAGTGAAAAAGGCGAAAACTAGCCCCATGCAAGGACTAGGGAAAAGTATCAAACTATCTAGTTAACATATGCCCATAGTTAAAAAAGGCTAGTATCCCATGATAGCTTATGATATATATATTTCTATAGCTACTAATCCATTAAGATATAACAAAAAATATCCTTCGAGCATAAAACATAATAGCAATGTCAATGTATTAAAGGTTATATTCTAAATCATTCATTTTGGTATGTAGATAAATTTGGAGCTTCCTAGTATCCTTAAATTTGATAATAATAGGCTTCCATAAGAGGAACACTTGTTGATGAATATACACACTATAAAGTACTAGTGGAACTTCCAAAAAATGATTATGGTGTGAAATACATTATGAAAATTCATGCCTCGCATATCCAAGGCCATTCAATCTACTATAATGGGATGCAAGAATATCATCTAAGTTACCAAAGTTTATCTACCAGTACTAAGAGCATGGTAATGATGCCAAGTAAGCATGATGCAGACAATAAGTACATGCCAGTTAGTAGTGATGTTGATGGAGAAACACATCATAGATAAAGTGGATCTTGATCGTATGGGAAACACATTGACTAATGAGACCAATAAAAGATATATACATATTTAGATACCCAAGAATAGGGATCATGTATGATAGGCTAGGATAGAAATTGAACTCGCTTGAGCACACACATGCTATTCATAGGAATATGATTGTGACTATGCATGTTTTGAAGGGGCACTAATAACGGCCATAATCTAGAGTGCTAAACTCTATTCTCCTAAATTGAAAGATTGGCCGGCAATGGACAATTATATGGTGAATCCTTAAACATGGAAAAATGGTCGATTAACTCTCCAACACCATACTTGGAATTTTGCATTCGTTCTCCCAAAAATCCAGAATGATGACATCTGTACCTTTTTTGTTTCAACAAAAAGATGCACGGGTAGAGAAAAGTGTGCATGATTAGTCATTGGTGAAGAGATGAAGTGTTGCTGTGATGTAAAGGTTATGTACTCATAGTCCATGCAACTTGAAATTGTTGTGAGGGAAATCACCATTAACTAGATGATTAGGCAAGTAAAACAATTGTATGTACAAGCATTTAGCATATTTAGTTATTGGAGAAGTGATTGATACTACAGAGGAGCAATATCTATTACGAGTGGACTCAACAAAAAGGATGCTTGTACCACTAAATCTTGCTACCTCAAAAATGCTAGGTCAATACGTAGTGAATGCCAATTTCATATAAGGCTTGTTACAAGCTAGAGTGCCAAAAACTTCGACCATATAAACCTCTATCCACTAGAATAAAGTTCTGATTGATTGCCTATTTTTCACATTCACCCGAACGGTGCATTGGTAAAGCTTACATTTATTATAGCATAGGTATAATGTTCAAGGATTATCAACATATTTTTATGAAAAGGTGAGTGATATGATTCATTGAGCTCACAAACACAAGTTTTGGGTGGCAAGATTAGATCCCCTAAAAATATGGTGGGTTCGGTCAGAAAACATTGTCCACATTAGTCTCAACATTAGCCTCAACATGTGTGAACGCTAGTGTTTCTTTTTGTGGAACATGATTAGTGTTTCTTTTCATGAGGAGAAATTTTACCGACCTAGTGTGTAAAGGACCAAACTTGTCTTGGTTAGATCTAGGGCTTCGA
This sequence comes from Lygodium microphyllum, assembly GCF_053477565.2. Lineage (NCBI taxonomy): Eukaryota > Viridiplantae > Streptophyta > Polypodiopsida > Schizaeales > Lygodiaceae > Lygodium > Lygodium microphyllum. The sequence goes on along the minus strand of NC_141136.1, from coordinate 82,903,826 downwards.
TGGATCTCCATAATTGCTGGATGACCGTAGAACGATATCATTGAATATTTCTCTCGTATCGTGCACCTCCTCTGACGTCCTATAAATAGGTACGTCCCCGCCCGTCTTCATTGCAATTTTAGCGTGAGACCAGCAAGCTGCTTGCGTTAGCATAATCACCGATTAGCTCCCATCAACAGCCACTTACGACGAGCAAGCATGGCCCGATATTCATCCGCTCTTCAGCTGGCCGCCGCCGCCGTGTTCGTCCAGGTGGTCTTCTTCATCGCGACGGCGTCTCTGCCCGCAACACTCGCAGGTAGTGTGTAAAATATGCTTTTACAAACTGCGTTGGTGTCTTGGAGTGATTATATATCAAGTTAACGTTGAACATTATGTCGACCTTTATTTCGCACATGCAGACGATAATATTAATGGCAGCGTCTTCCAATGGTGCATCCTGAAAGACGGCTTAAGCGACGACGCCATGCAGTCGGTCATGGAGTGGGCCTGCTCCAACGGAGCCAATTGCAAGCCAATAATGCCTGGGAACCCGTGCTACGTTCCCACGGACCTCCACTCCCACGCGAATTACGCTGTGAACGACTATTATCAAAGCATGAAACCCCATGGAGCCACCTGCGACTTCCAGGGAGCCGCCATGCTCATTTCATCCAATCCCAGCCGTATGCTATAATATCTCCTAATGCAGCTCGTTGTTAATCTTCATATATCTTCCAGTTGTCCTGTCATTTCACCTTCTACATAAATAAAGTTGCTTTTGCTTTTTTCTATGCGTTTGATATCTTTATATATCGGAGCTTTACTAACTTGACACATGTTTGTTCTTCTCGGATGCTTTTGATACAGCTAATGATCAATGCAACTACCCGGCCTCCGCGTCGACCTAGCACCCCAACTCTGACTTACGAGCATGACTTGTTTAGCTTTGGTTAATGCTCGTCGCCCTTTGTTATTTTATCCACTTGTTTGGAATTGTAATCATTGGCTATTGGCTATTGACGTTGAAGCCAATTTACTTACTTCTCACTAGTGTATTCTTTTGATCAACTCAATGGAAATGCTTTTCATGGCCACCTCCTCTACCTAATGTGAGTATTGCTTCAAGTGCATCCGTGACAATAATTCTCTCTTGGTGTCCAATCTAAAGGATGTGCGATCTTCTCTCTCTTGCCAAGTGATGTCATTTGGGTTTACGAATGTGCTAGTAAACATGAAAGAAGATAATAAAATACCCACTTTGTCTCTATGAAAATCCCTAGGGTTCTAGATGGTTAGCAATGTAATGGTCAAAACAAGTGCAAGATTATCACATGGCAAGTAATTTGTCATTTATTTTCTTAAAAGGTATTTATACATGTTACATTGTGTTGGTCTCCTTCTTTACATTGAATGTTTCTTTTTTAGGCAAATAGTATTAATATACAATAATAACCATAGAACCTCCAACTTTTGAGGAAAGTTCTTATAGTAGCAGAGATCATCTACAAACACTTTTTAATCATCATAAGTAGGAGTGTTTTCTTTATAGGTATATCCTTCAAGGTGTTTCATCATAGCTTTGGCTATCTCCAAGCTCCTTGCAATTATAGAGAGAAGTTTTGAACCATTCTTAGACATACCAAAAAGAACCTCATTTCTAGCATTCTAAATATGATGTAAAATGGTTAAACAAACTTGCCATGATTCTCTAGTAACATAGCTTGTTTGACACAGAAGCCATTTAACTGCAAGCCAATTGGATGCATAGCCTCAAGAAGCTTAGACCACACATGATTAACTTCAAGAAAAGACAAAAAAGGGTATATTACATCATCATCTTACATTTTCATAAACATACATCATGGAGATGAGTTAACACTATAGTTGTATCCTTAGAGAGAGTTAATTTAATAGCAATTTCTAGAGAAAGATATTAAGTGTAGCAAAGGAGTGGCCGCCTCAAGGAGGATGACTCATAAATATCTTGGAATATCACATGGATTTAGAGGAAGTGTTTTTTATTTTTATTTCCAATTATCGATTAGGTTCCAGGCAACATGTGACTACAAGACTTTGAGTTTGCCCCTAACATGAAATAACTTGTCAACAGGAGACAAGGGTTTCACAGAGCATAGGGGAGAGTTACTAAGGTGAGCTGGTGCATGATAATGATAGCCCAATGTTGATCATCAAATAGGCACTTCAATGAATATAAGTTTATTCAAATGAGCTTGTTCTAAGTGGACTTCAAACCAATATCACCCTCCTCTTTAGTAGAGATGACCCACTTCTAGGAAATTGTTTATTGTTGTGCTTTTTGGGCAATATTTTACACTCATATATATATTAGCTCTCTTATGCAAAGACTAGTCATTGAACAATCTAGTTTTTCTTACCCTCAAGTTGTTAGCAAGAAATTGACTCTCTTAATTGGTCATTTTTATGGTCACACGACAAACAACATCAATTGTATACAAAATTCTAGAAGTAGGTCTCTATATGATGCTAGGAGGCATATTACACGGTGGATTCTGTAAGTTTTACACTGGATTCCATAAACTTTTATTACTGGGGCTCATACACAAAGTGGAATCTTTGTGCGAGAAGTCGATGGGGACACCTATCATTTTCGGGTGTTTTGTTAATTTAGTGCGTACATGGGTGATTCCATAGCGGGTGATTCTGCAAAATACATATTTAAAGTAATAAACATTTATGATTTTAGAGTGCGTACTCGTGATAAAATAAGGTTAGGATTGATTTCTAACCAATTAATTTATTTATGTAGCTGAAAACTGCTAGGTATTCACTTTTGTCGGTTTAATTGTATTATTTTACTAATGATTGTGAATGCTTCAGTTGATGTGTAGCGATAGCAGCGGTGGCAGTGGAAAGCATTGGAGGATAGCGTGTATTCAAATTATCGACAATATTTTGATGGGCTCATACCTTAGGCATGGCGCCTATATTTTGTCGTGCTTATTTATCAAGACGCTTGATATTTATTTATTATTTTTGTATGCGCATGGACGCATGATTTATATATTTGTATTTGGACATTGTATTTGGGTACGTCTGACTTCTTGGGCACCCATTAGCTTTATTTCTATTTGGCACAAAAGCAAACTCAAAAGCTAAAGCATGCTATTTTGTAAATTGGGCTATTATTTGAGCTTGAAGATGACTAATATATAAAATACATGCTTTGTGGAGCACTCACACAAGGCATGGGGGGACATTACACCCAATTGGTCTCTTGTTCATGTAGTGCAAGCTTTCTACATTGATTTGTGTGCAAAAAGTAGAGTTCTTTTGTTCTTGGGGACCTCCTAACGCTCACTACGCGCGCTTACGGCATCCAATCTACACACCACTATTAAGGATGAGGGTGATATTGGTTCAAAGTCATCTTCCTAGAACGTTTCAATCAATCCCATCTTGTATTTCACTAACACTAAGTTCAAGCTTCTATCTTTGTAAACATTCTGATGCAAGAAATCAAGCTTTCACATTGGCTTTTCTAAAGAGAGATAGTGAGAGTCACACACACACACACACATAGATAGCTCTTGTTTCCTCTGTTCTCATCATCATTATTGTGTTTTTCTTCCTTACAACCCATGCGGTGTGCTTTTCCCTCCAATTTTCATTTGCAAGAAAGAATGTGTGCAAGGGAGAGAAGACTTCTTAGAATAATTTGTGACATCTTGGACCTTGACCCAGAAATGTAACTTACAACTGCAATTTACAATTGAACTCTTGAAACTACAATCGAAGTCTCGAATCATTTTCCTCAACATAATGACTTCTTCCTATTTCTATTAATATATTATTAACATGATATTAAATTATTGTGCAAAGCCTCTTCTCACACTATGCACAACTTAGGCATGTAGTGCTTAGTTTTAATTGATGAAGAGTGGCATGCTTCATATGCTTATTATGGTGAGAATTCTCTCTCTCTCTCTCTCTCTCTCTCTCAAATACACACTAATATTGTAGTATCAAGTACTACATTCTTGGACATCTTGTGTCTATAAAGAGATTAAGCATCTAAAGGATTGGCATAAAATCTGCTATAAGGTAAGGCTCTCCTTGATGTGCAATATCTCTTACTTTTGTTATGTTGTTCATCTCACTACCTTGCTTCTACTCATCTAATATTTTGATGGAAAAATCCATGCTAGCAACTACATGCATTAAATCTCTCTCATCTTCTTTGTAGGGGAGGTATATTTTCAAGGGTCTCTACCTTGTGGAGCATTGTCCATGGGCTTTAAGCAATGTAGAGATAGTGTTGAGGCTGCTAAATCCTTAACATGCCTTGATCAACACATGAGGAATGTAGGTAGAAATGAACACATGAAAACCAACACATGAGGAAACTAGCTAAATGACCCCATATGTAGATAGATGAGAACATTTTAATAATAACAATGTTACCTTTTATTGATTAATATTATTTTTATGAATTATTTTTCATGGCCAAAATAATCAAAATATGCTCATGGATGAAATGGTAGTAGACTTAGTGACTACACCACAACTATTCCGTCCCTCACCTATAAAGGATGACCGACATAGTGATATATTCACCATGAGAAAGGTGATGATGCATGACTACAGTAAAAGAAACCTACACGAGCATAATCATACCTGTGTAGTACATAGAATCAACCAATCTACTTATAGCATGTAAGATCTATTTCTCACTTCTTTATGTATATTTCCATGCCATGTTGCTACTCTTGGGCAACACAAGTAATCTTACATTAGCACAATCTATGCTTTGAATGATTTTGACTATGTATATATATGCGTTTTGTATGAATTTATGTTCAATAATTGAAAAATATAGATTTATTGAGGAAGAAATAAAAATTAATAACCAATTCAAAATAAAAAATTCAAATTTTTAAAAAGAAATTAAATAACTCATTTAAGGAAAGATAGAATTTGGATTTTCAGAATGCGATTATCTTAGAAGTTGAAAAGTAATATATATACATTGAATAAAGTACACATATTTATCGAGAATGTATTCAAATATAATTTTACTTCAAATGTTCAATGTTGAGAAAAGACAAGAAAGTTGATTTTGTTGAAAGTAATCCATTGGGAGTAGCCTTTCTAGGCCTAAGTAGGAGAAGGATCTAGCTATTACCTACATCCATACAAAAATAAGAGGAGAATCTTGCCTTCTATAGCATTTTGTAAGTGTTCACAAGATTCCATTGTCATCCGCTCGCACCTACAAAGATGCTAGAAAAACTAATCCCTAAGGACTTATGTCAATTTTGTCATAAAAAAGCTATGTAAAATAAATTGTATAAACTTTCGTAAATGCATAAGGTCACTATCATCTCCAAATTCTTCCAAAATCACATACCAATTTTCTAATTTATACTAGTATAATGATTTTCACTTTCTAATAATCTAAAATACATACAATCTATCATCAATGAAGAAAACCATCAAAACATGCAATTTTAACTTTCTAATAATGATTTATACCAGTATGATGATTTTAACTTTCTAACAATCTAAAATAATCTAGTATTGTGAGATCTAGGTTAAGTAATACACATGTGTGCGTGTGCGTGTGCGTGTGTGCGTGCGTGCGTGTGTATGTGTGTGTGTGTGTGTGTGTGTTGGACTTAGCATTGCTGGCATGTGTATGGAAGTAATGTAGTGTAGTGTAAGATAATTATAAGATCTAGATTAAGAAATATACATGTGTGTGTGTGTGTGTGTGTGTGTATGCTTTAGCACTCTTTTACGATCAATCTAGAAATTTAAAGAAGGGAACAAAACCTTATAATGACAACGTCTTACTACCTTGCATCAAGTAATGAGTCATGTAGATACATAAAATTAAGTACTCACACCATTGTGGTCAAGCATAAAATGCCATATCATCTTGACCAAAGCCTTTTAGTAAAATGTTATCAATATTATCACGACTAAAAGCACTTAGTATCATCAAGAACTCGATACAAGTCATCTCCCCCATAGACTGCCTCGAAATCCATCTTGGCAGCTAAAAAATGATCCTTGATAGCATGCCTAATATACAAATTTGATATGATATTGCAATAAACACACAAAATTCTATGAATCTACATTTGTCCATAATAAAATAAGCCTTTATCTTACAAACAAATCCACCTGAAATCAGTCTTGACAAGTAGGGAAGGAAATGATGTATGTTGCCTTATCTATGAGGTTGCAAGAAACATACAAAATATTTGGAAAGTAGGTTGGCAATAGAGAGATGCATGCTACACAAATTAAAGAAAAAGATTGCGTGGATGTAGATTCTAGATAGAAAAATGTCTACAAGGAATCCATCATGGCCACATTTTTAACCTCTAGCCTATGTTAGGAAATATTTAATTGATGAGCAACGTTTGTATTTAAATGGAACGTGTGTGAAAATCTATGGTGTGGCCGTATAGACTATGGCAAAGAACTAGAAACAAACATTGTGTGCAAGGCCAATGATGCTAAAAAAAAATTATAGTGGTAATGTTGCATTATTAAGCATGTATTGCATTTGTTGTTGTAACGTGTCCACTAACATCCTCTACGACACGTCTTAGCAGTCCATCGGAAAGGTTGTCTAGAAGACTCCACCCGGCACTCCCATGGAATGTTGCGGGTTTTGTAATCTAGGCCTTTCCGCGTCTGCCCCGTAACGGAAGTGTCCTGGGCGCTTCCCACTTAGGATCGAATGGAATTGTTGGTCATTTGCTAACAGCGTCTAGCGTCAGACCTGATCAAACTACTTTACGCAGATCGCCCGGTCTGAAGCGGATTCATGCTGCACTTGGTTCAAGGAGAATAGGAAACGAGAGGGATGCAAGCTCGACCTCTCTGCCAAAAGGCATAGTCCCATTCCGTTCCCCTAAAACAGCTTGAATCGGGTAATTGGTATTTCCAAGTCATCGTTCTCCTTTCCTGTTTCGGTGATGTCCGTTGAAGACCTTGAGAAAAGTTCCCGGCTAACCGGGACCACCCATCCATAGGACGGCCCCATGGTCCATCCTCCGCACTTTCCTCGGTTTGTTTTAGTTATGTAATTACCTACCACATTAGTTTGACACATACAAACAGCTTCCTTGATTAACCCTGTTAAGCACTGGTTCCTTCACGTAATCTTATCACAGGACATAAAGAAAACAATGCCAAACAACTCCTTTATTATCATTATATCCTTTTATCTTTGAAATACAAGGAGTTTCCCGCCCGTAGGCGTATCCAGTAATCCTTCCTGTGATTACTATCCCAAGTTTCCGCCCGTAGACTAGTATGCGGGCCTCGAGATCCAATCCCGAGTCACGTTAGTCTCTTGTGCAGGGCCCGGAAGGCGAGGGATTTACAGCCAGAGCCCCCCCTGGCACCCAAGCGTCCTCCTGCTCCAAGCAGAACTCAACGGAGAGACCTCTCACGGCGGGTTCGGTCCACGTTCCCGGCGCGGTTCACAACCCCCTTGGTTAGGGTCAGGCAGGCAGTCGGGGGTAACTGAGCTGCCTCTCAGGCACCAACCTGAAGTATTTAAATATATTTTCATCCTTTAGTTCATTGAGCAAACAATGCAAACAGTCCTTTCTAAACTGTTACAAGCACAATCAATTTCAGTGGACTTTTAGCTGGCAAACTGTTAAGGAGTGGCTCCTTTTCCCCGAATGCAAACCGCATTCGATCCGGAATCAATTGCAACTTAGCAAGATTCCCATCATCCTTGGGTTAGGGTCATACCCTTCCAATTACATTAGGTTTATTGTGGCAGGATCCAGTGACCATGTCGCCTTAGTTTATTGTCGGTCATTTGCTTCAAGGCAATTTACTTAACTTTCCTTTTCCTTGGCAACTTTTCCCAGGGAAAGTGAATAACCGGATGATTACTCATCCTCAATAATTTAACTCCCTTCAATAAATTGTCAACCTCATTTCGAGAGATGACAATACTCTTTGCGGACAAATTCCAAGACTATACAATGTTGCGGCTTGTGCGCAAGTATTGCATCTATTTTATGGAATCCTCCTATCCCTTCCTTAGTGTTCCGACTGCGGGTTTTTAACCCTATCCGAGTAACAGGATTTTTGGGGTATCCTTCAAGTCATTACAATTAGGTTTGGGTCATGATACTAGAATATGCAACTCCGTCGGAGTTCCATCATGATCCTTAGGTTCACAGTTTTTGTCCTAAGCGATATCGAGTTATCCTTGTACTAAATCCTAGTTATCTCTTAGGATTCCTATGTTATACGATTCCTTGTGATTCATATTACTTAGACAATTCATTTATGCCTGTTTGTGACAAGGATGATCCTTCTAGGGTGATAAACCAAATCTACGGAATCGAATTCGCGTAAACAAGCGATTGATTGCCGTTTTCTTGGTGAGGTAAATTACTTACTAATATGTACGCTAACTTTCCTAATTAATCCAGCCTACTACTTTGTAGTCTATGCTCTCGAACTTATGCATTGGCGAGTCATACAATCTTTCCTTGGTGCATGCTAATTTGGTTACTAACTTTCCCTAGGGCCTACTAGGTCTTGCATCAACAATCGTACCTAGTACCTTGTAGTTTATCCTTTGGCATCTTATGCATTTACACCTACTTACGACTCTTTAATGACTGATCCTTTTCTCATGAAGACTACGCAATTTCCTAACATTCTCCTAGCCACTAAGTCGTAGATGATACTTAAGCGAAAACTAGTGTTTTGCTATTCCATCTTATAACCATGTTTCAAGTCATACGTTTGTTTTTAGTGCCCTATTAGTTCTTTCCGAATGAAATCTTATGGTGCTAGACTTTCCTTATGAAATCATAATGTGCATATACGCTTAATTCATCATATCTAGGATGGCAACTAATGCACATATAAACTTCGTCTTCTTGCTTAGGATTAGATTCTTACCTTTAAAAATACCATCTACATGCATCTAATTCCCTAACCGTTCAATCTTTCATAATGCTCAAAAAGATGCATTTCTTTCAATGCTTTTAATTTAAACGTAACTTGAATTTCCCTTCCTAAGCGCGCCTAATCATTTCTTATGCGGAATTTAACATGGAAGAACCTGGACTTGTGGTGTCGGGGTGATGTCCACTTGCACGTTTGGAGTCGAACCTCCCGCGGTTGCCTCCTGGGATCTTTTAGGAGCCATCGTAGTCGTAAATTCGATTTACGATCCGCCTTTGTGCTCGTATGCGGATGGTTTCCTCTTCGGAATAGAACTTCGACTAAAGCTTCGGACTTCTCCACGAATTCGAATCGGCGCGGTAATTGGACTACTTGCGGTTTTAACAATCTCGTCCGAAGTCTTGTTGACGGTCCTTGAGAGGTCTTTATGGCCTCACCGTCTCCTTCTTCGGAGTCCCGGTCTAAAGGGATCTTGGGGACTACGCGGTGGGAAAAGCCCTTTGGGCCAAGGGTGGAAATTTGCCCTTAAAATTGGTGGCACGGAATAGGTGGTTGGGGGGTCGTGGGAAAGGCCTTTAGGGAGGCCCCTATGGAAGCTTCTATTGAAGCTTCCAAAGAGCTTCTGGTGGGCACGTGGACAAGGGAGATGTCGTGGCGAAGTGGCGTGGAATGGCGGCCTGGCAGCATGGACAGCGCTGTGGACGGGGGGTGTGGCAGCTGGCGGCCCAGCAGGACGGCGGCTGGAGGCAGCAACACGGCGGCGAGGGCTCCCACGGTAGAGGGCGGCTCTCCTCTCTCCTACCTCAACATAGTCCTCTCCCTCTCCCTGTGTCTGTCCGTCCAGAATCCTCCTCCTCTCTCCAGTCTCTGTAAGCACACCCCCCATCAAGGGGGTGTTTATATAGGCCGTGGGAGGTGGGGAAGGGGTCTCCCCCCACGTGGGAGAACTTCCCATGCAAACCCCTCTTTCCCATCCCCCCCACACACTCCCTTTCCTCCAGCCACGCATCGGCTGGGGGAAAGGGATAAATACATAAAAAAATTTGCCTTTAATTAATTGAATTTGTCCCTCCCAAGAGGGTGTTCCCGTGCGGTTAGCGGTTTTTATTCCCCGGGTCATTTTACCACTCGCAGAGGATCCTATTTTCCTCGTGCGGCTCACACATTACGCGGCCCATAATCCAAATGCGAGAGATACCCTTTACACAGGGTTTACACGGTATACGGAAAGTTAATATTTACGGTACGGTACGCGGAAATATTACATTCTCTCCCCCTTAGAAGAATCGAGATGTCCTCATCTTGAGATAAATTGGGGATATTGAAGATTGAGAGAGCTTTCATCCATCCAGGTAGCATCCTTTTCGGGATAATCTTGCCACTGGACGAGGCATTCTCTCAAGGTTCTAGATCTCAACTGTCTCTCCCTGACCGTGGCCAATACCTTGACGGTGTCCCTCGCTGAGCTTGGGGCATTGCTTTCTGAAGTGACCGAGTTCATTGCAGTGGAAACATCGGATGTTTTGGCCATTACCGTGAGTAGGAACAAAGTTGTTGACGTTATTTGTCCTTGCCTTCTTTCTTTGTCCCTGACTGTGGCCTTGAACTCTCTTAACCTGGGGTCTGAATGCTCCTTCGCTTGGGTCGCTATAAGACCAATTCTTAATACTCCTTGGTTTAGCTTGCACTTCCTGAATTATGGGTGCCGCTCGAATGAGTGCATCCTGAAGATCTGATGGTCTCATAGATTCGAGACGGGTATTTACAGGTGGATTTAAGCCTGCGCAAAATTTAGACACCTGCTGTGTCGTGTCCATTCGTGGCGCATACTTCAGGAGTGAGACAAACTTAGAGTAGTATGCGTCAAGCGTGAGTCCTAACTGTTTTAGCTCATAGAACTCATTCATTTTCTGTGTACGATATGCGGGTGGCAAATATCTCCCTTGTACGGCTTGCTTTAACTTCTCCCAGGTAACAGAACCCTCTGAGATCCCTTGATCCCTGCACCATTGCTTCCACCATAGTCTGGCTTCACCGGTGAGTTTTAATTTGGCGAGCATGGCCTGATTGGTTGGTGCAGTGCCAGCGGCTTCGAAGTAGTCCTCCATAGATTCAATCCAAATCTCAACGTCTGACTGGACGAATCTGCCTCTCCCGTCAAACTCGGGTGGCTTTATTTGTTTGAGGAGGAACTTCTTCTCCTGGATCACAGTAGTACTTGATGTAGGGGGCGAATTTGGAACCTGTACCTGGGGTTGTGCCTGGCGTAAAAAGTTTTCTTAATGTTACTATATGATAATTGCCATTAGCTTATCTTTAGTTCAGCTAATTCGTAACTCATGAAGCAACTAGACTTTTTGCAACAACCCTGATGCACAATCGGATAGTGATAAAAAGAAGTCCTTATTTATATTTATATGGCGTAGCCTCATACAACATCTCCAGTCATTACATCTAGTTTGGGGAGAACAACATAGTATTGGATTTGTCTACACGAATTGTGTAATAGTAGGGTTTTGGGTCATGTATCTTTAGGAATCGATAATGCATCGGAAGTTCGGGATATCCTTTCCGCTGGAAATCATACTTCCCATGACGTCCCAATACCTTGATCCTATCAGCTGGAATTACACGGGTTACTTCCTCATAAACATATGAGTTTAATTCAACCCTCCGACCTTGAATATGCAAAGTTGAATTCACGTGAGCTTCCACAAAAATGAACAGCTTCACGACTTTCAAATCTTCCAACCACTTGATCCTCTTCAAGTTGGTTTGTAGATAAGCAAACCAGTGGGCAGCTATGTAGTAGATTCCTGAAGACCTAGTCCATCTTCGCTCTACATATAGAGGTGATGGGTTATAAATTCGCTCCAAGATGTTCATCATCTCAATTCTCTGCTTATAATGCGGAGAATGCATCGCAGTCATGAACATAATCCGGAACACCAGAAATTTATTGCACGCCTCGTAATTCTGGAAGACAGTATTGAAGATGAGAAAATGTTTGGACAGGAACAAATTCTTTACTTCACTTCTAATGAAATCTTATGAAAACAATTCCATTGTAAGTCGGCTCTGATACCAACTGTAACGTGTCCACTAACATCCTCTACGACACGTCTTAGCAGTCCATCGGAAAGGTTGTCTAGAAGACTCCACCCGGCACTCCCATGGAATGTTGTGGGTTTTGTAATCTAGGCCTTTCCGCGTCTGCCCCGTAACGGAAGTGTCCTGGGCGCTTCCCACTTAGGATCGAATGGAATTGTTGGTCATTTGCTAACAGCGTCTAGCGTCAGACCTGATCAAACTACTTTACGCAGATCGCCCGGTCTGAAGCGGATTCATGCTGCACTTGGTTCAAGGAGAATAGGAAACGAGAGGGATGCAAGCTCGACCTCTCTGCCAAAAGGCATAGTCCCATTCCGTTCCCCTAAAACAGCTTGAATCGGGTAATTGGTATTTCCAAGTCATCGTTCTCCTTTCCTGTTTCGGTGATGTCCGTTGAAGACCTTGAGAAAAGTTCCCGGCTAACCGGGACCACCCATCCATAGGACGGCCCCATGGTCCATCCTCCGCACTTTCCTCGGTTTGTTTTAGTTATGTAATTACCTACCACATTAGTTTGACACATACAAACAGCTTCCTTGATTAACCCTGTTAAGCACTGGTTCCTTCACGTAATCTTATCACAGGACATAAAGAAAACAATGCCAAACAACTCCTTTATTATCATTATATCCTTTTATCTTTGAAATACAAGGAGTTTCCCGCCCGTAGGCGTATCCAGTAATCCTTCCTGTGATTACTATCCCAAGTTTCCGCCCGTAGACTAGTATGCGGGCCTCGAGATCCAATCCCGAGTCACGTTAGTCTCTTGTGCAGGGCCCGGAAGGCGAGGGATTTACAGCCAGAGCCCCCCCTGGCACCCAAGCGTCCTCCTGCTCCAAGCAGAACTCAACGGAGAGACCTCTCACGGCGGGTTCGGTCCACGTTCCCGGCACGGTTCACAACCCCCTTGGTTAGGGTCAGGCAGGCAGTCGGGGGTAACTGAGCTGCCTCTCAGGCACCAACCTGAAGTATTTAAATATATTTTCATCCTTTAGTTCATTGAGCAAACAATGCAAACAGTCCTTTCTAAACTGTTACAAGCACAATCAATTTCAGTGGACTTTTAGCTGGCAAACTGTTAAGGAGTGGCTCCTTTTCCCCGAATGCAAACCGCATTCGATCCGGAATCAATTGCAACTTAGCAAGATTCCCATCATCCTTGGGTTAGGGTCATACCCTTCCAATTACATTAGGTTTATTGTGGCAGGATCCAGCGACCATGTCGCCTTAGTTTATTGTCGGTCATTTGCTTCAAGGCAATTTACTTAACTTTCCTTTTCCTTGGCAACTTTTCCCAGGGAAAGTGAATAACAGGATGATTACTCATCCTCAATAATTTAACTCCCTTCAATAAATTGTCAACCTCGTTTCGAGAGATGACAATACTCTTTGCGGACAAATTCCAAGACTATACAATGTTGCGGCTTGTGCGCAAGTATTGCATCTATTTTATGGAATCCTCCTATCCCTTCCTTAGTGTTCCGACTGCGGGTTTTTAACCCTATCCGAGTAACAGGATTTTTGGGGTATCCTTCAAGTCATTACAATTAGGTTTGGGTCATGATACTAGAATATGCAACTCCGTCGGAGTTCCATCATGATCCTTAGGTTCACAGTTTTTGTCCTAAGCGATATCGAGTTATCCTTGTACTAAATCCTAGTTATCTCTTAGGATTCCTATGTTATACGATTCCTTGTGATTCATATTACTTAGACAATTCATTTATGCCTCTTTGTGACAAGGATGATCCTTCTAGGGTGATAAACCAAATCTACGGAATCGAATTCGCGTAAACAAGCGATTGATTGCCGTTTTCTTGGTGAGGTAAATTACTTACTAATATGTACGCTAACTTTCCTAATTAATCCAGCCTACTACTTTGTAGTCTATGCTCTCGAACTTATGCATTGGCGAGTCATACAATCTTTCCTTGGTGCATGCTAATTTGGTTACTAACTTTCCCTAGGGCCTACTAGGTCTTGCATCAACAATCGTACCTAGTACCTTGTAGTTTATCCTTTGGCATCTTATGCATTTACACCTACTTACGACTCTTTAATGACTGATCCTTTTCTCATGAAGACTACGCAATTTCCTAACATTCTCCTAGCCACTAAGTCGTAGATGATACTTAAGCGAAAACTAGTGTTTTGCTATTCCATCTTATAACCATGTTTCAAGTCATACGTTTGTTTTTAGTGCCCTATTAGTTCTTTCCGAATGAAATCTTATGGTGCTAGACTTTCCTTATGAAATCATAATGTGCATATACGCTTAATTCATCATATCTAGGATGGCAACTAATGCACATATAAACTTCGTCTTCTTGCTTAGGATTAGATTCTTACCTTTAAAAATACCATCTACATGCATCTAATTCCCTAACCGTTCAATCTTTCATAATGCTCAAAAAGATGCATTTCTTTCAATGCTTTTAATTTAAACGTAACTTGAATTTCCCTTCCTAAGCGCGCCTAATCATTTCTTATGCGGAATTTAACACAGAAGAACCTGGACTTGTGGTGTCGGGGTGATGTCCACTTGCACGTTTGGAGTCGAACCTCCCGCGGTTGCCTCCTGGGATCTTTTAGGAGCCATCGTAGTCGTAAATTCGATTTACGATCCGCCTTTGTGCTCGTATGCAGATGGTTTCCTCTTCGGAATAGAACTTCGACTAAAGCTTCGGACTTCTCCACGAATTCGAATCGGCGCGGTAATTGGACTACTTGCGGTTTTAACAATCTCGTCCGAAGTCTTGTTGACGGTCCTTGAGAGGTCTTTATGGCCTCACCGTCTCCTTCTTCGGAGTCCCGGTCTAAAGGGATCTTGGGGACTACGCGGTGGGAAAAGCCCTTTGGGCCAAGGGTGGAAATTTGCCCTTAAAATTGGTGGCACGGAATAGGTGGTTGGGGGGTCGTGGGAAAGGCCTTTAGGGAGGCCCCTATGGAAGCTTCTATAGAAGCTTCCAAAGAGCTTCTGGTGGGCACGTGGACAGGGGAGCTGTCGTGGCGAAGTGGCGTGGAATGGCGGCCTGGCAGCGTGGACAGCGCTGTGGACGGGGGGTGTGGCAGCTGGCGGCCCAGCAGGACGGCGGCTGGAGGCAGCAACACGGCGGCGAGGGCTCCCACGGTAGAGGGCGGCTCTCCTCTCTCCTCCCTCAACACAGTCCTCTCCCTCTCCCTGTGTCTGTCCGTCCAGAATCCTCCTCCTCTCTCCAGTCTCTGTAAGCACACCCCCCATCAAGGGGGTGTTTATATAGGCCGTGGGAGGTGGGGAAGGGGTCTCCCCCCACGTGGGAGAACTTCCCATGCAAACCCCTCTTTCCCATCCCCCCCACACACTCCCTTTCCTCCAGCCACGCATCGGCTGGGGGAAAGGGATAAATACATAAAAAAATTTGCCTTTAATTAATTGAATTTGTCCCTCCCAAGAGGGTGTTCCCGTGCGGTTAGCGGTTTTTATTCCCCGGGTCATTTTACCACTCGCAGAGGATCCTATTTTCCTCGTGCGGCTCACACATTACGCGGCCCATAATCCAAATGCGAGAGATACCCTTTACACAGGGTTTACATGGTATACGGAAAGTTAATATTTACGGTACGGTACGCGGAAATATTACAGTTGTTGCTTGTTTGTTGTCCTTAGTTTGACAACCAAACCATGAAAAAATTTCAAGTTTTCACATTGACAAGATCGAGGCTTGATATCTGCAAGAACTCCCAAGTTTGTCTTTTTTGCATGCAACACTCAATTAAAAACAATTAATGTGACATTTAGATGTGCTAATGAGAAATTTCTTTCATGCTCATTCTTGATCTAATAGTGATGCATTTGGATTGGGATTTTGTATAGTACCCAAGCCCAAATTTAAAAAAAAAAACCTTTTGGTCCACTTCGAAATTGTAGATTCCCTATGTGACAAGAAATATGTGCAAAGCATTGCATGATGTGGACTCTTCGTCCAACATATGGCCCTTGTTTTCTTTCTTTTAATGTTGGCCTAAGCATGTCTTGCATAATAATGTTATGTTTAGTGTTGACATTTCATTATGAACAATTTGTGGTTGTTTTAGTGTAGTTGTAGTCCATTTGTTATGAAAGCTACTTTAATACAAATAAAAGGGCTCCATGTTTCTCACTACGTCTTTATCGTAGGAAAGTAGGTTTTTTACTTATCATGTCTATCATTTTGCATAAATAAATATTGGTTCAATGGTAGCTTTACTTGCAAATTGAGCTCAGTTCTATTTTTTTTCCATCTAAAAGTGAAGAGATAGCCCTACCATCCTTTCGCATATGGGAATATTAGTACTTCCTAGTACGACAATATTTCTCCATGGGTTCATTCAAATAGTAAACTATATTTCATTATGAACAATGATGTGGCAAGGAATCACAATCATTTGTTTTGTTTTAAAAATAAAATGTGACCCTTTGAGAAGTTATTTCTTCTTATCTATGAGTTCCTCCCAACAATTTTGATTATTTAGATGCTAAGTTAGTAATGGTTCAAATTGGTAAAGCGGTACCTATTAACATAAAATATGCAAAGCAGCTCTATGTAGCCCAAAAAGAGAAGGATTCTGTTAATGTGCAAGACCACTTCATGCTCTATTAAGGACTCTTCAACTGCACAAAGCCCCAATTAATTTCTACCACCTATCCCCTTTGCATATTTGTGTTAATACATGCAATGTCACACAAAGACATAATAGTTGAAAGAATAGTTGGAGTCCTATGAATCCATTTAAACACCATATTAGAGATTTTGAAATTTTTCCAAGTCTCAATTTTAAATATGTGATAAATATTTGACCATGTGGCTAAATCTTGATCCATATTTGAAAGTGGGATTTTGAAAGATAGCCTATATAGCATTTAGGGTAGACTCCACCTTTAAGTAAGACAACAAGATTTGACCATGTGATCAAATAATAAAGATATTGGGGGTTCCCAAAGTGCATGGAAATTCCCAAATTTCCTAATGTAGTGTTTTTAAGAAAGCACCACATTAGGGTCATATGTCCTTTGTTTTGTGAGTGAAAAAATGCAATGAGATTAATGATCCAATTTGATACATCCCAACTTATTCTGCAATGAAGCTATTGAATCAAAATGAAACAAATTTGTGTTTGATAAGAGAAACATGAAAGGTCAGAGTGTTACCACATGTGATGGACACACATGCAAAGTAATGTTGATGCTTGATGACACTTCTCAGTAGAATGAGACCAATGTAGCATAGTACATAGTGTTGAGAGTTCACCTATAAATTCTATCAAACAATACATTTCCATTTCATTCTTACACTCAAACAACTTGTAATATAGATAAGGATCATTTAACTTAGAGAGAAGAGAGTCAATGTAAGGAGAAAAAGTTTCCAAGGACATCCTTCATTTCTAGAATGGAAAAGTCACACCACAAAATTATCCTTGCTCAAATATATTTGAAATGAATCACTTTGAGATAGGTGGTAATCGCATTCTTACTAAAATGATGAATCCAAAGACATCCATTTTATTATATAAATTTAAAAGCATTAGGAAGCACACAACATGATGAGGCATGTATTGCACACAATGGTCATTCACTTCAAAAGAAATTGCATCAATCTACCAAGGATTTAAAGCATAGATGAAAAGACCAACCATGCAAAATAATGTAGGCATATAGTATCCATCAAAGCGACTGCATCCAAGTATGATGATAGGCCTTCAACAATGATGTAGATCTAAAAAGCAATATCTCATGTGGTAAAATTGGCCTATATTCAAAGCAAGATATTTATTTAGAAATTCATGCAATCAATGGCAATCAAAGCTACCAAGAGCATTGTCAATCATTGCATGTGTGGGTCTTTTGAGTCATAATGCATTACAGGCTGAGTTGACATGCATGTCAGCCTTCACAAAAAACTTGGTCCATCAAAGGCTACAAGTTTTATTGAATATAAGAAAGAAAACTTCTTAGCTATTTGTCAATTCATACAAATCAAAAGTACAAGTTAATTGTAGTGAAGCCTACATGAGGAGGCATTCATCCATGAAATAGCAGGTGCAATCCCAGTCTCATCTACTCAAGAAGCTCAACTACATAAACCACAAGCTTTGCAATATCTAGAGATAGTATGAAGCTCCCACCACTGGTAGAAAGATCAATGTCAATTAAGAAACCAAGCTCAAAGATAGTATGTGAATACATAAGGAATTATGGTACCAAGACCATATATCAATAGAGCATCCAGAGCAAGGCATCGGTCAAGCATCACCTATAACATCCAATACATCCTGTAACAGTTAATGTCAGATCTCTTAGAACTCAAATAAGCATCCAAGAGATCCAAAGTATACAAATGAAATCCCAAATTAAGTTCCAAGTGCCAATCAAATATAAACAATATAACTAGCATGTATTTCTAACATACATATCAAAGCATGTATTGAAGGGTCAAGCATGGACCATAAGCAAAATGACTGTCACAAAGCATGCCACTATAGACCAATTTCAATCAAATACCAACCAAGATAGAGCTTGATCAAATCTCAAAAGGCATTCTAGAGCAATAGAAGACATTTGGAAACCTCTGTTTACATCGGTGTAGTCATATGAGTCACCTGAGAAGTAGCACTGACACATAGATAGAGCATACACACTGACCAAATAGGCTTCAGCCCTAGTTATTACATTAATAAAAACAAAAATAAGTAAACCATTCCTCAAATCAAGCGTGGTGCTTCTCTTCTATACAATAGTCTTGATTAGCTCGATGTTGCATGGGATTCGTGGCACAAAACTCAACCCACTCTTATAGAATTGATGATGAGAATTTTGAAGAGGGCAAGGAGCTCATAGCTTGACTCAGAAGCCACTTCATAGAACTTGATGAAAATCTTCAAAAGTAGGTGAGAAGCTTACAGCTCAACTCAAGCCAATCTTCATAAACCACTCGCAACGGATACTTGAATGTAGGCAAGGGGCTTGGAGCTCGAACCTCAATCCTTCACTCTTAAATGCGATGGCAAACTTTGAAGGAGGCAAGGGATACAAGCTCCACGTCAAGCCTACACTCTTGAATTTGAAGTGAGATCTTCAAGGAGGTGATGGATTCAAGCTCAACCTCTAGCCTCTCTCCCTTGAATTGATGGCTCTAAGGCTCTCATTGTGTCCCCATTATATAGTTTTTCTTCTTCCATCTTCACACGTTGTGCTTTTAGCTTTTTTATAAAATCCTAAGGCTTTTCAAACCTTAGCTTTTTTTAAAGGATAAAACATAAATGTTTAAACCTATAATCAAATAGCTTTCGTCATCCTTCTTATCAATTCCGTCATCACAGCATTCTGAATGCCGCCATAGTTGTGCCAAAATTTTAATCTCCAAACAGACATATCACCATCCTTTATTTCAGGAAGTTGTTGTCTCGTCCACATCACTAATGCACACATCACATTGGTTGATGCAATTAGAGGCAACTAAGTATACGGCTTGGAATGCTTGGAAGCAGCTCACTACAATGATGCATAGGATGAGCATCAGCCAACCACGACAGCATCCTACTCACGCATCGCCATATTGTCGATGGCAATGACTATTTTTTACGCTAGGTGTATCAAGTCAATTAGATTGACGCTGGTGATCTAGCTGCACTCATGCCACCATAAGCTCTAGTGCCACTAGAAGTTCGACGGCCACCCAAAGCACAAGCTCAACAAGCAACCTCTTACTAGTAGTTGTTCTTTCATAAGGTTACATCATTATTCAGTGTGGTCACCCTACATCACCATGACATCACCCAACAATTGCCATTCTTCTTTTTTCTCACAAACACTCTGTCTCTTTCATGTTGCTTAGACTTTGCCATTTAAAGCATTGCTTCTCAAGATCTAAAGCTTGAGATTAAAGTGCAAGCTTCTCTTTTTCAAGTTGCACTGTGTGTTCTCATCAATCTTCTTTCTGTAGTTGTCATGGTGCGAGGCTCTACTAGAAAGGTAGGTTTACCAGTCGAGGATTCAAGTTGCAAAGTGTGTGTGCGCAGTGACACTGAGCTATTGTTTTCTTCAAGCATTCTTAAGGTTTGGTTGTGATTCTTGTGGGAAATAGAATAGCTATCAACTCCTCCAGGATGAGCCCCTCCACCTTCATGTTTCTCTTCTATCTCTTCATCTTCATCATAGTCTTCCACCTCATTATCCAAACAGGTATCTTGGCTCTTGCTTGAAAGTCAAGGGTATACAGATGGTTGGAAATCTGAGCCTAATGGACTTGCCTTGCAGCCATTATAATACTCACACACTTCTTTGGAAAAGAGTTATTTTGAGGTGAGAATTCTTTTCACATCTTTCTTTACCTTTGAAGGTATAATTTCTATTTCATAAAGAAGACAAGGTTTCTCAACAATAGAGTGGGCAATCAAGCCATTGTGCTCTTGCCCAACATAAGGTCATTAAATCTTATCCTCACATTGCTTTGGTGACTCACAGAATCCTCTCTGCATCATAAAATGGAAAAGTATTTTCCATTTTCCTTTCTTTTGGAAATAGCCCTGCTTTCTCTTATTACCATGAACAATTTCAAGTACATACTCCCTTGAAAAAACTATGGCATTGAGCAGTAGCTTCACCATAGAATGAATCCACTTTGTACATTGCCATTGTGCACGAGTACTCTTGTCTATAGGATCATACTCTACTTCCATAAGGCTCTGTTCTTCCTTGTTTTCACTAATACTAGCAATCTTATCCTTACCATAAACATATCATGCTTGTGAAGTACTTTTGACTTTTGGAAGTATAGCTTGGTTGCTATCTGGATTAGTATGCATTGTTTGAGTGCTGCAAAAGGGAGCCATGCCTTCCATGTCGACTAAAAATACATTCTCACTCATGCAAAATGTCCTTTTTTTGTCAGATAAAGCCTACAAAATATAACCACCTTTTTCTCAATATGCCCTTTTAGCTTTTGTAGGCTACTAAATGTTAAACCAATTTTGCATATGAAGAGACACATCATCTGCATTGGCAACATCCGAATTGAGTCAATGGGGAAAGTCCAAAGTGAAGGATCAACATTACGACCTTTTCCTTTAATACTTGAGTCTTCAAAATGGATTCCTTCATATGAAATTTTTGCCTTAACAAAAAATATGCTTTGGAAGAGAATTTTGTGCCCAATCATTTATGCAATTTTTAAATTAAAACCATGTAATGCAATCATTCAAACGATGCTTCCACACAAAAATTTATGAATGCACTAAAGAAATTCTACCTAGCCTAACTATTTGTGCTCGTGCATCATGCAAACAAAAAGATACACAAAATAGAAAACAAATTCCTAATCACCCTAACTGATGTGTTCAAACTCTTGGTGAAAATCTCTACCCTCAAGTTTACACTAGTGGACACGCAGCATCACGACATCCGCCCCCTCTAAGCCTACACATCCTCTAGATGGGCCACAACTACCCATTCTCATCACCGCCAAGCTCGACAGTCAATGTGATCTATCCATCTTCTGCAAAATCATTTGTAAAATCCACATCAATATCATCTCCTCGTTCAAGTGCATCATAATTCTCATCATCCAACTCCTCAGCTACATAAGATCTTTCATCTCTTTTCTTGAATAATTTGATTCTCTTTCTTGCAATCAGAATTTGCAAGGCCATGCTATCAAGCTCTGCCAAGGAATATTTAGCATTTTCATGGATATGCTGCACCAAAAAAGGCCCAAACCATCGTCTCGATACCTTACAGATAGTACTATATTGGTTGACTCGACTGCTATCATAAATCAACACCTAATCTCCCTCCACAATCTACCTAGGTCTCAATCTCTGTTTGCTATCAAATGGTTCTTTTTTGCGTATTCTAGCCTCTTTGAGATTTTATACAGATGTTTCAATATCTTCAGTTCTCCTCTCTAATTTACGAATACGAAGAGCCAAACGATCCTCTCTAGTCATCTCTTCTTACTGCCATGGTAAAGCACTCCAAGAAAGTGTGCAAATCTATGTAGGCATGACTTTGGCTTCTACCCATACATAAACTTAGTGGGCATATATCCTATAGTCACACTGTGAGTAGTGTGATCAGCCCATAAGGCATAAGTCAACAACCTAGGCAACTCTCTGACCCATCCACCAAACGCTTTCGCCAAGGCTTTCACAATCGGCGGATGGCCTCTTTCACTCTTTCCATTGCCTTCTGTATTAAATGCCAAAGTCAAAGAAAGTTTAATCCCAAGGCAAGAGAAAAAATCCCTAGCCTCGTCAGCATCCAACTCACCTCTATCTACAATAATTTTCCTAATGCATCCATACTTGTAAATAACATCCTCTAATAGAAACTTACAAACCACTGATGTAGACTTCATTCTCAATGCTCTTCCTTTCGCTTGATTTGTGAGATCCTCTTGTGCCAAAACAATGTAATGCATCTACCATAATCCAACAGGCATAGTAATCAAATCAAGAACCCACTTGTAGTGAATACATAGTAGGTAGGTAGGATGAAGCTCATCGATATGTCTCACTGAACGAAACTATGGACAATCAGTGCATGTCTCAACAAACTGTAAGATATCTCTTTACGTGCCTCTCCACCAATAGTGCTCTTTAATCTTCTCATAGGCCGCCCAAATAGCTCGATGTCCAACCCAAAGACTTTCATGAAATTCTTTCATGATCCGCACTTGTGAAGCTCTGTCACATACAACTCTCAATGGCTGTCCTCCTCGCTTTCGTAGATCCTTCCAAAGTAGCCCACTTCGCAAGAAGAAACCATAAGCTTCTTTCATGATCTTCTTGAAGAACACGTCAGTCCACCCATCCTGTCTAGACATGGTACTCAAATAACAACCAATCTATAAATACTCTCCTATATACAAAGATTCATAAAAGCTTTCCAAAGCATATATATAACAAATATGATCAGCATGCATGGCTGAAAGATCAGCCCCATCAATCCACCTAAGCATGGCAATATCTGGAGTAGAACAAATGTTGGAAGAGAGGGTGTAGAACAACTCATGATCAAACCTAGAGAAGAGGTAAACTGTTGGAAGAGAGGAAGAAAGATAGAGTGGAGCAGAAGATGAGCCTCAGCTCATTGTTGTTCTTCTTTCATTATTTGTCTATCATACTAACTAGAAGAGACTTATACATATATGTATGACTAACCAAGACTAACTGTGGTTGAGTCACTGACTACACCGACTTATTGAATGTCACACATGTGTACAGATGTATCCCAACTAATGTCAGTCACACATATAAAGATGGACTGACTAAAGAGTAACAAAAGCTTGATATTCTAACACTCCCCCTCAAGCTCAAACCATCTGATAAACTCCAAGTAGTTGTCTGAAATATATGAAATTTTCTTTACCAAGAGGCTTGGCAAATATGTGTGCTACCTAGTTTTCAGTCTTCACATGAATCAAGTCAATTTGCCCTGTAAGAACCATTTCCCTAATGAAATGGTAGGGAACCTCAATATGTTTGGACCTAGCATGGTAGACACGATTGCTAGCCAATATAACACTATTGAGGTTATCACAATGCAATCTCACTCTGCTTTCCAGCCGTATTCCCAAGTCTTTCAGCAGTTTCATCAACCAAATTGCCTCACAAGCCTCTAAGATAGCTCCTTTGTACTCAGCTTCTCTTCTAGACAATGCAAAAATAGTCTGTTTCTTACTCTGCCAACTAAACATACTGTTGCCCGATCCAAATGCATAACCACTAGTTACGCTTCTAACATAGGCACAACCAGCCCAATCAGCATCAGTAAACCTTGTTAAGTCAAGGGATTTTCCATATGCATAAAACAACCCATAATCTATAGTACCCTTTATATATCTCATGATCCTCCTAACTATATCTAAATGTGGTTTGCGAGGCTTCTACATGAACTGACCAATCAGCCCCACTGCATAACATAAGTAGGGACGGGTAATAGTCAGGTATATCAAGCTGCCCACCATGTGTTTATACATGGTCACATTCTCTGTCATTCCCAACATCAATCTATAGCTTGACATTCTAATCAAGAGGTGTCTCCATAGGCTTGCATGCAGTCATACCATACTTCTGTAACATGTCATGAGCATACTTCTTCTGTAGTAGCCATATACCTTGAGGCGTAGAGACTACCTCAATCCCAAGAAAATACTTTAGTTCACCAAGGTATTTGACTTTGAATTCAGCCTGTAAACATGATCTAATTTCAGCAATGCCCTCTTCATCATCTCCAATGATGATAAGATCATCTACATAAACCACTAGAAACACATATCCATGTTCTATCCTCTTCGTGAATAGACTGTGATATGCATCACCCAATCTAAATCCATATAGCTGTAAATAACTGTTGATCTGAGCATTCCATGCTCTAGTTGTCTGTTTCAATCCATATAAATCCTTTTCAGCTTACATACATGTGTAGGAAAGTCTGGGTGAACATAGCCTTTAGGTTGCTCCATATGTACTTCCTCAACCAAATCACCATTCAAGAAAGCATTCTTGACACTCATTTGCCATAATTTCTAGCCTTTGCATGCTACCAAAGCAATGATAGTTTTGACTGTTGCCATTGTAGCCAGTGGACTGAAAGTCTCCTCATAGTCAAGGCCATATTGTTGTGCATACCCTTTGCAACCAACCTAGCCTTATAGCGTTCTAACGAACCATCAAACTTGCACTTAACCTCGTACACCCATTTGCAACCAATGGGGACTTTGTCTTCACGCAACTCAACCAATTCCCATGTCTCATTTTCAGCCAGAATTGCATACTCCTCATCCATGGCAGCACACTAGTTATCATCTATAACTACATCATCAAACTTTGTAGGTACTTTTTGTATCCTGTCACACTAGCCATATATGCATAATGATGGGCTAAATAACTAGTGTATGTAAACCTCTCAACTCGTTTTCTGACTCTCTCAGATCTTGGTAACTGTGGCTCACTCTGAGCTTGCCTCTCATGAGGCAATACATAATAACTCTACCTTGCTCCAGGCATCATAATAGATGCAATGCCCAACTCACTATCCAAACTGTCACTGTTAGATGACTCATAACCTGCTGTAAGTGGACTTGTCACATCCTCAAGCATCTTTTCTTTTCCCTTATCCAATATCCCCCTCACTCACATATTCATGTGAGTGGATGTAGGAGTATGACTCTGCAAGCATCCTAACCAAGGACTTAGTGTAGGTGACCCACCACCTATAGGACCACTCATGGATGTACTCATTGTACGTGTATTTTCAGCATTACTAGTGCTGGCTGATCCATCAGTAGCCACTGCAACAGGATTACCATACCACGATGCCAACTCATCAAAAACAATATCTCTGCTAATCAATGTCTCATGTGTAGACGATACATAACACTTATAAGCTTTCCAATCTTATGCATAACCAAGGAACACACTCTTGACAGCTTTAGGATCCAATTTCTTACTCTTCTCATTAAGAACATGCACATATGCAATGTTGCCAAATACCTTCAAGTGTGAAATGTCAAGCTTGTTACCATACAACCTCTCATATGGAGTTGCATCATGAATCTTTGTTGTAGGGGTTCTATTCAGCACATAGAGACCAGACAGTACTGCTTCAACCCAATAACCATTTGCCAAACTCTTCTCATTTAGCATAGCTCTTGCCAATTCCATTAGTATCCTATTTTTCATTTTTGCTACACCATTTTGTTGTGGTGTATAGTTGGAAGTTAACTATCTTTTGATCCCATGTTTAGCAAGGTACCTGTCAAAGTAATTAGAGACATATTCTCCACCTCCATCTGATCTAAGACATGAAATTTTATAGCTCAACTCATTTTCAGCATGCTTCTTGAAGTCCTTGAATGCATCAAACACATCATCCTTATGTTTTAGTATGTAAATCCACGTATAATTGCTAAAATTATCAATGAAGGATACATAGTAACGAGCACCACCAAACAAAGCATTATGAGATGGACCCCATACATCTGAATGTACAAAGTGCAAGGGTCGTGAGCTATTCCGTACATGTCTCATAAATGGAAACCATGCTTGCTTTCCAAACTGTCATGCATCACATACATGTCCAAAGTCATAATACTTGAACTTAGACTGTCCAGGCATAATCTGCTTCTACTACATAGATTTCAGCTTTTGTACATTCACATGGTCAATTCACTTATGCCATATCTCAACATCCCATATAGCAGCATCATCATGTGCAAACATGGCTTCTTTCAATTCAGGAATTGACGCATCAAAAGTAAACATTATGCCATTTCTTCGGCCTCTAGCAATCAATTTGTAGCCATTACCATATTCTTCAACAAAGCATCCATCTCCATTAAATCTTACTTGCAGATTCTCATCTACCATCTGTCCAACTGACAAAAGATTCTTGCTTATTGTAGATACATGTAGTACATCATGCAGGCTCTTTTTCTAGCCATTAGCCATTAACAACAGAGAAATTCTTGTGTGTTAAATGTCATGTTGGGTGTCATCCCTAGTACACACATAACCATGTGAACCTACAACCATCTCATCAAACCATTCTCCGTGGGGTGTCATATGATTTGAAGCCCCTGAATCAATGTACCATCTCTCATCTCTATTCTCCCTAGTTGTATTCTTAGACACATGTTGCATGGCAAGCAATCTATCAACCTCCTCATCATGAGCACTTCTAGAAGATGCATAATGCCCATGCCGTTCACCCTTTTCCTTCATATCTCCCTGCTTCTTGTAACAATCCTTTGCAATGTGTCCATATCTGCCACAGTAATGATAGTCCTTATCTTTGTTTGATTGATCATTTGACTGCCATGAATGAGATCCACCACCTCTACCATGGGGTGATCTCTCCCTACCTCTAAAGCCATTAGATCCACGCTAGCTCTGTGTATTTGTGCCATGCCAGGCATTTTGCTGATGCTGTCCATAAGTATTTCGAGTGTCTTCTCGACCTCAAAAAGAGCCTCTACCGCCTCTGCCACGCTGGCTAGATTAAAGAACAATGACTTTGCTTTGAAACATACTAAAACCTGTATTCAGCGGAAGCTTAACTTCCTCATGTAGCAGCAAAGCAATCAGCTCATCCCAATCAGGGGATTCAGCTCTCACAGAAATAGACGTATCAAATGCTTTCTAATTTTTGCCAAGTCCCTTCAATGTCACTGTAATCATATCATCCTCAGATACTGAAGATCCAATGGTGGCAAGTTGATCCACTATGTTCTTGATATCTGTAGTGTAGGCGTGAATGCTTCTGCCATTCCTAGACATGTTATTGAATTGTTGCTTTAGCTGAATCTTTCTTGCATGTGTTACATTTCCATAATTCTTCATGAGTATGTCCCATGCATCCTTTGGAGAACTGCATCCAGTAATCTATATAACCATAGCATCTGATATACATAAGAAAAACCAATGTAACACCTTGAATGCTCTCTCAGTCCATAGCTTATGTGCCCTTTTCTGATCATTTATCGGATTCCTTTCATGCATTTTAGGTTCAACCTCATTACCTATACATAAGTCCTAGTAACCTCTGCCAACCAAAAAATTCTTCATACGGAACTTCCATAAAGCAAAATTTTTGTTGTCTAGCTTTTCTCCATTAATTTGAGTGATATTTTCAATGCCTTGAGTATTTGCCATAGTTGCAGCTTAGGTATTCAGTGATGTATACAACGATTTATACAACTTGTAAGTATCTGATTCCTTTCCCTACAATGTAGGACCAGTTTCTTGCTATTCAAGATAGTTATGGTGACAACGTGCTTGCTATAAATTGTATTCCAACAATGAAAAAACACAATCAAATGAGCATAAACCAAGCTCAAATCAATTCAAAAGATTCTATAAAACATCCCATCAACAAACTACATCCATACAAGTATCAATGTTTGTATTGTGTGTAAGTAGCAGTACCAAATATAGCCAGCCTACTGCTATAACCAATAGTATTTCCTTTGTTAAAAAAAGAGTATTTAGACCTCAAAATAGCCTCAAAACATCTCATTCAGTTGCCACTCTATGCAGGAGTTGATATATGTCCAACTGGTCAGAAGATGTATGTCAAGTGAAGATGATATGTATCCTTCCTGCAGATAATAACCAATCAATACCCTGGTATAATCAGCAACAAATCAATCCAAACTTTGGACTTTCAGCACTCACAATATCCCAAAAATCATCTACCACTCAAGTGGTATGATCCAAGCATTTGTTAGAAGAAAATAAGCATCACAGATACCTCAACCCTGTAGGTATATTGTTTCCAAATTCAGGACATCAACTAGTTCACTATTCCCAGCCTGCAAATAAGCTCCAAGACCGATTATCTAACACTCCAATATCATGCTCAAATGCATGATAATAAGGGCATATATATTGTTAGGATGAAAGTGACCACTGCCCTGGAATCACCTATTGTTTGTTGTAGTAAACAGCCAGTCTACACAGGTATGTGCTGAATATCTCAAACTCTATGAGGAATTTGAAAAAACTTTCTTTTGTAAATTTATAGACCACATCGAAACGGTCACAAACTGGGGGCCGTTTCTCCAAAAACCTTTTCCATAGCAAGATATAGCTTTTGAAAAAAAATCGGATGTAGGCACAGTCTCCTTTGATGACATTTTCTTCAGATCTGATGCCTTGATGTCAAATGGCCACTGCCAAGACTTTAGGCTTCAGGCGTTTAGGCTCTAATACCATGTTGGAAGAGAGGGAGAGAGAAAGAGTAGAGGAGAAGATGAGCCTTAGTTTATTATTGTTCTTCTTCCATTATTCTTTTCTCATACTAACTGAAAGAGACTTACACACATAGGTATGACTAACCAAGACTAACTGTGGTTGAGTCTCTGACTACACGAAATTATTGAATGTCACACGTGTACAACTATATCCAGCTAATGTCGGTTAAACACATAAAGATAGACTGATTGAAGAGTAATGGGAGCTTGATATTCTAACACAAACAATCAATCTCAACCACCACAACACCACCAATGAAGTACTTTTTGTCATTCTTGAGAGACGTGATAGCTCCCAAGAGCTCCCTCTTAATTTGTGGATACTTACGATGCTACTCGTTTAGAACTTTCTCCCCAAAATGAATAGCATACCTATTCCCTAACAACCCATCCAATGCCGATAGGACTAGTATCAATAGTAAGAACAATAGGTCTCCCACACTCATAATCTACTTTTCAAAGAGTCAAAGCAACTCTCAATAATCTCTTCATCTTCTCCATAGCTTTAGTATGTCTTATCTCCTAAGAAAAATGATGCCCTTTTCTCAAGAGCTGATAAAGATCATTTGCAATATGAGAAAAATGAGAAATCCAAATAAGATAAAACACACAAACTCCAAGAAACTTGCAAACCTCTGAAGTAGAAGAGCAAGTCTTTGCAATCTTTTCTATGGCATCAACCTTCATAGGAGAAGGCTTCCTGCCATAATATCCACACATATGCCAAAAAATCCAAACATCTCTGCACCAAAAATAGACTTCAACCCTAACAATGTCAAATTCATTCTTCTAGCCTGCAAAGAATCCTCTCAACATCTCCAATATGTGTGGCCACAAAGTGTCTGCATCTATGATCATCTAAAGTCTCATTCTTTTCTTTTTCCAAACAACCTTTAATACAAAAAATTATCAATGAAAGGCATGGTAAGCTCTCGAATAAAATCCCATAAGACCTTGTTCATCTCATTCATCATATGAGCAACTGAATTAGTAGCTCCAAGCAGAAGGGTACACATCTAGACAAGGCATAAAGGGTCTCACCTATATGTACTAACTCTACATCAATATGAATCATTATTTGGGAGCATGTCTTGTGTATCTCTCTCGTACTCTCTCTCTCTCTCAACACCTATGAGTGAAGATAACCCTCCTATGGATCAACCATCATCTCACTCTTTGCCTAGACACAGGCGTTTGTGGTGTACATGCAGAACATATTGTGGAGGTGGATGTATGGTTCCTCACTCAACATATCCAAGACACATGAAAATTGAGGAAAGATTTAAGAGTCTCACTACTAATCTTGGTTTACATGACTCTCAAGGACTACCAGAAGATGACATTCTACTAGAGCATAATGACATGGGAGATGAGGTCCAGAATGACCCATCAGATGAGATTGACAATTTAGACGAAAGGGAGGATAATGAGGTGGAACCACAACATGAAGTGTTCGAGATGGATGATGTTGAAACATCTTTATTTGACAAAAACGTTCAAAGAATAATTCAATTGCAAGCACTTTGGGATGAGCTTCAAGCTTCAATTGAGTTACAAGATAAAATGCTTAAAATTCTTTTTGGTGATATGGTCAGTTATAATCCCCCCCAAGCACATATGGACAATATATATATGCCAAGCTTGGCCAAACTACTAGTGCAAATGCCTAACACATGGGATGGAGACTTGAATGGTATAAATATTCCTACTTGTTGGGAGAAACTTGGTATCATGTTCACATGGCTAGGTATGGTTAACTCCCAACGTTATAGGGTATGCCAAGTAAGTGAGAGCTCTATTCACACACCATTGCTTTATCAGCCAAGCAAGGAGGATAACTACATTAGAGGCACAATTGAATGCTTGTGTAACACCAGAAAAGGAGGAAGGAAGAAGTTAAAGCGTGATTGTTCACAATGTTGTGAAAAGTGTTCCAAGTGTTCTCTACCGAGAAAAGATATGCTCTCTTTTGACTATGTCTCCATTAGAGAACAATTGTGTGTACTAACTAGAAGTATAACTCTATGCCATGAATTGTTGGAAATGTGGAGAAATAAAAACAAATGGTTAATACAGGAGAATACACTTTGTGATTCTACAATAAATGAGTTTTGGGATGGTACAAAATGTAAAAGTGTAAATGATTTTTGGAATCGTAAATCATAGTTTGAGCTTCCATTGATATGTAATAACATGCATTGCAAACAAGTCTATACAGCTTGGCCTTCTGCCCAAAGGTCACCATTGCTTGATCATTCATGGGATGATATTGAGAGGGCCTACAAGTTTATTTGCAAATCATGTCGAACTCACATACATGGGTACAAAAGGATTTGTAAGGTACACTTTATTATCATGCTCATCTTTTTAATTAATATAAATGAAATTTGATATAGGTTACTAAAATGTGGTGTGTTTTGTGATAAATAGGGTGATCCACGCAATTTCACCTTGTTATTACATTGGGATGGATTCCAAGCCTCAAAGACAACCCATAAGAATTGTGGAGTTGTTGAAATCAAAATTCTCAATGTTGGAAAGAGCTCCTTTATTGGAGTTATACCGGTTTTATTTATTCCATTCAGTTGCAAAAAAGTTATTGGAAGCTCTAATAAACTTTTTCACATATTCATGCAGCCATTGATAGATGAATTAGAAAGTCTATTTGTTGATGGATTTAAAGTAGAATTCAATTATCCAGTCACATAGATCGTTGAGCATGAAAATTCTATTAGTCGCTCCGCTGGGGGGCGCTGTGACAGCGCTGTGATGGGGCTAGGCGCTGTGACGGGGCTAGGCGTTGTGTCAATGTAGTTGTGGTGTCCACCAGGCCCACCAACGAGTGCCGTCTAGCACGAAGTACAGGAGCTCCGTGGCGTGCGAGTGCGTATGCGGTGGGTTCAGGGAGCCTGCCGAGAACTCCAGGAATTAGCACAGGAAGCCGTGCAGACGTGATCTGATGGTGGCGATGCAAGAAGAAGAAGAAGCTTCATCGACCGCCCGAGCCAGCTGTAAGCCAACCATGCACTTGACAAGGCGGCAATACGGGACTGGATAGAGCAACTTGCTCACAGCCAGCATGTCAGGAATCCAGAGCAGGCTGGCGCAATGCACATCCTCCCAAATCAACAGGATTTTCTTGTCCAGCTCACTGCACAAACGGGAGCAGCCCGCCCCAACTATTGCCAGTATCTCCTCATCGCGATCATAATTAGAGATACTAACGTTATAAGCCACGGACGACTGTGACCTGCCATTGTTGATATTAGGACCCTCCTGAGGCACTGCTAATTAGGTGCACGCTGTTCCCAGCTCCATTATACACCACCGTCTCCATATCGAGCTGGTTCAGTAGAGTGCAAGAATAGAATTATAGTACGAAAGGAGAAGGATAGTAATTAAAGCGGCGTTGAAGGAAGGAAGGGAGATTATATAAAAGAGAGGGAACTTGGAAGTATCTGTTGGCGGGAATTAGAGGGTAGGTAGAGAATTAGGGGGTAGGTAGGGAATCTGCCATCCTCTTCTTCTACTTCTTCATCCCCTAGACTAAGGGCAAGATCATCCTCGAGGAGCTCTCCTTCTTCTTCGACCATGGTTTTGGCCATAAGAAGAGGTTGGTAGCAGCTGATGATCAATGCCGGGATGAGTCGAACCAGGGCACTCGTGGTGATGTGAATGCTTGCTGAAGCTGCATTAATATTGAATCAACGCATAGCTTCTAAGGCTTAAGATTTAATTTTAAAGTTGCAATGTTGAATCAATATTTTCACCATCAAATTGCATTCGAATCCTAACTTAAGAGATATTCCCTCCTCTCACTACCAAATTGGTAAACTTTACTTACCCTTGTTGTACTTATATTATATAGCCTTGAGAGGTGAGCCGCACACATAAGATGGTAGTTACAATAAGCGTAACCAATTAACTTGGTAGTTCCAACATGGGCACACATTTGGCATAGTTTAACTATCCCAAGGTTTAATTTCTTTGAAGAACATGAGGCACACATTTGGCATAGTTTAATTTCTTTGAAGAACATGAGGCCTACTCGTAAGAATGTACGTGTTAAATGTTTATCCACTATATTAAACAATTTCCTTTCATTTCATCAACTATTCCCTATTTGAGTGTAAGAAAATGTGGTGACACGTCTAATGAATCTATGTATAGTGTACTAAGCAAACATGGTGGTAGGTCTAATGAATCTATGAATAATGTAAGCAAATGTGGTGATAGGTGTAATGAATCTATGTGTAGAAAACATCTTTGTTTTTATAGCTATCATATATGTTGTTCTAGTACATCTTACTTTCAAATAAGGATCAGGTCATTTCTGATGCAATGCGACTCCTTATTTCTTGTAGTGTCATCTAGCATGATGGTGAATACGCAGCCTACTAATGTACCTTGAATTGGCTTTTTTGGTTGTCATATATGTACTTCCTCCCTTACTCTCCTTTTGGATTTCATATGGATTTGTTTACCCCTTTGAGCTACTTCTAACACGAGAACTATTTTCATTACTTGCATTGGGGTCAATTATGATGAAAAGAACTCAGTGGAAAAGAGAGACTGCATAATTGTTGAAGTTGTAAATCATGAGTTTATGTTTGCCTTATCTGTGAATTGTCATTATCATTCCTACCAACAAAGGGTTTTCCTTTTGAATAGATTGTGGTGGTAGATGTGGATAAAGTAATTGTAGTTAGCAAGCAACCATTGCTTGAACGAGTATGTTAGAGCTTGAGTGCAAGAGATGAAAGACCAAGATGGCATGAATTTTTCAATAACAAGAATACCTTTAGAGTGGTGGATGTTAACCCCTCTATTCTATAGTCAAGTCAGGTATTAGAGCTATCTCTATTCCCTTCTTGCTTACAGTTTCTTCATGGTATTAGAGCCTGATATGCTCTATGACATTTGTCAAGTAAAAATATTATAGATGTATTGTTGAAGAAGCATGTATAGAGAAAAAGGGGCTAGCAATGGAGTTCAACAATTGGTGAGAATTGAGTGACCAAGTGTTGACTCATGTTTATGCCCCAACCTCCACAACGAATGATCTTTTTGAGCCACCTTGTCTAGATCGATGATGGTAACCTGGCACCATTAATTAGTGCTCCGAAATCCCTCCAATATGTAAAGAGTCGTGTAGTATATGATCAAAGCCTCCAACTTTGGCTTTCATTGGCTTGGTTAGTAAGCTAACTAAATTTCGAGTTGGCAGCTTATTAAACACTTCTTGTGCTTTTGCAAGCAAGCTAAGTTCAACGCACATATCTACCATTAAAATGCCATGACTACTATATCATGTGTATTTCTTAGCCCTTCTATGCCACTTCTATGCATCCACATGCCTTGAAGATGCAACCAAAAGTGACTAAATAAGCCCCATCTTGTGTACCTTGGTATGTATCTTTTTTCCCTTCTTTGATACAAGCTTTCATAATGCAAGTATCTATATACACATAGAGCTAGGCAACACCAACACAGATGTCATTTT
This sequence comes from Lygodium microphyllum, assembly GCF_053477565.2. Classification (NCBI taxonomy): domain Eukaryota; kingdom Viridiplantae; phylum Streptophyta; class Polypodiopsida; order Schizaeales; family Lygodiaceae; genus Lygodium; species Lygodium microphyllum. The sequence goes on along the minus strand of NC_141136.1, from coordinate 82,869,518 downwards.
TAAGAAACCTTATCTTGATGATATCTATATGCATCATGCTGCCTCAATGGCGATCTTACAAAGCTTCTTTGGCTTCATAGCTAATTAGGTGGAAAACATGCAAACCCCTACTAGCCATTACTAAAACCTCTACTTCCACACTGTCTTTCATGTGCTACATATCCTTATTCTTCTAATCCCCACTAAAATCAATAGATTGCATGCTATCCTTTTTCCTATAAGATTTGCTAATGTGAAGGGTTCCTAATCTATAAGAGAGCTAATTCATATTCAAAGAACCACATAGAAGCTTGAAGAAGAATTCAAATAAAATAAAAGTATGTTCTACACAATGCATACTAGATGTTCTATACAAATGTACTTGTGTGTCCACACTCACACTTCAATTTCTCCAGACACGATATGTACATGTGGACTAATGTATTGCATCTTACTCTCACACCTGTACAAATTGCCCCAAAGACCTTGTACCCTAGTTCTTATCCTAAGGTACTTGAAAGTGTGTGTACAAATGCATCTACAATGTGTGAAAGTATTTGCACTCTTGTCCAAGAATGGTGCAAATTTGGCCTTATATATTACCTAAGTGCATAAGGTAATCATCTGCTTCAATATGTCTAAGTAATCGAGTGGATAAGGTGTTCTTTTAGTAAAATGCTATGAGCCATAATGACATGGGATGACCATTTTCTAGCTTGCCATCCTAGACCTAGCTTATCCTCAAACCAACCCACATCCCAATCCCATCCACTTATAAGAGCCCACATGCCCATTCCCATTCCCATTCCCAAAACCATCCACATCACTATGCTATGAGCACCAAGTAGTAGAGTGTGATGGTGGTATAGTGTCTAAGTATGATATAATCATGTGCTAATGCTACCTAGAGTGATTCATGAGTGCCTAATGTGGCCTAAATTGCTGAGTGAGGTTATTGTCATAAAAAAATGAAGTTCTCAATGTGGTCAAAGGGTGCCTCGTGATCATGGGTAAGAGACTGGAGATGGTAAAGTGAGTTGAAATAAGGTGCATGATTGTGCAACTACGTGACTATGTGATTGAGTATGTGCACGTGGAAGAGTGTGCTTGAATTTTTGCCTAATTAAACATGTGGCCAAAGTGCTCCAAGTAGTTAGGATGATGTGCTTCAAGTGATCGAGTTCTCCAATGTGGCTAAACAATCATGTGGCCTATCTACATAGTAGTTGAGTGGACTAAGGTGCTTAAGTGGTTGGGTGAAAAAGGCAATGTGTGGTCTGCATGATGAAGAGGGAAAAGACAGTGTGGTTCAAGGGTACTAACCAATGTGGTGAATGCTCATGCATAGCCATGGTTGATGCAAATATATACCCATACAATATTGATAGCTTGTAGATATGTTGCAAGATGAGACTCATGTGGGTACTTGTGATATAGGGCAGATGCCATGTACACCTCAACCTATAGCCAAGTGAGAAAAATGCTACTCGATGCAATGGGAACAACATTCCACTCGTCAATAAGCTAGTTACTTGTGCACAAGTGAGAGATCAACTTCTTCAACTAATCTTGCTAATTCTCAGTCCCTTAAGATAATCTATGAAGTATGTGGTGTAATATTTTAGTGGTTCACTACACCAATACTTGAACCATTACTTTGCTGCTATGATCATAAACCATATGTAAGAATCAACTCCATGGTATTAGAGCGATGATTGCAATGGAAAGTTGAGCCAAATTAATTACAAAAGCATATTATAACTAGCAAACAATGTAAATGAGGATGACTCAATCGCACTCAAAATGATTAGTTCTAACATAAGCCTCAACTTAGCTCTAATATTTTATTTTTAATATTATAATTACAATTAATTAATGAAAAATTTAATGAATATGAATAAAATAAAAGAAAATAGAGACAACAATGCACTCTAAATAGATGAGTACAATCTCTTTAAAGCTAAAGCATATAAATAGCTTTATGTGATAACAGTCTCCATAATAGTAATAATTTCACATTACACTCCACTAGTGATCAATATTACAATCATTACATCTCTATACTTGTCTAGTTATTTGCTCACCAAAAGTAAAACAAATTAATTGCCTATTATTGTCTGTTTAGCACAATATGATCATCATTACACAAATAAAAGGTTAGAATTGTACTACAAATAGGTCAAAAATAATGAGAATCCACAAAATGACTAAATACAACTTATTTTTATAGAAGTAACACATGATGTATAAGCCTATCTTCCTCTCTATATTCTTTACCTTAAATTCAAAGGATTAGACTCAATATATACTAGGCTTATACTACATTAAAGGTTGGTGTTAGGGCTAGGATCGTAGTAAGGTAGAGCTTAAGCTTAGGCTTAGGTTTAGATTGGATTAGTTATATAGGCAAGGTATATGCATAGGCTCCTCATACACACAAACTGATAGAGACTATAGAGTGGCTAGACATAGGTATGTCTAACATAAATACACAAGGGGTAGGCATAGGGTACACATATGGCAAGTTAGGAAAGTACTAGGCATACTATAAGCCAATCCTATGTGTATACATAGGCTACACATATTCTAGGAAGATTTTTGACATAGGGTAAGCATATGCTAGGAGCCAACGCCTAACGCAACCCTATCCTATTCTATGGTTGCCTTGTGCCTAGAAAATGCTAGATATAAGTTGTATTCTTATGCATAGCATATAATGTTCCTACTTTATATTATCGAGCCAATGCCTAACCTAGCATGTGCTTATCCTATGCCTAATGTATAAGCTAGGCTATATATAAGCTATGGATAGGCTAGACTAAGCATAGGCTACACAAACTAGTGAGTATTGCTATAAGTGTGGAATCAAAAGCTCATAAGTGAGTAATATACAAATGTAAATTTCAAATAAAATAATATTTATTTACTAGTTTTACCTAGCAAAATCGTGAGTCTATGTTAACTTGAAAGACTATCCATAATTTCCTAGTTAGATGATAGTACTTGCTAGTTATGACTAGTGGAAAAAAAAAATCCTAGTTATGTTGATATTGTTACTAGATATACAATAACTTACTAGATAATGTTACTAGATAAGGCTTCAACTTTCTAGATACTATCTAGAAAAAGGGATTTACTAGCTAGAAGAGGTTCGTGATGACAAAATTATCTAGTTATAACTAGAAAATTCTACATTCTTCCTAGTTTGGTTGCTATTCTTCCTAGTTATAGTGTGAACTTTCTATATAGTAAGTGGTCTAGAGTTTGTTGTGCACCCCCCTTATCACCACGTGTCACCCCCCTCTCTCTCTCTCTCTCCTGGCACGAAGCACCAGAAACTAGGCGTGGAGTGCCTAGTACACACACACACAGAAAGCGTGTGTTTTCATAGCACTTCTTCACTCATGTATAAAATTAAACTCAAAATCACAAGGTAACCAAATCCACAAACATACATAGACACATCAAATTACCACATGCACAAAAATACATGTTAATCCATATCCACATCATCATTGATGCACAATCACGTTTACTAATAACACAACGGAGATGCTACCATAGCCTGAGCGTCATATTTTGGTGTAGTTGCTTGTGACGTACTGCATGGCTTGGTGTTGTGAAGGTGCCCCCACTACTCGATCCAGTCCACTTGACTCCTCACTTATGGCTCCCTGCACGGCTTGGCCAAGATGGAGGGAGAGGGAGTGATCCACGGGCCTGACTTCTTTTAGCTCGCTCCAGGTTTTCAAGCATTACACAGATCCACCATCACGGTCCATACATCCCAGTAGCCAGGCATCCGAAAGGTTCCCCACATAGGGTAAGTGTTATTTTATAGTGGACCACATAACCACTCGCCCTTAGGCAGTTGCATTTCCTTTGGCACCTTGTCGAAGGATTCTGAAAGCAAAGTCGCGACCACAGAGGACTTTGAATCATTTCAGGATAGAAGGTCAATTTAGCATATCAAAGTCAATTTGAAAGCTCTATTTCTGCATCATTTTTTGTCTCTAAATCCGTAAATAACCAGGGTACATTCATGCACAACATTAGTAATATGAGGAGCTTCTAATGCAAGTTTGTAAGTTTGCATCAATGTATTTTTGCCTTTCAAAACATCAATAGGCTAACTTCATCTTCAAAGGCAAACTGCATAATACGAAGAGAATTTTGTTGGGTAAACTCAACATGATCTTGCAAGTGATCAAATCCAAGCCCTTCAAGTGAGATGACAAAGGCTAAGCTTTCATCTCCTGCTACTCACAGTTCAATTCTAACTGAAGCTCAGCCCATGGGTATGGGCTGCTTCCAGCTGCTCTTAGGAAAGAAAAGAAACCAAAGTGATCAATGATTGAAAGAGCTCTGACATGATCCTGTTAATCATAGGGAAATGGGAAAGGAAACAACCTTGCATAAGCATGATCCAATGCTAAATTCTGTGGATATACATTTAAGGCCAGACTTCACATCAAAGCTCAGATTCTTGACTATGCATGTACATCAATTCATTAAGATCCCTGATCTGCATACACTGGTCTGCATGAGGATTTAACCCTTTGTATCGATATCAGTTGCCCCAATCGACTTCAGCAGTCAAGTATTCTTCTTCATTTTTGTCAGCACTCATTCAATGCACCAACTGGTCGTGTCATGCTGTTCAAGCTTATTGGTTCACTGTCCTAGGTACCAATAGAAGTCTAATTTCCATCAGATGGATTCCACTTGCTCTGTTTCCCCGTAGATGCATTTAATACAATGCTTGTGATTTTTGACAAGCCTTGAGAGGCTTCAATTCAGTCACTATGATGGCAGTTGTACAATGAATGAGGGATTTTCAGCGATCTATGGTTGTGCAGCTGCAAAGAGGATAAAGAGGACGTAAGGGAGATGATATGGCTCCTTCGTGCAATTCCTTTGAATTTTTGTTGAAGATGGTATTATTAATGGTTATGCTGTCTCCTCCCTGGAATCCACTCTGCCCAATCCTCTGCTCCGAGTTATCGCAGAAGGCTGAATTGAATTCAGCTGATGCTTCTTTGTCTTTGTTGCAGTCTTTAACAGCGTCTTTAGTCTCCTCAGCTTCGTTCGTCTCTTTAACTTCGACTCTTTCATCAATTTCATCTATCATCTGCTTGTCTTCTCTGCATCACTTCGTTCCTCTTCGTTCGTCTATCGTTTGCTTGTCTTCTCTGCGTCACTTCATTCCTTTTCATCAATCTCAGCTTGCCAGCTTCAGGTCGCTCGTCAGTCTGATGTCTCGTCTTCATCAGTTATCGTTGCTTCGATTATCCACTTCTCCTTTCCCTCCTTTGCTTCTTCACATCACAGACCCTGCAAAGGTTGGATTTGCTACAATAAACCTGCCCGTGATAGACACTCCAAGAACACGCAGTCTGGGGTGCTATTTGGCTCTACTCTTCGGCCGAAACACCAAAATCGACATGTTAACAAAAAGCCTCAAATATGGATGGCTGGGGGGTCTACTCTGTAGGTAGATTTGTACACACAAAAACAGATTTTGGCACCTGAGATGAAGAGAGTCTGTGATCCAAGCTTGGTCCGGCCTCATACGAATTCAGTGAGGAATCCCCTTCCGTCATCTTCTTTGTTTCCCCTCCAATCCTCCCTCTTCCGCAAGGCTTCAGCACTCCTTCCAATCCTCTCACTTGCACAAGACTCCCCCACTCCGTCTGCATTCTGAGCTTTTTTTTCAGCTTTTTCGTCGTTTACTCCTCTCTATTCTGCGCAGAGTATCGTCATCCAGACGACAATTCTCCCCTTTTTCCTTCTGATTCACCTCCAAAAAAATCGTGTGCCAGATCCATCAATCCCGGGAAAAAATTTTCCCCAAGCTCGATTCAAAAACACGAAAGCTCCTCTTTTCCCCCCCAAAGCACGGCTCCTTTCCCCTAAAGCACGGCTCCTCTCAATTTATCGTTTCACACTATTTTTTTGTCTTGTCAAAAGCCTCAAGAAGCAGATTTGACTCCAAAACCTGTTGTTCAACTGTTCATCCATTTGTAACAGCCCTGACCTTTGGATGTCCCAAAATCGAATGGCTCCATCACAACCACCCGTAACAAGAACCCATTCTCTTCTCCTAGACCACTGTAGAGCCCACACACTATCTCGATGACAAGTGAGTATATGAGTGAATGCTCATGTTGCCATATCACAAAGCCGCTTGGTTGCTGAATGTCATAAGCAGCAACAGATCCATCTGATGCTCCCGAAATCAGGTACCTAAAGACTATTAATGCTTCTGTTGTGTGCACTCACAATCTCCTTGTTGCGTGCAAGTTCTATGCTTGAAACCCTTGTCTTCTCTAAAAGACTTGTAAATGATGAGGGAGCCATACTTCCTGTAAAAGTCCGCACGAAAATAATTGATTGGGTTATTTTTATTATTTTTATTTTACTTTCCCCCCTTATCCCTCCAGCCGACTGACGAGCTGGAGGGGGGGAGGGAAATAGAAGGAGTTTACGAAGCTCCTTGGTGGAGCTTGTGGAGGGAGGGAGGGCATGCGTGTTGACACGCAGAAGGAGAAGATCCCCCTCCCTCCACTATTTAAACGAGGGGAGGGGAGGGGCCGCTGGAGAGGAAAGGCTGGGGGGAGTCCGTGAGGAGAATCGAGCACGGTTAAAGGGAGAACGCTACCAGGAATCCGACGCCATTTGCCGAGGAGGTGCAAGGGGAGTCGCCGCCTTCAGCTGCCGCACGCCCTCGTCGCCTTCCAGAAATGGGCCGCTGAAGTCTGCCAAGGACAGCTATCCACCGCCGCCCGTCGACGTTAAGTTTCCCCCCCCACGTGCGGAAACATTGGAAGCTTCCTTGGGGGGGAAGCTTCCAAAGGGCTTAATAAGCCCCTTTTCACCCCTCTTTCCCCCGGGTCTTAAAATTTCCCCCCAAGACCACCTTCCTAAACTCCCCCCCCCCCTCCGTGCTAAACCCAATGACCCTTTTTTTTCTTGGCCGTATAAATCCTTTCACCCCCTTGTGTTCCCTTTCACCTCCTTGTGTTGCCTTTCACCCTCCCCACTCCCCCCCCCTTCCACCCCCCGGTTTTTTAACTCCTATAAGCTCTTTCCTTGGTATTTTGAAACCCCCCTCCTAGTGTTCTTAATTTTCCTTTAGCCCTTACGTTTGGTTTCAGAATCATTTCCCCCTTTACGTGTATAAACCCTCATGAGCCTAAATTGCCTAAAGGTCCTTAGACCCTTACGTATAACCTTTACGGTTATTAATTTCCCTTAAAGCTCTCCTATACCTTGCGTCTTTTTCCACACCATGATATTTTCGTTCATGCAAGCTTACTAAGGCCATTAAGCTTGTCCCATGGTTTTATTGTGTCTTAGTGGTAAAAGTTTCTAAAACACCCTTTTCAATTCCCGAATTCAAGGAGGGAGCCTTCCAAAACTACTTTTGACGAACAGTGCAAGGAGCAACGGTGGAGTTCTAAGGAGAAGTTATAAAGCTGCTTCCACGTTCGACGGACCACACTTGCGATGCCTCCTAAGAAACTCCAAGGCGTAGCCGCGGGAGGGTCATCTCCCTGTATCCATGTGGATATCTCACCTCAAAGCCAGGTTTTCTTCTTGATGTTAATTTGGGTTTTAGTCAATCATGCAAACAAAAATTATCAACGAAATATATATATTTGTTCGAATCAATTCTAACGAAGGAGTTAGCTTATGAATGACAAGGTATTCAAATTAGCTTCCATCCAATTGCATCAAGCATTATAAAATAATAGGCAATACTATCCATTTACTATAGTATTATAGTCCTAAAATGAAGAAATTATATCTTGCTCCATTAGTCTTATTCTTTTCGCAACGGATCATGGCAAAATGGCTAAATTCATGAAAAGTTTCCTTCAATGCTCAAATTATTAGAGAGTTATCTTTGCTAGTTGCAAGGCAACTGTTGTTAATTGGCATGAGTTTATCTTAAAGAAAACGGAAGTTAAAAGTTAGAAATTAACAAGTATAAAAATTAGACATACGAAATTATTTGGAAAGAAAATGTAATGGGGATTTGCTGAATGATACTTTATTAACACTTTTTCCCCTTCAAATTGAGGACTTGGAACAAATAAAGTGTGTATTCACCAATTCCTTAGCTAGGTATTTGGGAGTATCGTCACTCTTTGTATCATCATGGCATTAGGCTATATGCCAAATTAAACTGTATTGATTGAGAAAGTTAATCGAAGATAGTAAAACCGTGACAAGACGAGTAAGATTACCTTCCAAAAGCTGACCAAACCAATCTTTCCGAAAGCTAACCGGACCAATCTAAACATAGAAACATTCATACCCTAAAACACTGGACTACTTACCTTACCGCAAGGACAATAAATTCATAAGGATAAGAAATTAGGGTTCGTCCCTAAGGTTCTTAAAAAAAAGAGAAGGAACCCTAGGCCTGACATACGTCAGCTTAAGGAATCTAAACAGATTATTCCATCGCCGGACTTGCGCAACATGTATGAAATCATTTTGTGATTGAGTCACAAAAAGAAAAGGAAAAAAAAAAACCCTTTTCAAAGACGGCAGATCCTTACGCAAGTTATCTTGCAAAAAGACGTAGTTTTTGGATATCCTTCAAAAATAAGAAAAGTTGTAAAATAGAAACTAGCATATCTAAGGTACCTTAGGGTAAACCAAACTAGGTATACCCTACATCTGAATGTAAGGAATCTTGCCAAAGTTACAAGACATCTTAAGAACCACTGCTGATACACTAAAAAAAAAAGAAAGAACACTTCTTTAGTAGTTTGCCATACAACTGGGTTGGTTAATGGAAATGTTTGTGCTTGCTAGAGATTTTAGAGCTCTGTTTGATTTATGAATTACAAATTAAATAAGTATCTATACTTCAGGTTAAAAACCTGAAGGGAGAGGCAGCTTCAGTTACCCCCGACTGCCTGCCTGACCCTAACCAAGGGGGTTGTTTGACCGTGCCGAGAACGTGGACCGAACCCGCCGTGAGAGGTCTCTGTGTTGAGTTCTACTTGGAGCAGGAGGATGCTTGGGTGCCGAGGGGGCTCTGGCCGTAAATCCCTCGCCTTCCGGGTCCTGCACAAGGGGCTAACGTGACTCGGGATTCGATCCCGAAGCCCGTATACTAGTTGACGGGCGGAAGCTTGGAATAATGATCCCTGGAGATTACTTGTTAGCCTCCGGGCAGATTATGGATAAGCCTACGGGCGGAACTTCTTGTAATGCAAAGATAAAATGATGAGATGTTGAAAGAACTTGCTTGATATTGTTTTTATATGTCACGTGATAAGATTACGTGAAGGAACCAATGCTTAAACAAGATTAATTAAAGAAGCTGATTGTTATATGTCAAATTAATGTGTTAGATAATTACATAACTAAAACAAACCGAGGAAAGTGCGGAGGATGGACCATGGGTCCGTCCTACGGTTGGGTGGTCCCGGTTAGCCGGGAACTTTTCTCATAAATCTCGAAAGACAGCGGAATGATCATCATCATCAAAAAGAATAACAAGAACGATGACCTAGAGTTACGCCTTACCCGATTTACGTTGTTTTAGGGGAACGAAATGGGACTATGCCTTATGGCAGAGAGGTTGAGCTTTGCATCCCTCTCGTTTCCCATTCTCCTTGAACCAAGTGCAGCGTGAATCCGCTTCGGACCTGGCGTTTCTGCGTAAAGTAGTTCGCTCGGGTCCGACGCTAGTGGCTGTTAGCTAGTGACCCATTAGGAAAACCCTAATTCCGGTTGATCCTAAGTGGGAACGGCCAGGATACTTCCGCTACGTGGCAGACGCTAGAAGAACTAGATCGCAAAACCCGCAACATTCCATGGGAGTGTCGGGTGGAGCTTTCTAGACATCCTTTCCGATGGACTGCTACGACGTGTCCTGGATGATACTAGGGGACACAAAACCCGTAACATTCCATGGGAGTGTCGGGTGGAGCTTTCTAGACATCCTTTCCGATGGACTGCTACGACGTGTCCTGGATGATACTAGGGGACACGTTACAGTTGGTATCAGAGCCGACCAACAACGGAATTGTTTTTATGAGATCACAATAAAAATGAAGTAAAGAAATTGTTGTTGTCCAAACATTTCCTCATCTTCAATACTGTCTTGCCAAACTATGAAGCGTGGAACAAGTTTTTGGTGTTCCGGGTCATGTTTATGACTGCAATGCATTCTCCGCATTATAGACAAAGAGTTGGGATGATGAACATCCTGAAGAAGATTTATAATCCATCACCTTTATAAATAGAACGAAGATGGACTGGGTCTTCAGGAATCTACTACATAGCTGCCCACCGGTTCGCTTATCTACAGACCAACCTAAAGAGGATCAAGTGGTTGGAAGACTTGAAAGTCGTGAAGCTGTTCATTTTTGTGGAAGCTCACGTAAATTCGACTTTACACATTCAAGGTCAGAGGGTTGAAATGAAGTCATATGTATATGAGGAAGTAACCTGTGTAATCCTAGCCGACAAGATTAAGGTGTTGGGCCGCCATGAGGAGTATGGATTCCAACGAAAAGGATATCTTGAACTTCCAATGAATTATCGATTCCTAAAGATCCATGGCCCAAAACCCTACTATTACACAGTTCCTGTAGACAAATGCAATACAACGTTGTTCTCCCTAAACTGAATGTAATGATTGGATTATCATCACACGAGATGTTGTATAAGGCTACGCCCATGTAAATATAAATAAGGACTTCTTTTATCAATATCCGACTGTGCATCAGAGTTGTAAAAAAAGTTAAGTAGCTTCATGATTTACGAGATAGCTGAACTAAAGATAAGCTAATGTCAATTATCATATAATAACGTTAAGAGAACTTTTATCCAGGCACAACCCCAGGTACAGGTTCCAAATTCGCCCCCTACATCAAGTACTGCTCTGATCCAGGAGAAGAAGTTCCTCCTCAAACAGATAAAGCCACCCGAGTTTGACGGGAGAGGCAGATTCGTCCAGTCTGATGCTAAAATTTGGATTGAATCTATGGAGGATTACTTTGAAGCAGCTGGTACTGCACCTACCAATCAGGCCATGCTCGCCAAATTAAAACTCACCGGCGAAGCTAGACTATGGTGGAAACAATGGTGCAGGGATCAAGGGACTTCAGAGGGGTCTGTTACTTGGGAGAAGTTAAAGAAAGCCGTGCAGGGGAGATATTTGCCACCTGCATATCGGACACAGAAAATGAATGAGTTCTATGAGCTAAAACAGCTAGGACTCACCCTTGACACATACTACTCTAAATTTGTCTCACTTTTAAAGTATGCGCCACAAATGGACATGATGCAACAGGTGTCCAAATTTTGTGCGGGCTTAAATCCACCCATAAATACCCGTCTCGAATCTATGCGTCCGTCAGATCTTCAGGATGCACTCATTCAAGCGGCGCCTATAATTCAGGAAGTGCAAGCTAGACCAAGGGGTAACAAAAATTGGTCCTATAGCGACCCGAACAGAGGAATATTCAGACCCCAAGTGAAGAGAGTTCAAGGTCACAATCAGGGACAAAGGAAGAAAGCGAGGACAAATAACGTCAACAACTTTGTTCCTACTCACAGTAATGGCCGAAACCTCTGATGTTTCCACTGCAACGAACTCGGTCACTTCAAAAGGCAATGTCCCAAGCTCAGCGAGGGACATCGTCAAGGTGCAGGCCACGGTCAAGGAGCCGCCACCCGTGGAAGAGGAAGAACTGCCTGCATTACCAATAGGCAAATATGCGAAGCAGAAGAAGAGGAAGATCTGACTATGGAAGCAGAATTCGAAAGAGCGATAGTCCATGCCGCTTTACACAAGAAGGGGCCGAATCGCCAGTTCTCGGTGATTCAAACACCGTCGGACTATCAAGGTAAAGGTTTCAAAACCTTGATTGATTGTGGCAGTACACATTCCTTTATCTCACCAGCATGTGCAAAAAGATTAGGAATAGCCACAATAGAAGCACCTACCCTACTTGTGGAATTGGCAAACGGTCGTGAGGTAACTTGTACCAGGCAAACTGCTAAGGAAGAATTCTTTCTGGGAGGAAAGAAAACCTCAGTCAAATTCAGAGTCATGAATTTAGGTATCCATGAGTGTCTACTCGGGATGGATTGGCTTAAGCCTAATGACGCCCACATCCACTATGGAAAGGGTCAAGTTTCCTTTCGAAACTCTGAAAGGGAGTTTGTTACAACTCAAGGTGAGGCAGGAGTGCCAAGAATCCAGTTAGCCAAAGTATCACGGATCATAAAAGGAGTCAGAAAAGGATTACCCGTTTATCTGATCAAACTTAACAAGTTAGATCAAAAGCAAGAGTCTCATGAAGGACCTTCTTGGCTAAAGGAATACGCTGACGTATTCCCTGAGGATTTGATTGAACTTCCGTCTCCAAGAGAAGTTGATCATGAAATCAGGCTAGTGCCTGGAGCTGCGCCAATTGCAAAGAGACCTTATAGAATGCCCATACCGGAAGCTATTGAGTTGAAGGAACAACTCAAGCAACTGTTAGATAAGGGTTACATCCGGCCTAGCAACTCACCATGGGGAGCTCCAGTACTATTCCAGAAAAAGAAAGATGGGACACTTCGACTATGTATTGATTACCGTGGGTTGAATCAATCAACAGTCAAGAACAAGTATCCTATACCTAGAATAGATGAGCTTCTTGATCGCCTTCAAGGTGCAAAGATCTTCTCCAAGATTGATCTCAGATCAGGCTACTATCAAATAAGGATCAAGGAAGAAGATATTCCAAAAACGGCCTTCAATACAAGATATGGGCACTTTGAGTTCTTGGTTATGTCATTCGGGCTTACAAATGCACCTGCCACCTTCAATAGATTAATGCAGGATATTTTTAGACCATATCTTGATGATTTCGTACTTGTCTTCTTTGATGACACTTTAGTCTATTCTAAACAGGAAGAAGATCATGAACCTCAACTACGGATTGTCCTTGAGACAATGAGGTCTCATAAGTTGTATGCAAAAATGAAGAAGTGTGCATTCTTCAAGCGTCAGATTGAATATCTGGGATTCATAGTATCATCAGAGGGAATATCAGTAGACCCAGCCAAAGTCAAGGATGTGCTTGAATGGCCAATACCAATATCCATTAAAGAAATACGTAGCTTTCTTGGCTTGACAGGATGGTATAGGGTCTTTATCAAAAACTATGCTTTGATTGCAGCACCTCTTACAGACTTACTAAAGAAGCAGACTTCTATTACATGGTCAACTCCCGAACAAAATAGTTTCGACAAATTAAAGCAAAGTTTGGTATCAGCACCTATTCTAAAACTCACTGACCTCAACAAGGAGTTCGAGGTAGTAACTGATGCCAGCATTCTTGCCTTAGGGTGTGTACTTATGCAGGAAGGTCATCCAGTAGCATACTCTTCAAGGAAATTGAAGAGTCATGAAAAGAATTATGCCACGCATGATCTGGAATTATTAGCTGTCATCCATGCTCTAAAGCTTTGGAGACACTACCTGTTGGGTAACAAGTTTACTCTAATAACCGATCATAAGAGTCTCAAATGGATTTTTACCCAGAACGAGCTCAACATGAGGCAACGGCGGTGGATTGAAGTATTGGAGGAGTATGATTTTGAAATCAAGTACCGACCAGGAAAAGAAAATGTAGTTGCCGATGCACTCAGTCGCAAGGCATTCCTAAATTCCCTAATCTTGCAGAATCCATCAACGACCAGATCTCTGGCTACAAAGGTATCTATGCCAAGCAATCCTATACTGGAACTAGCTAGAGAGGAAGCATGCCATGACTTGGTCTACCAAACAATGATAAAAGAAATATCTACCAAGGAGCAAAATCTGAAGTCACAAGCTAAGTATCAGGAATTTTCCATTGATAATGGACTTATCTACTACAGAACAAGGCTGTGTATACCAACAAGCCAGTCTCTTAAGCAGAAGATATTATGGGAAGCTCATGATTCCCCTTTCGCAGGACATCCTAGCTATGCAAAAACTCTTAATGCAGTTAGGAAAAGTTACCACTGGGAGAGGCTCAAAGGTGACGTTCTCAAGTATGTCACTGAATGTTTGTCTTGCCAACGTATCAAGGCCGAACATGTCATGATGCCAGGGAAACTACAACCGCTTGACATTCCCCAAATGAAATGTGAATTCATCAGTATGGATTTTGTTGTGGGCTTACCCCAAGTCCAAGGAGGATACAATTCCATTATGGTTGTGGTTGACATGCTTACCAAGGTTGCACACCTGATTCCAGTAAAGACAAACTATAAAGCCTCTGACATTGCAAGATTGTTTATCAAGGAAATATTCAAGCTACATGGGTTACCTAAAAGAATCATTAGTGATCGAGATTCTCTCTTCACATCACACTTCTGGAGAGCTATCTTTGAAGCTATTGGGACTCAACTCTGTTTTAGCACCGCCTACCATCCCCAAACGGATGGACAAACAGAGCGAGTGAATCAAATCATTGAGGATATGCTTAGGGCATACTGCTGTCGAGAGCCGAAGAGGTGGATTCAATACTTATCGTTAGTTGAATTTGCCTTCAATGCTTCTTACCAGCAGAGCATTCAAATGACCCCTTTCCAGGCATTGTATGGTCATGATTATCGAAGTCCCCTAAACTTTTCTGATCCAACCCTAAGAGTTGAAGCTTCAAGACAAATGTTGGAGGACATGGATGATCAAATAAGGTCAATAAGACAAGACATACAAGCAGCCAAGGACAGACAAAAGGCATATGCAAATTTGAAACGTCAAGAAAGAGTCTTCAAAGAAGGAGACATGGTCTTCATTCGAGTACGCCCTAAAAAGAGTTCTCTATCCCTAGGAGAATGCAAGAAGCTAAGTCCAAGGTATTGTGGGCCGTATAAAATCCTCAAATGCCTAGGACCCAATGCTTATAAATTGCAACTCCCTGAGAACCTAAAGGTTCATAATGTATTCCATATCAGTCTATTAAAAAAATATATACCCAATCCTAATCATGTACTTAATGACCAACAAATTGTAATGCCTAGCCAAGGAATCCTTGAACTAAAACCTTGAAAGAATGCCTTGTCCAGTGGAAAGATTACCCCCAAGAGGATGCCACTTGGGTAGATGAAGGCACTCTCAACCATCAATATTCCCAGTTTATCTCAAGATGAGGACATCTCGATTCCTCCAAGGGGGAGAGAATGTAAAAGTCCGCACGAAAATAATTGATTGGGTTATTTTTATTTTTTTTATTTTACTTTCCCTCCCTTATCCCTCCAGCCGACTAACGAGCTGGAGGGGGGGAGGGAAATAGAAGGAGTTTATGAAGCTCCTTGGTGGAGCTTGTGGAGGGAGGGAGGGCATGCGTGTTGACACGCAGAAGGAGAAGATCCCCCTCCCTCCACTATTTAAACGAGGGGAGGGGAGGGGCCGCTGGACAGGAAAGGCTGGGGGGAGTCCGTGAGGAGAATCGAGCACGGTGAAAGGGAGAACGCTGCCAGGAATCCGACGCCATTTACCGAGGAGGTGCAAGGGGAGTCACCGCCTTCAGCCGTCGCAGGCCCTCATCGCCTTCCAGAAATGGGCCGCTGAAGTCTGCCAAGGACAGCTATCCACCGCCGCCCGTCGACGTTAAGTTTCCCCCCCCACGTGGGGAAACATTGGAAGCTTCCTGGGGGGGGAAGCTTCCAAAGGGCTTAATAAGCCCCTTTTCACCCCTCTTTCCCCCGGGTCTTAAAATTTCCCCCCAAGACCCCCTTCCTAAACTCCCCCCCCCCTCCGTGCTAAACCCAATGACCCTTTTTTTTCTTGGCCGTATAAATGCTTTCACCCCCTTGTGTTCCCTTTCACCTCCTTGTGTTGCCTTTCACCCTCCCCACTCCCCCCCCTTCCACCCCCTGGTTTTTTAACTCCTATAAGCTCTTTCCTTGGTATTTTGAAACCCCCCTCCTAGTGTTCTTAATTTTCCTTTAGCCCTTACGTTTGGTTTCAGAATCATTTCCCCCTTTACGTGTATAAACCCTCATGAGCCTAAATTGCCTAAAGGTCCTTAGACCCTTACTTATAATCTTTACGGTTATTAATTTCCCTTAAAGCTCTCCTATACCTTGCGTCTTTTTCCACACCTTGATATTTCCGTTCGTGCAAGCTTACTAAGGCCATTAAGCTTGTCCCATGGCTTTATTGTGTCTTAGTGGTAAAAGTTTCTAAAACACCCTTTTCAATTCCCGAATTCAAGGAGGGAGCCTTCCAAAACTACTTTTGACGAACGGTGCAAGGAGCGACGGTGGAGTTCTAAGGAGAAGTTATAAAGCTGCTTCCACGTTCGACGGACCACACTTGCGATGCCTCCTAAGAAAGTCCAAGGCGTAGCCGCGGGAGGGTCATCTCCCTGTATCCATGTGGATATCTCACCTCAAAGTCAGGTTTTCTTCTTGATGTTAATTTGGGTTTTAGTCAATCATGCAAACAAAAATTATCAAGGAAATATATATATTTGTTCGAATCAATTCTAACGAAGGAGTTAGCTTATGAATGACAAGGTATTCAAATTAGCTTCCATCAAATTGCATCAAGCATTATAAAATAATAGGCAATACTATCCATTTACTATAGTATTATAGTCCTAAAATGAAGAAATTATATCTTGCTCCATTAGTCTTATTCTTTTCGCAACGGATCATGGCAAAATGGCTAAATTCATGAAAAGTTTCCTTCAATGCTCAAATTATTAGAGAGTTATCTTTGCTAGTTGCAAGGCAACTGTTGTTAATTGGCATGAGTTTATCTTAAAGAAAACGGAAGTTAAAAGTTAGAAATTAAGAAGTATAAAAATTAGACATACGAAATTATTTGGAAAGAAAATGTAATGGGGATTTGCTGAATGATACTTTATTAACACTTTTTCCCCTTCAAATTGAGGACTTGGAACAAATAAAGTGTGTATTCACCAATTCCTTAGTTAGGTATTTGGGAGTATCGTCACTCTTTGTATCATCATGGCATTAGGCTATATGCCAAATTAAACTGTATTGATTGAGAAAGTTAATCGAAGATAGTAAAACCGTGACAAGATGAGTAAGATTACCTTCCAAAAGCTGACCAAACCAATCTTTTCGAAAGCTAACCGGACCAATCTAAACATAGAAACATTCATACCCTAAAACACTGGACTACTTACCTTACCGCAAGGACAATAAACTCATAAGGATAAGAAATTAGGGTTCGTCCCTAAGGTTCTTAAAAGAAAGAGAAGGAACCCTAGGCCTGACATACGTCAGCTTAAGGAATCTAAACAGATTATTCCATCATCGGACTTGCGCAACATGTATGAAATCATTTTGTGATTGAGTCACAAAAAGAAAAGGAAAAAAAAAAAACCCTTTTCAAAGACGGCAGATCCTTACGCAAGTTATCTTGCAAAAAGACGTAGTTTTTGGATATCCTTCAAAAATAAGAAAAGTTGTAAAATAGAAACTAGCATATCTAAGGTACCTTAGGGTAAACCAAACTAGGTATACCCTACATCCGAATGTAAGGAATCTTGCCAAAGTTACAAGACATCTTAAGAACCACTGCTGATACACTCAAAAAAAAAGAAAGAACACTTCTTTAGCAGTTTGCCATACAACTGGGTTGATTAATGGAAATGTTTGTGCTTGCTAGAGATTTTAGAGCTCTGTTTGATTTATGAATTACAAATTAAATAAGTATCTATACTTCAGGTTAAAAACCTGAAGGGAGAGGCAGCTTCAGTTACCCCCGACTGCCTGCCTGACCCTAACCAAGGGGGTTGTTTGACCGTGCCGGGAACGTGGACCGAACCCGCCGCGAGAGGTCTCTCCATTGAGTTCTACTTGGAGCAGGAGGACGCTTGGGTGCCGTGGGGGCTCTGGCCGTAAATCCCTCGCCTTCCGAGTCCTGCACAAGGGGCTAACGCGACTCGGGATTGGATCCCGAAGCCCGTATACTAGTTGACGGGCGGAAGCTTGGAATAATGATCCCTGGAGATTACTTGTTAGCCTCCGGGCAGATTATGGATAAGCCTACGGGCAGAACTTCTTGTAATTCAAAGATAAAATGATGAGATGTTGAAAGAACTTGCTTGATATTGTTTTTATATGTCACGTGATAAGATTACGTGAAGGAACCAGTGCTTAAACAATATTAATTAAAGAAGCTGATTGTTATATGTCAAATTAATGTGTTAGATAATTACATAACTAAAACAAACCGAGGAAAGTGCGGAGGATGGACCATGGGTCCGTCCTACGGTTGGGTGGTCCCGGTTAGCCGGGAACTTTTCTCATAAATCTCGAAAGACAGCGGAATGATCATCATCATCAAAAAGAATAACAAGAACGATGACCTAGAGTTACGTCTTACCGATTTACGTTGTTTTAGGGGACGGAATGGGACTATGCCTTATGGCAGAGAGGTTGACCGTTGCATCCCTCTCGTTTCCTATTCTCCTTGAACCAAGTGCAGCGTGAATCCGCTTCGGACCTGGTGTTTCTGCGTAAAGTAGTTCGCTCGGGTCGGCTGTTAGCTAGTGACCCATTAGGAAAACCCTAATTCCGGTCGATCCTAAGTGGGAACGGCCAGGATACTTCCGCTACGTGGTAGACGCTGGAAGAACTAGATCGCAAAACCCGCAACGTTCCATGGGAGTGTCGGGTGGAGCTTTCTAGACATCCTTTCCGATGGACTGCTACGACGTGTCCTGGATGATACTAGGGGACACAAAACCCGTAACATTCCATGGGAGTGTCGGGTGGAGCTTTCTAGACATCCTTTCCGATGGACTGGTAGGACGTGTCCTGGATGATACTAGGGGACACGTTACACTTCCAATGTCTTTTTTCCATCACCATCTTCCACATCCATTCTCCAGTTGAGAGTGTAATGAGATCATCACATTCCATGCCACGACAATGTCCTGATCAAACAGCCCATCAAACATGCTCTCTGCTTCTAAAATGTTGCCACATTCACCATAGATACTAATAAGTGTGCTATTAACAAAAGCATCTGAAGTGAAGCCCTTCATGTGAGCATCTATACTCATACGCAGAGAATAAATGTAATCACAACAACTAAGTATGCATAAAGTATTAAATCGCACACACAACTTTCGGGTGGTTTTCACACCTCGAATGCGCAGCAATACGACATCCACCCCCTCTAATCCTGCGCATCCTCCGGATGAGCCAACTACCCATGATCGTTATCATCAAGATCCACAAACAGATCAATCTCTTCATTATGCATTTCCGGTAGTTCAAAAAGATTATCTGTCATATCATCTATCTCTTCCATTGGAGTTTCTTGTCGTTGCTCTTCTCTTGAAAATTCTTCCAAAGCATAATCCTCATCATCTCTTTTCTTGAAAATCTTGATTCTTTTTCCAGCAATAGGCACTCTAAGCACTGTTCCATCCAATTCTGTCAGCTCATATGTTGCATTATCAAAGACATGTCTGACTATGTACAGCCCAAACCATCTTTTCACCATCTTTCGAAGTGCAGTATGCTGATTTTCAAGACTACTATCAAACACCAATACCCAATCTCCCTCTTCTATTGCTCTTGGCCGCAAGCGATGCCTGCTATCAAACCTGTCCTTATTCCTTAGTCTAGCAACTTTCAACCTGTCAATAGCTAGCTGAATATCCTCAGGTCTCCTCTCCAACTGTCGAATCCGAAGAGCTAAGAGCTCCTCTCTCGTCAAATCCTCCTGCCAAGGTAAAACTGACCAAGTCAAAGCACAAGTCTCAATCGGCATAACAGGTTTCTGACCATACATCAACTCTGCAGGCATATATCATGTGGTAACACTATGAGTCGTACGATCAGCCCACAAAGCAAATGGTAGAAGTCTTGGCCATTTTCCAATCCGTCCTCTGCATGCTTTGGCTAATGCTTTCACCATCGGCGGATGCCCTCTTTCACTCTTTCCGTTTCCCTCTGGATTGTATGCTGTGGTTAGAGCCAATTTGATTCCTAGCTGAGAGAAAAACTCCCTAGCTTCATCTGCATCCAATTCACCACGATCCGCAGTGATCTTGCCCACACTTAATACCTGCAGAAAATTTCCTCCAATAAGAACTTATACACTGCACTAGTGGTCTTCGTTCTCAAAGATTTGCCCTCAACATGATTAGTAAGATCCTCTCTAGCCAAAACAATGTACCTCATCTGCCATAGACCCATAGGCATGGTAACCAATTCAACTACCCACTTATAATGAATGCATAATGGATAGGTCGGATGAAGCTCATCTCGATGACGCACTATTGAATACATCTGGCAATCTCTGCAAGTCTCAACAAAGTGAGAAACATCTCTATACATGCCTTTCCACCAATATTTCTCCTTGATTTTCTCATAAGTAGCCCATATTCCTCTATGACCAGCCCAAGGACTCTCATGAAACTCCCTCATCACCTGTAACTGTGTCTCTCTATCGCAGACAACCCGCAAAGGTAATCCACCTCTTTTCTTCGGATGCTTCCAAAGAAATCTGTCCTTGAGAAAATAACCATAGGCTTTCCTTCTGATCTTCTTGAACTCTTCATCTGTCCATTCATCTCTTTTGCTTAGTGTACTAAGGTACCTACCAATCTGCAACCAATCTCCAACATAAAGTTCTTCTATGAAAGCCACAATATCATAGACATGACAAACATGATCAACCTTAGTGGCTGAAATTTCTGCATCATCCTCTTCTGCAAGTAGAGTCTCCTCATCATCATATCTGGCTCTAGACAACATCTCTGCCACTGGATTATCCTTCCCTGCTATGTGTTTAAATTCCAGATTTAATGACTTAATATATGCAATTCATCTCAACATGGCTATATCCGGAGTAGAGCAACTCGTGATCATACTAATCAATGGCAAGCAATCTGTCTCTACCACAACTGAAGCTCCAATAAAGTACTCCTTGTCACATTTGAGAGCGGTAACAATCCCCAATAACTCCCTCTTGATTTGCGGATATCTCCTCTGTCTCTCGTTTAGGACTTTCGCCCCAAACCGAATAGCATACCTATTTCCATTTGCATCATCTTGACCCACAGCCCAACCTATGCCAATTGGACTAGTGTCAACTGTCAATACAATAGGCCTATCACAATTATAATCCGCTTTCCTGAGAGTAGGAGCATTCTGCAATAACTTCTTCAATTTCCGCATGGCTTTAGTGTGGCTCTCATCCCAATAGAATTTCTGCCCCTTTCGAAGCAGCTGATACAAACAATCTGCTATGTGTGCAAAATGAGGTATCCAAATCATATAAAAGACACAAGCACCAATGAATCTCTGTACCTCCGAAGTAGTAGAAGAATACTCTGCAATCTTGCCTATAGCATTTACCTTATCAGGTGAGGGTTTCTTGCCATAATATCCACACATATGCCCAACAATGACAACCTCATTCACTCCAAAAATAGATTTTTGCCCTGAAAGTGTCAAGTTCACTTCTTCTAACCTGGCTAAAATCTTCTCACATGCTGAAATATGATCAGCCACAAAGTATCTGCATCCCTGCTCATTTAGGCTCTCATTCTTCTCTTCTTCTGCACACCCCTTAATGGGCACATCATCCAAGAAAGGCATAGTAAGCTGAGGTATGTAATCACGAAGGACCTTATGCATGGCATCCATCATATGCGCAACAGAATTAGTGGCACCTTGAGGCAAGGTACACATCCTGACAAGCCCAATAGGAGTTCTCATGGTGGTTATATCCCTGCTTTCCAAAGCCAGCTAAAACTGATCATATCCTGAATACAAATCACCCAAAGAATAGATTGCACGTCCAGCAAATGCCTCTACAAACTCATCCACAACTGGACCTATACCAACATTCCTAATAGTAACTCTGTTCACTGGCTGCATGTCCTGAATAAATCGGAGAGTACCATTTTTCTTTGGAACTGTAAACCACCTGTTTGAGTATGGTGCAGATGAAGGCTCAAGGATTCCCATCCTGATTTTCTCATTCAATAAATCAATCAGCTTTGGCAAGTGTGCTTTAGGCACTGGAATAGGTCGGAGATTCCATGGGATATGAGGAATAGTAAAAATGACCATAGGAGCAACAATATCACGATTCACACATCCAATCTCATGTGGCAAAAAAGCAAATCCCCTTCCATGACGCTCAAGCATATCTTGAAAGCATTGCTTCTCTATAGGTAACAAGAAATCACCATTTCCAATTTTCAATTCAGCAAGAGTCTCTGCTGAAAATTTATGACCAATATGCTCCGGATTCCTCAAAATATGCTGTTTAGCAGCCCTCTCTATTTGCTGATCACTGTTAGGTGGAAGCGGTACAGCAACCGGCTTCACCTTCTTATCCACAGTTTTGTATTTCGTGTCAACCCTGGCTTCATTATGCTCTTCTGCATTACATAAACCTTGCTGTAAATCAGCAATTCTACACTCCAATGGCTGAATATTCTCAGCCCTCTGCTCTATGGACTACATAGAAATAGCCCCAAACTCTGACTGCTGAAATATTTCAGCAGTAAACTCTATTGGCTGAAAATTTTCAGCCCTCTGTCTCTCTGAAAGCTGATCATAACCAGCTGGAAACTCTGTTTGCTGAATTTCTTCAGCATTCAACACTCTTTGCTGAGTTTCCTCAGCCTTTGACTCAATCTGTGACACAAAATCTGCAATTTCATGAAACATGTCCAGGGATTGCACTAATACATTACCATGACAATTCAGCATATCAGTTTTCAGCATATCTCCCATCTCTGCCATCGTATCTGCACAAATCACACTGTCATACATACCATCTATATACTCATCATCCTCCAAAATTCTTGCATTTTTTAAATTTTTCTCCTTCCTGCATATATACTGCCTGGCAGCTCTAGGCAACCTTGAAGTCTTCTGATAACTCATTGAACTGTTTGCTGAAATCCCAACATAACCGGAGGAGAAAACACTGCTGCCAAGAGGCGAGAACTCCAATCTCCTCTCCTCTGTACCACCGTCGTCTCGCGAAACGACGGTACCTAATGAAAACCCGAATCCCTCACAGTGGGTAAGGGTGCATCTCTGAGAGTATCCATGTTTCTAACATGGTTCACACATACAATCATAAACTGAACTGCTCTCATACTATCTTTACTGCGAATTCGTGCATAAGCAGATCCATCATCCATGACCTTTGTTTCCATGCGCATCTCTGTAATGAATGGCTGACCAAGAATTATGGAATAAGAGCATGAATCCTACACAAAGAAATGAAAATCCTCCTCTACATCACCAATAGAAACCCTAACACTAGGACAAGCAGCATATAAATCACCTGCAGTGTTATTGGCGGCTCTCATACGCCACCCATGCTCTACATCCATAGGCCATCTGTTACTCTCATAAACTCCACGAACTATGAGATTAATTTCTGAACCATGATCAACCAATGCAACATAAGGCACCTGTTTCTCTCCAATCTTTACCATCGTCTCTGTAGTTGCCCCAGCCCAATGGCTTTGCGAAAAGTGACTACGCGGTATCAAAACAGGCTCATCAATTTCAGCATAATGCATAGGCTGAACCCTCTTCTCTACCTGCGGCAAAACAGAAGCATTATCAACCATAACCTCATCATCATCCTCATCCAACTCTCCAATCAAAACTCCATGTGTATCAGTGGTAGCCAATGCATGTCTTTTCCTCTTCAAGATCTCCTGAAACTGATCTTGAAACTCTCTTTTTGAGATGCCCAAAATCTCAGAAATAGTGAAAGTCACCTCACTGCCAAGTATCTTATCATTAAAGATTTTCTTCATATCTGTAGATGTCTCAATATTGGACATCAATCTGAATCCTGGCTGCTTTCTCTCTCTAGGGTCTTGCCTCTTTTCTCTCTTTTGAGCATCCTCCATCTGTCGATCTGGCCCTGGTCTTGAAGACGGTCCTACAGTAGGTGGAGAAACAAACTCACCCCCTCTAGTCTTCTTAGCTGCACTTGGATTTTCTTCATCCCTCTTACATTTCTCCTCAACAAGTACATTTGCACCATGAGATTTAGCCAAATAAGCATAAATAGAGTACCTGTCAACAGGCGAGTCCCAACCTGTCTCTGATCTGATGCTAGAGCCTGCACTAGTCAAAACAGTTTGCTAAATTTTCCCCTTGTTTGCAGTCTCCATAGCATAAGTCCATAGCGCTGACTGAGTCTCTAATCCCTTCTCAATCTGTACTCCATATGCAGAAGCATCACCTCTAGCTGTCACATAAGAAGTACGCACAGCCATGTCCTCCACTAACTTCTTCATTCCACCTTTACCAAAGTTGGTAGCAAGTGGAGCTCCTGTCTCAGTCAACCAAATCTTACCATCTTGCCCCCAATATACCAAATTCTGCCTCCTTGCATCCTGAAAAGAGTCACAATCCCTGCAATGCTGATGCTCCATACTATCACACCAAATACATCTCCGATCTCTCCTAGGTGCACTAGGAGCACTCTTAGGAGCAGTAGGAGCACTAGAAGAAGTAGTAGGCACAGTCGAAGCAAATTGCTCCTTCAACTTACCCACCAACTCCGCTTTGACTGATTCCAGTGTCAAATCTGTGATGCCTTTGATTATGTCATCAAGAGAAGTAGGTACCGATGGAGAGGATGGTTTTGGAGCAGAAGGTGTAGGCATCGGTCGTGGAACAGGAGGAATAGGTGGAGTAGAAACAGTACGCACTGGCATAGGCCAAGAAACTGGCTGAGGAGGAGAAGAAATAACAGGGATAGAAGTAGGCATAGGAGCTAATGAAGGTGTAGGTGTCATGGAACCATTCTGTAGGCGAGTCTTCCATATCCTCCTCTTGGTCAAAGTCGAGACTGCATCCTGAGCATCCTGCCAATCAGTTTTAAGACCCATAGGCTTCGTGCGATCTTCAAGAAGCTCACCCAATTCTTCTTGAAGAGTAGGATCTGCAGCTTGCAAGAAAAGCTCAACTTTTTCAACATCCAATGCTCTTTGTTCAATGGCATCAAGCTGACTATACCTCTCTTCGAATTCTCGAATCAACTCCGAAGCAGCGAGACCTTTGTTTGGCATGTAGACCCACTCCCGGAATGACCGCCGAGTAGCCATACCAAAGTCCTCAAGGAAGTATTCTTCTTTTAGAGCCTTCTTAAAATCTTGCCAATGTGTGTTTTGAATAAAAAGATCAGTCACCTTTGTCCTCAAAGCAGGTGTGACAAGACGAAGGAAGTACTTACTCATAAGTCCAGCAGGAACTCCAAAAAATCCCATCTTGATCTCATATGTCTTCAAATATGCTGAAACATTACGCCCGTCAAATAGCTTCTTCTCACTCTCAACTGCTTCAATAGCCTTAGTCGCGCTGTTTGCATTCTCCTGCTCCGAATAGAGTTGCCTTTGCTGAGACAACTGCTGTTGATGCAATTGTTGTTGCTGCTGCATATACAATTGTGTTTGCTGATTTTGGAGCTGCATATACATGGACATATTCTGCAAAATCTGTTTTAGATCCTCCGTTGAAGTACTTGACGCAGCAGTCATAGATGGAGCTGAAGTAGACGCAGCTAGAATTGTAGAGGAAGCTGAAATAGAGGCTGAAGTATCTCCCATCCTGAAATTTTTGCGACGCTTTCACGTCGGGTTCACCAAAGATGTCGAAGGATTCTGAAAGCAAAGTCGCGACCACAGAGGACTTTGAATAATTTCAGGATAGAAGGTCAATTTAGCATATTAAAGTCAATTTGAAAGCTCTATTTCTGCATCATTTTTAGTCTCTAAATCTGTAAATAACCAGGGTACATTCATGCACAACATTAGTAATATGAGGATCTTCTAATGCAAGTTTGTAAGTTTGCATCAATGTATTTTTGCCTTTCAAAACATCAATAGGCTAACTTCATCTTCAAAGGCAAACTGCATAATACGAAGAGAATTTTGTTGGGTAAACTCAACATGATCTTGCAAGTGATCAAATCCAAGCCCTTCAAGTGAGATGACAAAGGCTAAGCTTTCATCTCCTGCTACTCACAGTTCTATTCTAACTGAAGCTCAGCCCATGGGTATGGGCTGCTTCCAGCTGCTCTTAGGAAAGAAAAGAACCCAAAGTGATCAATGATTGAAAGAGCTCTGACATGATCTTGTTAATCATAGGGAAATGGGAAAGGAAACAACCTTGCATAAGCATGATCCAATGGTAAATTCTGTGGATATACATTTAAGGCCAGACTTCACATCAAAGCTCAGATTCTTGACTATGCATGTACATCGATTCATTAAGATCCCTGATCTGCATACACTGGTCTGCATGAGGATTTAACCCTTTGTATCGATATCAGTTGCCCCAATCGACTTCAGCAGTCAAGTATTCTTCTTCATTTTTGTCAGCACTCATTCAGTGCACCAACTGGTCGTGTCATGCTGTTCAAGCTTATTGGTTCACTGTCCAAGGTACCAACAGAAGTCTAATTTCCATCAGATGGATTCCACTTGCTCTATTGCCCCGTAGATGCATTTAATACAATGCTTGCGATTTTTGACAAGCCTTGAGAGGCTTCAATTCAGTCACTGTGGTGGCAGTTGTACAATGAATGAGGGATTTTCAGCGATCTGTGGTTGTGCAGCTGCAAAGAGGATAAAGAGGAC